>NW_022900928.1:22954625-22965877 GCF_012274545.1 Fukomys damarensis
GGCCCTTGTCTGATTTTAGAAAGATCCTCTGTAGCCTGTCCAGAGGAAGATAATTTTCTCCAAGACACTTTGGCAGCTGCATTAATTTGAGTATATACTCCTAGGGGAAAACCCAATTGCTGAGTAACATCAACATAAGGTCCCTCTCCTGCTAGCATCTCATAAGTTGCATTAAGTTCTCCTTGCTGTCTATTCAGGTCTGCTATTCTCTGGCATTGTTCTGCATATTCAGACTTCCACAACAAATAATCTCCTCCAGCTAGGCAATCCTTAGCAATCTGTTTCCAATCGAAAGGCAGCAAGGCATCAGTTGCAAGAGAATCTAGCATGGCTAACGTAAAAGGGGCAGTGGGCCCATATTGGGTACAAGCCATTTTTAATTCTTTTAATTGTTTAAAAGGGATGGGGGCGTGTTGTCGAACAAGGTTTCCCTGAGCATCCTGAGCCTCAAAAACTGGGCAGGCCAGAGAAAATGCAGATACATGCTCACCTTCTTTAAAGGCTTTTTGTAAATCCTGCTGAACTGGAGATTTAAGGAGTTGGGAGTTTACTCTCACAGGCTTCCAGCCTTCAGGAGGTCCTGAAGCCAAAGCAATTAAAGAAGGCTCCTTTTCTAACCGATTGTCACAAGGAGAAGGATCAAGATCTGCTATTGTACTAGGCTTGTTTTTAGGGGGTTTATGACTAGTCCATTGAGCTTCCATTTGTTTAGACAGATTTTCTATCATATTTTCTATTTTTTCCATCACTTTTTCTATTTTTTCCATCCTGTCTTCTAACTGAACTTTTTGTGAACCCTAGGTAACCGGCCATATATTTTCATAATATTTAGCAGTTTCTACCTCAAAACCTACAGGTTCCAGCGGAGCTGTCGGAATGATACTTTCACTTTCAATTTTACAATTATCATACTCAGGTTCCTCTACACTCAATAAACTTTTAAACATATATACAAAAGGCAAGCGACTAGTACTAGCTCCCATTTTAAATATTTATAAGAAAACTCACCGCCCCTCTTTTACCTTCCTTTTGAAGGTCCTCTTTTTTCTTTTTGAAGAGATCTCCTTTTATTCTTTATCCAGCGGTATTCTTCACTGAATCCCTCCATACTCAGGTCCCTGTTCTTCAAGTCCCTGTTCGGGCGCCACTTGCGGCAGTTCAGCCGTCACAACACGAACATGCCTGAGTTGGGGAGTGAGGATTGAGAAAGGAAAGAGCACTCCAGCCTGAGTGGAGACGAAGAGAAGTCTGCTTTATTTCACAGAAACAGCTCCTTTTATAGGCTCACATCAACCGGACGCTTTTAAGGGCACACAACAACAAAAACACCAAGTAATTGTTTTTCAAAGACCGGACTTCCTGGCTCTTATAGATAACATCAGATCTTCGGCTAACGAGTTTCCTGTTATGTCAGGGTGAAAGAGTCAAAACAAGCTTAACAAACAGTTTCCTTGAAAAGTAGCAAATGTTGATGCCTTAATTATACAGGAAGAAGTTACTTTCCAAATGTCAAACTCCAGTGGGCCATGACTGGGCCCCGACAGATTATCATTTTCACATTGTTATCCATAGAATTTGCATGCGGTGAGCTGGGAGTCTGGGTTTGCACTTTATTTACCTTCTTTTTTCTAATTTTGATGTTGGTACTGTTTATTGGTTAATTCCAGGGCTGATACATCAATATTGCTTATTGTGAATATTTTTATTGCTTGTACTTAGAGCCCTTATGGAGTGATTGCTTCCCAGAGGTATCTTCCAGGTATAGCTGGTCATTTTAGGCTGTGAGTCTCTAATGACCCTGAGGCATTGTTGTTTTCAGTATACCAGGGAGGATAACTGATTAGATCAATCACAGCACCTCAGCCCAATTGACACAGTCAGAATCAACAATAGCATCAAACACAACTTAGAAAATGACAATTTGTGATAGCAGTTAATCTGTCACCTTTAACCACATGAGCTAGATCAAAATTGAGGTTCAACCCAAAATATGTTTGTAGTAAATAAACCTTTCACTATAGCAAATTTGACCTTCAGGATAAGGGTTTTTCAAGGGGTTGGGGAGGGAGGGATAGAGAGATAGAAGGAGCTGGGCATGGTGGCACACACCTGTAATCCCAGCACTTGGGAGGCTGAGGCAGGAGGATTGCTGTGAGTTAGAGACCAGCCTGAGCTACATAGTGAGTTACAGGTCAGTCTCAATTACATAGTGAGACCCTGTCTCAAAAAACCAAAAAACAAAAAAAAAAAACAACCAGAGATGAAAAGGTTAGAAGTGAGGCTAGAGGAAACAGGAAGATCATGCAAATTTTTGGAAACTGTTGAAGACAAGAGTGAAAGAGAGTGAAAGAATAAAGAACAGAGCAAACTGGCCCTAGGATTTAGCTCAGTGGTGTTGCCACCTGCCTCACAAGTGCAAGGTCCAGATTTTGATCCCCAGGACAGAGAGAGAGAGAGAGAGAGAGAGACAGAGAGAGAGAGAGAGAGTTTACTATTTTTCCATTGAGTGGACAGTCGATAGGTATACCTACATCCTTAAAAGAGTCTTCTAGAGTGAAGTCATTGAAGATATCCTGAAACTTTGAATTGAGGCTGTGATGTACAATACCTGGTCCAATTTTTCTCTTTTCTGGGGTTAAAAAGTTGGTGCGGCTCTTAATAAAGTTTTTTTAAGTGCCTGGTACTGTATGTTGCAAACTGAGGGTTTTCATGTTTCTTTCCATTGTACCAATTTCATCTGTATTGGCATTCTTTGTTTAGGAGTCTCAGCCAGGCCCATGGGCATGGGTTCCCTTGGTTTTACCACCTCTACTGTCCTGCAAATTATATTGGGGATATTATTACGTTTTCCAGTAGCCTACCCCTGCCCAGATTTCACAGTCTAGCCTGCAAAAGCCCTTATTGTTAAGCTCTTGCTTTCCTCTCTGGTGTCATTTCACTCCTTCCTCCTGCTCATTGTGTTCTAGTCTCACCAGATGTTTTTTGAACTAGCTAACATCATTCCTGCCCTATAAGCTTTCTCTTTCTATTCCATCTACCTAGAAGCTCTTTCAATGACCTTCAGCCACTTGGGTTCTACCCACCAATCCTGAGACCCAAAATCCTCCCGTGGGTTCAGTATTAATTGGTTAAATGATCACCTAAGATGCATGAACCCTGCACACCAATTAGAAATAAAGGTTAAATATATTCTACAACAATCAAAGAGAGAGAAGATAGTCAGTCTAGGAGACAAGTCAGTCTCGGAGACAAGACAGAGGGCCTGAAGCACAGAGCAGCAATAATATCACTTAAACATATCTGACACCACCTAAGCAGTAAGGGAGTGAGTCCTTCATGGATTCCAATTTCTAAATTGATTACTGTTTTCAGTCATGGCATGCATGACATAGGGCACTGAAGACTTTAAGAGATGATATATTATAGTGGGCCCAGGCTGAGAAGACTGGTACTTTGGACTTTATGGATGACAAAGGAATGATTTTTGAGTTGGGACTTTTTAAAAAGTAGGCTAATCTAGTCATCTCCTCTGTGTTATCTCTCATCACTTAGTCATCCTCCTATAATTTATATTACAGACTGACCAATACGAATCCACCTATTGTTTCTACTCAGTTATATATTTGATTTGTAACTCTGAGAAAATTGTTTCACATGAGTTTTAAATTCTCCTATAAAAAGGGGAGAATATGACCATCTCATCACATTACAGGTGTTGAGGGATCAGACTAAAAAAAAGAAATCACTTTGAGAGGGATAAAAATGGTTGGACCACAGGCAAACCAACAGGTGTGGCAGTGTCCTGCAGAGGGTTATTAAAGCATTAGAATGAAGGCATCCCTAGGAATCTGCTTCTGGTCTCCAGGGCAGCACAAGGGCCCTCCTGCTGGAGCTGATGAACACTCTGGCTCTCCTCTTAAATTCTCTCTTCTCCCTAGAATAATGTCCATTTCTCTATTTCATGTCCCCCTTTCTCCTTGCCCATCTACCTGCCATTACATCTTGATACCTCTCACTTAAACTGCTCCCTATCATCCTGGCCCCTTTCCTCCCATTACCCCTCTTTTAATTCTGGTCTCATTGCCTTCCATCCTCCTCCTAACCCAACTAGTCTTTTGGTTTCCTTTATCCCTGTCTCCACTTCCCAGTCCCAATGCCCATCTTAGCCTGAAATTCAATATTGTACACAGTCTTTACCCACTCCTTTGAGCCTTCTGGCTTTAGCTTGTGTGCTTTGTTCAGATTCTACCAGGCCTTGGGAGCTCTCAGGACTTCTCAGGGGTCAAGCAAGGTGAGGGCAGAATTCTGGCACCCAAGAGGGTACTTGGCTTTCTCTGGTGTTCACCACTGATGGTGACCTGTAGGTCAGTACCCATAGGAACCTGAAGTTTGTCAAATTTGTCAGAGTGTAATGCCTCCCCTTTGCACACTTGGCATCTTTGCATCTCTTTCTGAAGTGGCTTGGGCCAGTTCTGCCTTCAGGCCTAGACCTTAAAATGACTTTCTAGGAGGGAGTTTGACAAGGAAGGGGCTGGGCAAGCAAAACCCAGTACCCATTTATGGGAGGTTCCTCCTCACCCAAAATTATTCTTAACATTTTAATAATTGTTTAATTATAATTGCTTATGATTAAAAAGGATTATTTGTGGAATGCACTGAATTTTCTGATGGTAAAATTGTATCCCTACAAGTACCCTTCATATTTGCTCCTATAAAGGTCTAATTTTAACCCTCAAAACAGTCCTCTCAGGCTGGAGACTTAGCTCAGTGGTTCTGCCACCTGCTTTAAAAGTGCAAGGTCCTGAGTTTGATCCCCCAGTACCAAAAACAAAACAAAACCAGTCTACTCAGTCCTCTACAATTCATAAGAAAAGCTAAGCAGAGGCCTAGAGCACATGCCAGTAAAAGCTACACTTTGATTATAAGCATAATAGTCTATTTTCTTTCCCACTAATACTACAGTAAAGGGGTTTTATCCCTTGTTAAAACACTTATTTGCAATACTAATGAGAGGGAAAGGGGAAGTTGGAGAATAAGATTTTTTTTCATTTACCCTAAGCCAAAATGTATACTTTCATTCTGTTATAGTTTATATCTAAAATGGCCCCCAAAGCTTCATGTACTTCAAGGTGGGGCTTCTGGGAGTGGGTGGATCTAGTGTGTGTGAATATGGATTAAAGGTGTGTGATAATTTAACCAGTCCATTGATTTATTTAGCATGGTTCCGGGTGTGGCTAACTAGAAGGCCCACCCTGGATGTGAGTGGCATCAACCAATAGGCTTGTAGACTAATTAGAATAAAAAGGAAAACAAAGGCTCACTTCTGCTTGGATGACTTCTGCCTGCCATGTCTTGGACAGTTTCTTCTCTACCATTCTCCTCTACTGTGCTGCTCTGCCTTGGAAGCAGCCAGCTTGGGCTAAAACCTCTATGAACAGAGAGTAAAAATAAGCCTTTGCTCCTTTACCTTCTGGGTGTTGGGTATTCTGTCTCAGCAATGAGAAACTAAGTGACACCTCCTACCTCCTAGCTCTGTTCTGTCTCTGCTGTTGTACTAAGGATTGAACTAGCTGGGTTTAAAGCCTGCCCCCCCCTTCTGTACTGGGGATCTAACTCAGGACTTGTGTTTGTGAGGTAGGTGGTGGAACCACTGAGCTAAATCCCCAGACCCTAAAGGTATTCTCTTTTTAAAGGAACAAATCCTCAGAGATAAGGAGTTAAAGAGGAGATGATGATATTTTGTAAACTAGAACATGAGGAAGAATTTTCTGACTTATTAGACCCACATGAACAGAGTTCTAATTACAAAGTAAGAAAAATACCACCATGATTAAATATGATAGACTCCTTAAGAATTAGTGCATCAAGGTATCTCTGGAAATAAAACTTTGGTGAGGAAGGAAAAGAAGATTGGTTGAAAGCTGTTGAGAATGTGATAGCCAATCTAACTCCATCTTGAGCCTCAGCACCAACTTGTACCTGCACTTGGACAAAATGCTTGTGCTTTGAAAAAGCACCCAAAACCCTTGCATCCTGCTTGGCAGAAAACTTGCTGCAGTTGCAGGGTGTTTTGTAGCTCAGCTAATGCATGAAGCTTCCTTGTGCTACCCACTAACCTGTCATGGTTCTGCTTCAGTAAGATTCTGCTTGCTCTCCCCTGAGCTCTCCCCAACAGAAAGCATGATTTAAAAGGAGAAATCAAACCACTTCCTGTTGCTGAGAGAACTTTCTGGGCAGTAGCCCCCCCTTGGCTACTGGCTTTAATAAATGGATTCAAATATGGCACAGAATGTGGCACATTTCCATTGTTCTAACTCACTCATCCATAAGAGCTGGAGGCCCCAGTGAGATGGCCACAGTGGGAGGACTGGCCTCACTATGGTCCCTCCCACCTGTGGCAGCAAATGATAGGGTAGGTGCCTCCTGAGATGTTCCAGGGCCCCATAGTCTCACTGCTGACACTGAGGGGACTACAGAGATGCCTGAGACACCTTCTAGATATTTTGGAGTCCATCTGGTCTGGTCTGCAGGTAAGGAAGAATCCTTCTGGTTCTAGTGGGAAATAACAGTCTTTGATGAAGGCATTCCCTGAGTCCCTCCTAAGGTCAGGGTGCTAACTGAGGTGGGCCTCTGCTCTGAGTTGGTCTGGCTGCAAGTCAGCCAATCTGGTAAATCCCCAGGGATGGGTGTAGAAATTTTTTTTTTTAGTCTCTGAATTATTGCTATTTGAATGGGTGAGTGGTAATAGACAGTGTAAACTGTAGGCTGTTCCATCCATGTCCTACAACAAAGACGGGGAATCCCCACTCAGAGTTATGGGGTTTGAATCAGGATATACTGTGGTTCCATGGATGTGTCTAAGAAAGACCAAGTGGGTGCTCTTGTGATGCGATAAATACAGCTGAAATCCTGGATGGTTCTTAAAGTGCCAACTGACTGAGTGTTCCCTCCCATAGAGGAACACCCCCTTCCTTTGTCTGTTGAGACATTGTTCAGGGGTGTATCACATAAACACTAAGTCTTTTTTTCTATGTCCAGACTTCTCTATTTATTTGTTCTTGCAGCTCCTTTCTTGTGTATCTCCTGCCTGACCTTAAGTCTCTCTACCACTGGGGTTGTCTTTTTCACAACCTGTTATACCCCTGGTCTTTATGTTTAGAAATTTTTCCTCAGGATTTTCTGATGATTATGGAATGAAAATGTCAAAGGACAAACGTCACAGTTTTTGCAAGCTCAAGTGACCCTCTTTTGGTGTGGACTGGCCCTTCCAGGGCTCCCTCAATGCGTCCTTGGTTCAAGCAGTCTGGAAGGTTGTTACTGGGTTACACCCACTCCTGGTTTACTGTACTGCAGCAACCTCCTCCATGGCTAAAGGCATGAGATGCAAAGGCCTATTCAAAGTTGCTTGTTTTCAAAAGCTGTTGTTCCTCCATGGGCAAACTCTGGTTAGACAAAAACAGGTTCTGCAGCAGTCAGATGCTGAGGAAATCTTCCCTCACCCACCTCTGTATAACCCTAGTTTGCCCTCCTCTCCTGTCCATTCCAACACACCTGCCTCTGACTCCTTCATTTCTTTCTCTATTTCTCCTGCCACCCCCCCCTCCCATACAAGACCATCTCCAATCCCAACAGGAGGTCACTGCCTTGGGAAGACGCCATCCAGGGACTCGCTTGCCTTTGAGGAAGGCTCCTCCTCTTGATGGGGCCAGCCTCTGAACATGCCTGCTCCTGGTATATGTTCTCTTTTTCACTTTTGACCTCTACAACTGGAACACCCAGAATCCATCATTCTCTGAGAAACCTCAGGTTCTGATTTTCCTGATAGAGTCTATCTTTAGTGCTCATCTACCAACCTGGGATGACTGTCAGTTGATATTGACCCTATTCACCACTGAGGAGTGGGCCAGGATTAGATTTGAGGCTAGAAAGGTTTTCCCGGGGAGGCATTCAGAGGAGGAGGCCCAGGAATTGCTGAAGCAAGGGTTCCCATCAGAGCAACCTGAATGGGATCCAAATTCTTCAGGGGGGAAACAAGGTTTGATAAATTTTCACCAGAACTTGTTGAATGGGATTTGAACAGCAGCTTGGAAGCCCATAAATCTGTCAAAAACCACTGAAGTAATGCAGGGCCACAAGAGTTCCCCACTGTGTTCCTGGAGAAACTCAGAGAGGCCTTCTGGTTTTACAGCCCATTTGACCCCTCTGATCCAGAGAACAATAGAGCTATAAATTTGGCTTCTGTTACTCAGTCTGCACCTGATAGTAGGAGAAAATTACAAAAACTGGAGGGATTCCCAGGAATAAATATGTCTCAGCTGTTAGAAGTAGCTCAAAAGGTGTTTGACAATAGGGATTCAGAAAAACAAAAATTTGCTACAGCTATAGCAGAAGGATCAGCCAAGAAACAAGCAAAGATCTCAGCAGCATCCATCAGAGGGAACCCCAGGGAACTCAACTCTGGGAAACCCAAAGGGCAGGTGCCTAGAAAGCCAGGAAGATGCCCATCATTGGGCAGAAATCAATGTGCCTATTGCAAGGAGAAAGGGCACTGGAAAAACAAATACCCCCACAGGTCTTCTGCCAAGGAACTATTCCTTCCCACCTCTGGGGGGAAAGAAGACCCAGATTGAAGGGGCCAGAACTCCTCTCTTGGCCCCTGGGAGCCCATGGTAAAAGTAGGTAGCCAATATGTCCATTTCCTGGTGGATACTAGCAATGAGAGACCAGTGTTAAAAATTCCTCTGGGAGAGCTTTCATCACAAACCATTCCCGTCCAGGGAGCCACAGGGGCAGTCCAGAACTGCCCACTCATGAGTGAGTGACTAATGAGCTAGGATCCAAACAAGTTACTCATTTTTTTCTGGTAATACTGGACTGCCCATTGTGGCAAGACCCCCTTCATAAGCTAAAGGCCACCATTTCTGTTACTCCCTTCATACCAACTGTCTTTGACCACCACACTGTTTGAGGAGTATCTCTTCTCAGGGGAAGAAAATCCAGAGGAAATAAGCCCTGGAACCTTATTAGACTGACTTCAGGCCCAAAGATGTGGGCAGAAACTAATGGTTTGGCTGCTCAGAAGGCTAGACAGGAGGTAGCCCCTCACATTAAGAGGTTGCTGGGAGATCTGGGTGAGCCATGATATGGACCAGAGTGGCATGGCTGCAGGGAGATCTGTCTAAGGCCTTGCCCCAAGCCCAGTGACTTGGGCGCACATGTCCAAGCTAAAGGCCACCCAGAAAAGAGCTGCACAGGCTCAAAATCAATAGCTAGAGGCCCACCACAATATTATTGGTAAGTGTGCACAGATCCCAGTGAGCAACAGTGTGGACCAGAGTGGTGCGGCTTCAGGCAGGTCCAGCCAGGGCCCTGCCCTGACCCCCACTGCCATGGGCACACAGGCCCAAGCCAGGGACCTGCCTGGAAAAGAACTGCACAGGTGCACAAGCAAGAGCCAGTGGCTCACTCTGATACCATAGGGAAGTACATGGAAACCCTAGCCAGAAGGCTGCTCAGACACAAGGGATTGAGGTCCACTGCTCACAGCCAAAAGCCCTCCCAGACAAGAGCTACATAGGGGGGAATATCCCAGCCATAGGCAGGCCTAGATACCATCCCAAGTGTGCACAGGCCCCAGCCAAAAGCCTGCCTAGACAACAGGTCAGCTCAGGGACCAAGAAGGCCACCATTCTGAACCCAGGAATTGGTGCACTAGTGAGCAGCAGAGAAAATGCCACTCGGCTTGCTGAGAGCTGAAGACCCCTGTGTGAGCAAAAAGTTGCCTCAACACACAGCAGGCTCCATCTGTTGAAATGAGAAGGCACATAAATGAGTCTCAAAACCAGACTTCCAGATCACATAAGGCAACCCCAAAGGGAAACAAGATGGGACAGTCTGATACTCAACCACCCAGACTCTCTGAGCTGTCAATGAAAGAGAATCTGGAAAAAAGTGAAATAAAAAATAATGTCTCAGATAGCAACAGAGATTGTGCCCATAGTACAAGACATGATTGATAAATGTAGAGCAGACACAAATAAAAAAATAGAGGGGCTGAGGAAGATGATGAAATTCCCAACATAGGAAACAAACGGAATCCATAAAACATATGCAAACAGATTCCCAGATTAAAAACTCCATTGAAAGTTTACAAAGCAGAATGAGCCAGTGTGAGGACAGACTATCAGTTATAGAAGATATGATTGCAGTTAGTGACCAGGAAAGTAAAGATTTCTTAAAAATAGGAAAGGACCACAAAGAAATCAATCCAGCAGGTACTAGATGATGCAAATAATAACATAAGACTGATCAAAGTCAATGAAGAAACAGGAGGGAGTGCAAATGACATAAACAAAACAAAACTGTTCACAGAAGTAATGGCAGAAAATTTCCCAAGCAGGGGAAAAGAACTTGACATACAGATAAGTGAGGCATATAGGACTCCAACTAGCCATGATAAAAGAAAAAATAGACAGACAGGTATATAATAGTTAAGATCGCAGAAACCCAATAGAAAAAACAAAATTGTACAAGCAGTTAGAGAAAAGAAACAAATCACACACAAAGGATAGCCCACCAGAGTCATAGCAGATTTCTCAACATAAACCCCCAAGGCAAGAAGAGCTTGGAGTGTAACATATTTCAACTCCTAAAGGAAAACAATATCCAACCTAGATTGATGTACCTTGCAAAACTATCTTTCAGAATTGATGGAGAAATATGATACTTTCATGACAAAGAGTACCTGAGCAACTTCATGAATACCAAACCAGCACTCCAAAAAATTTTAAACAATATCCTAGGAAAATACAATGAGGATCACAACCTCAGGAAGCACAGCAGGAGGAATCCATTGGGCACAACAAGAAATTAAATGCAAAGGGGAGAATCCAACAAAAAGACAAAGTCATGACAAAGATAAGTTAATACGTATCAGTTATAACCATCAATGTTAATGGTCTCAATTAACCAATCAAAAGAAATACACTGGCAGAATGGGTCAAGAAGCAAGGTCCAACAATGTGCTGCATACAAAAAACACACTTCATTTAAAAAGAAACTCATAGACTGAAAGTTAAAGGGTGAAAAACTATACTTCATGTGACAGGAATCTGCAAAAAAGGAGTAACTATACTCTTTGCAGATCAAGTTCACTTCAAACCAACATTGGTTAAGAGATATAAAGAAGGACACTACATCCTTCTAAAGGGAACAATCCAGGAGAAAGAGATGACAATCATAAATATATATAT
>NW_022900928.1:22965943-22968972 GCF_012274545.1 Fukomys damarensis
TATATATACCAAACACTAGTGCACCCAACTATGTAAAGCAAATACTAACAGACATGAAAAATCAAATAAGCACTAATGTAATAGTGTGTCAGGGGACCTCAATACTCCATTGTCACAAATACACAGATCATCTACACAAAAAATGAACAATGAAATACTAGAACTCAAACTCTTGAATAAATGAGCTTAACAGATGTTTACAGAGTGTTCCAACCCTCCAAAATCTGAATACACATTCTTTTCAGCTTTACACAAGTTGTTCTAAAAAATAGACCACATACTCACTCATAGAAGATGTTTAAGTATTGGAATTGAAGTTATCCCCTGTATATTATCAGACCATAGTGTAATTACATTGGAGATCAATAGCAAAAAAACCCTGCAAGAATTTCATAAACACTTGGAAATTGAACAACTTAATCCTGAATTAGTTAATGGGCCACAGCAGATATTAAAGAAGAAATTAGACAGTTCCTACAATTACAATGACAATACAACATATCAAAATCTAAGGGACACAATGAAAGCAGTCTTATGAGGGAAATTATAGCCATGACTATTCATATTAGGAAAATAGAGCAAGTTCAATTAAATAACCTGATGCTGAACCTCAAGCTTCTAGAAAAAGAAAAGCAGGACAAATCCAAAGCTCATGCAAGGGAGGAAATGATAAACATCAGAGCAGAAATCAATGCAGAGAATGATAGAAAAAAATCAATGAAGGAAAGAGTTGGTTCTATGAAGAAAGCCTAAACAAAATTGACAAACCCTTAGCCAATCTTATCAAAAAAGGGAAAGAAAAGACCCAAATCCACGCAATTAGGAATGAAAAAGGTGAAATTACAATGGATCCAGCAGAAATCCAGAGGATCATAAAGATCCTATATGAGAACCTATATGCCAATAAGATGGAAAATGCAGAAGAAATGGACATATTCTTAGATATGGATTAATTACCAAAGTTTAATGAAGATCTAAAAATTCTACACAAACCAATATCAATCAATAAAATTGAAAATGTAGTTAAAAACTTACCAACTAGGAAAAGCCTGGGCAATGATGGCTTCACTACTGAATTCTAAAACACATTTATAATGGAACTGCTGCCATTCCTATTTAAATTCTTCAATGAAATTCATTCTTGGAAGCAAGCATCACCTTTATCCCTAAAGCAAAGAAAGACCCAGCTAAAAAAAAAGAACTATAGGCTAATCTCACTAATAAACATAGATGCAAAAATTCTTAGTAAGATATTGGCAAATAGAATGCAGAAGATGATTAAGAAGATCATACACCTGGATCAAGTGGATTCATCCTGGGGATGCAGGGATGGTTCAATATATGCAAACCAATAAATGTAATACACTTTATTAATAAAGCCAAGGACAAAAACTATATGATCATCTGAAAAGATGCAGCAAAAGCATTTGACACAATCCAACATACATTCATAATAGAAACCCTACAGAAAATTGGAATAGATGATCTCTACCTCAGTCTGATAAAAGCCATCTATAAAAAAAAAACAGTCAATATCATACTAAATGGTTAAAAACTGAAATCCTTCATGCTAAAATCAGGAACAAGACAAGAATGTCAACTGTCACCACTCCTGTTCAATATAGTTTTGGAAACATTAGCCACAGCCCATAGACAAGAGAAAGATATAAAATGAATAAAATAGGAAATGAAGAAGTCAAATTTTCATTATTTGCAGATGACCTGATACTCTATTTAGAAGACACCAAAAGTCTTCTCAACTTAATAGCCAAATTCAGTAAAGTAGCTGGATACAAGGTCAACATAAAAAAATCAATAGCTTTCCTTTACAGGAAAAACAGACTCACTGAGAGTGAAATGGGGCAAACAATTCCTTTCACAACATCATCCACAAAATTGAAATACCTAGGGATCAACCTATCAAAAGAAATCAAAGAACTCTACTCTGGAAACTATAGGACTCTGAAAAAAGAGATTGAAAATGATATCTGAAATGGAAAGCATTCCTTGCTCCTGCTTAGGAAGAACCAACATAGTGAAAATGGCCATACTTCCAAAACTTCTGTATAGATTCAATGCAATCCCAATTTAAATCCCAGCAGCATACTTCACAGACCTTGAGAAAACAATCTAAAAATTTATTTGGAACAGGAAAAGACCTAGAATAGCAAGAGCAATTCTAGGCAATAAAGACAAGGTAGGGAGTACCACAGTTCCTAACTTGAAAGTATACTACAAAGCTACTGTGAAAAAAAGCATGGTAGTGGAAAAGAAATAGATATTAGAACCAGTGGAACAGATTAGAAGATGCAAAAATCTCCAGACACATTCAGCCACCCCATCTTTGACAAAGGAGCCAACTATCTTCACTGAAAGAAAGATAGCCTTTTAATAAGTGGTGCTGGAAAAATTGGGTTTCAACTTGCTAAAGATTAAAAATAGACCTATATCTCTCACTATGCACTAAACTAAAATTGAAGTGTATTAAAGATCTCAGTATTAAAACAGAAACACTAGGGAGAACCACGCCTGCTCCCGACCCAGCAGCTATCACTCAAGTGCTGGGAAGGTAGGCCGGGCCCCGATCCATCGCGGGAAGGAGAACCACGCCTGCTCCCGACCCCGACCCAGCCTCCATCGCTCAAGCCCAATCCACCGCAGGAAAGAGAACCACACTTACTCCTGACCCAGCAGCCATCACTCAAGCACTGGGAGGTAGGCTGGATCGATTCACCGCGGGAAGGAGAACCACGCCTGCTCCTGACCCCGACCCAGCTGCCATCACTCAAGCACCGGGAAGGTAGCCACGCGGGCGCCCCTGAACCCCCATAAGCACCCCCCCCGCACTCTCAGACCTCCTGACTGTGCAAGTCTTTGGACCCACTCTGCAAAGACAGAAGTGGTCATCAAGGGTATTTTTCTGAGTTCCCAACTTTGAACATCTTTAAAGAAAGGGCGTGGGAAACCTGTAATAGAACGTTGCAGAGTTCAACCATTCAGAAGGATGGGGAACTCAATCTGGGCCTTGC
>NW_022900928.1:22971361-22994139 GCF_012274545.1 Fukomys damarensis
ATTTTCATCTCCAGAATTAAGGATTATTTTGATGTTACATCATTGCCTTTTCTGTTTTACTTTCCTTTTTAGTTTTATTTTAGGATTCCCTATTTTTAATGTTCATACAGAGATTTCTTTAACTGAAAAACCAAATAGTTTCTTTGGTGTTAAAAACTACAATAGTACACAGGTTCCTAATGAGACAATTAATAATGTGAAATAGGAAGTAAAGGGCTAAAGGTGTAGGGAAAGTGGGAAGGGTGGGGGAAAGGTAATAAGGGAGAGGAAAAAAATATGAGAAACTGAAAAAATGGAAATAAAGTGTTTGTAAATGGGGAGGGGAGGAGGGAGTGAAGGGAGGGCAAGGACAAGGGGAAAAATGAGAATCAAGACCTATTATGTAAAGGTACAGAATCCCAATGATGAATGTAACTGTATTGTATACCTAGATTGTACCAATAACCTCAATAAAAAAGAAAAACAAAACAAAACAAAAAAAATACAGAAACACTAAACCAACTGAGAGTTTGTGTAGAACTCTTGAAGACATTGGCATAGTAAAAGATTTTTATGAACAAAACCTCAGTTGCATGTGAACTAGCACAAGCAATGAACAATTGGATGTCATTAAAAAGCTTCTTCATAGCAAGAGAAACCACCAACAGTGTGAAGAGACAATCCACAATATGGGAACAAATTTTCACCAGCTCTTCTTCAGATAAAGGTCTACTGTCTAGAATATATAAAGCAATATAAAAAAAATCACACATCCAACATTTATAGACCAAATTTAAAATGAGTATCTGAAATGAACAGACATTTCTCCGACAAAGAGGTAGAAATAGCAAGTAAATACATGAAGATATGTTCAACTTCACTGGTCATTTGAGAGATGCAAATGAAAAATTACCAAGATTCCACCTCACTCCAGAAAGAATGGCTGCTATCACGAAATCAACCAATACCAAATGCTGGCAGAGATGTGGAGAAAAAGGAACTCTGCTCCACTGCTTCTGGGAGTGTACACTGGTGCAACCACTGTGGAATCAGTGTGGAGATAACTCAAAGAACTAGGATTGGAAGTCTCATTTGACCCAACTCTTCCACTGCTGGGTATCTTCCCCAAAGAATGGAAAGAATTATACTACAGTGGTATATGTGTACCCATGTTCATAGGAACACAGTTTTTATTAGCTAAAACTTGGAAGCAGCCTAATTTCCCATCAACTGGAGACTGGATAAAGAAAATTTGTTTTTTTTTTTTTTAAATAAAATGGAGTACTATTCAGCCACAGAGAAGGAGCAATGCAAGACATTTATAGCTAAATGGATGCACATTGAAGTAATTGATACTTGAATGAAATAAATAGGACACACACGCATAAATACTGAATAGTTCCTCTGCCATGAGAAACCGAGTGTGTAAATAAGGACTAAAAGGTATACAGATAATGTTAATAGAAAGCAAAGGGGCAAAGCTGAAGAGGAAGTGGGAGGGGCAGGGGAAAGGAAAGAAGGGAATGGAATTAATATGAGAAAAGGAAAAAATGGAAACAAATATTTCATGAATAGTTAGGGGTGGCGGGGTTGATGGGAGGGCAGGGGAATGGGAAAAAAATAAGAACCAAGATAGATTACGTAAAGGTACAAATTTACAATGATGAATGTCATTATAATGTATACCTAAAATGTATCAATGAAATTAATTTTTAAAAGAAGAGGTTGCTGAGCTTTGAGATATTAACTGCCTGCAAGTCTCCATGGAACACACCATTCCTGCCAGTAGAAAACTGGGGACATGAGATTATAGGCTGGTTCAGAACTTGAGAGATGTTAACCAGTGAGTGGTAACTCTTCACCCTACAGTCCCCAACCCATATACCATCCTGAGTTTGCTGTCTCCTGAGCACCAAGTGTAAACCGTGCTGGATTTAAAGGATGCTTTTTTTTAGTATGCCCCTTGCCCCAACTTTCCAGTCTATCTTTGCTTTCTAGTGGACTGACCCAGTTTCCGTCAACTCCTGCCAGCTCACCTGGACCTGGCTGCCTCAAAGATTAAAAAATGCACCCACTCTGTTCAGTGAGGCCCTCCAGGAGGACTTGGTGAGCTTTCTGTCCCACCACGCTAACCTCACCCTGCTTCAATATGTGGATGATATGTTACTAGCTGCTACTAGCTATTCAGAATGCCTGTAGGGGTCAAGAGTTTCTTCAGCTACTAAAAGAGCTGCCTCAGCTAAGAAGTCACAACTCTGTGCCCCTAAAGTATTATACCTGGGATATCAAATATCAGAAGGAAGAGCTCTTTCCCAGGCCAGGAAAAGGGCCATCCTCCAGATACCCACAGTAACAACCAGGAAACAGGTACAGAATTCCTAGATGTAGCTGGATTCTGTCACCGGTGGATACCTGGCTTTGCTGAGATAGCATGGCCCCTCCATTCTGCCAGGGGAGAAAATCAACCCCTAGAGTGAGGAATAGATGAAGAAAAAGCCTTCCAGAATCCGAAAAGAGCTCATGTTAGCTCCAGCTCTGGCACTACCTGATGTTACTAAATCACTTCATCTATTCATGCATGAGGTAAGAGGGATTGCTAAGGGAGTTCTAACGTAGTCCTTGGAACCCTGGAAGTGCCTTGTGGCCTTTCTCTCCAAAAGATTAGATCCTGTGCTCTCAGGATGGCTCTCATGTCTTCGGGAAGTAGCTGCCACAACTTCATAGGCCGAGGAGGCTGACCCTTGGACAGGACCTAGTGCTAACTGCCCCTCACTCAGTAGAGACTCCTCAGGGCAGGGGTAACAGCAAATGGATGTCAAATGCCCACCTCACTCAGTATCAAAGCCTCTTGCTCGACCAGCCTCACATAGTCTTCTCAGTAGGACAGGTTCTCAATCTGGCTACACGGATGCCAGATGATGACCCTGACATCCCAGGGTCAGGAGGTGTGAAGAGGTGCTGAACCAGACCCAGGGGTGCTCATTGGACTTAACAGGCAGTTGGCTGAGGCGGGTACCACCCTCTTCACAGATGGAAGCAGTAAGCCTGGTATGGAGAGCGGGAGCTGCAGTGACTACAGCTGATCAAGCCATTTGGGCCCAGCCTTTGCCTGAAGGGAACTTGGCCCAAAAGGCAGAACTGATCACCTTGGCCCAGGCCTTGAGATGGGGAAAGAAAAGGAGATAAATGTATACACTGACAGTAGGTATACTTTTGCTACTCTACATGTCCATGTGAATATTTACAAGTGGAGGGGGGCTTCTGACAGCTACAGAAGAGACTGTCAAAAACAAAGGTGGTGTGGCTTCCCCAAAAGGTGGCCATCGTTCATGTTCAGGGTCACCAAAATGACAATACACCTGAGGCTAGGGGGAATCAACTTGGAGATCTTGCAGCCAGAGAGGCAGCCCTGAGGCCAGCTGAACGCTTAGTCATCCTGGGTACTGTGAGTCCTCCTCCCCCTTTACTCTCAACTAGTCCCACTTACAGTGAAGAGGAAGATAAAGAAGCAAGCTGGCTGCAAGCAAAGATACCCAAGGCTGGTGCAAATGTCCAGATGGTCACATCTACTTCCCTTAGGCATTAGGATGATAGCTCATTCAGCAGCTGCATTTGATCACGCACCTGGGGGGGCTCCAAGATGGCTGAGCTTCTAGCTCCAAGATATTACTTTTCAAAGCAACAGGAGCTGGCCTGCCAGCCTCGATTAGGTGCCTGACCTGTGTATAACTAAATCCCCACCAGGGTCCATCTGCACCCCTCAGAGTCAGATTCCAAGTTGAAATCCTGGAGAACACTGGGAAGTGGATTTCATAGAGAACAAACCACCAGTGGGTGGCTATCACTACCTCCTGGTTTTCATAGATATCTTCTGAGGTTGGGCACTGTGCTACTTGGTGGGAGACTGCCACGGTGGTGGCAAAGAAACTTCTCAGGAATTAATTCCAAGGTTCGGACTACCAGTCTCCTTTGGATCTGACAATGGCCCTGCCTTTGTAGCCTCTATAACTCAGTTAGTCAGTAGGCCACTGGGTATAAATTGGAAACTCCACTGTACCTACTGACCACAAAGCTCAGGGCAAGTGGAATGGATGAATCAGACCCTAAAATCCACTCTGACTAAACTGACGTTGGAAGCTGGTGAAGGGTGGGTCAGCCTGCTGCCTTTAACTGTCCTTAGTTAGGTGCACCCCTTGTAAAGTAGGTTTGCTCCTTATGAAATTATGTTTGGAGGACCCCCACCCCTGCTTCCTAAGGTTAAAAGTGAGCTACTAGAAGAATTTTCTAACCAGTCTCTGTAAAAGTATTTCTAGTCTCTCCAACAGGTACAGAAAACTGTTCACTCCCAGGTATGAGATACTCATTCCCTGCCCCACTCTGCACTGAGCCACCTGTTCCAGCCTGGGGATACTGTCTTCATCAAGGCTTTTCAGAGTGAAGGGCTGACTCCAGCCTGAAAGGACCCTACACAGCTGTCCTCATGACACCCTCAGCTCTCAGGGTTGATGGTATCTCGATGTGAGTTCATCATTCTCGAGTAAAGTGGGCAAAACAGTGGACTGCTGAGCTGGGACCTGATCCTTGAAAGCTAAGGCTAGTCTGATCATCATTGTGATGCTTGTCCTTATTGTCTTTGGGATGGCGAAGTCAAGCTCTGGGGAAATGCAATGAGGAGAGCTGCATTCCTTTCTCTTCACCTCCTTTAGCTCAAGAGAAATTCTAGATAATGTTACTTTTAGTAGCATCCACCCTTGGTTGCCTGAGGTCAATCTCTATAAATTAGTTAGGGGAGTTTGAGGAAGCTACTATTATCAGTTTATAAACCTGGGAAGCCATGACTTTTATGTGTGTCCAGGATTCAATCCATTTGGACAAGAGGGTTCTTGGTTCCCAGCTGATTTCTACTGCCCTCACTGGGGTTGTGTAAAGATTGCCTTTTATATCAGGGGACCAAAATGTCACTACTGATATCATAGTTTGGAAACATGGTTGCCAAGTATTGACTCTGATACAAAGGTCCCAGGACTCTAAATGGGCCATAGGATGGAATTGGGCATTCCGCTTCTGGCTCCCTGGAGGACTATTTCCTGATCCAGGTGAAATCGCTACCTTTTACAATCAGTTGTTAAGCCAAGCACTGAGACAGCCATAGGACCCTTCCCTTAACGAAAGTAGAGGACCCCTTACTTGAGCCTTACCCTGTTATCTCTCCCTCTTAGCTACCAATAAAGCATACTGCCTTCATCCCTATTCTCTGTGCTGGGAGCCATCCACGCTATGTTAAACATGACTCAATTAGACCTGGCTCAGGATTGTTGGCTCTATCTAAAAGCAAAGCCTTCTTATTATGTGGGTGTGGGAGCCTTGGGCCCTATCAAAGCCTTAAGTACTGCCTTAGTGTACACCTCTACAAAGTCCCCCTTGACAATTAGTGAGATTTATGGAAATGCAACCTGTCTGGTAATGTCTTCTTGTGATATGAGTAACTCCCCTTTCCATGCTGTGTGTAGCCAAACCATGACTGTGGAGACCTTGAAGACTTATTTTGCCCCAGATGACATTTCACTGTCTTGTACCTCGGGGCTCACTCTGTGTGTCAAAACTCCTGAGGGAGATACTAGATCTGAGGTCTTGTGCATCCTGGTCTGAATTCTCCCTCAAGTTTATGTGTACCAAGGACTGCAGGGATGGGATTTCATAGCACCTTCAGGACTACCATACAGAAAGAAGCAAGCAGCACCCATGGTCATTCCAATTTTATTGGGATTGGGAGTAACTGGCTCAGTGGCACTTGGATCTGCCACACTGGCTAGAAGAGAATTTGGACTTTCAGCTTTGTCAGAGCAGGTAGTCACTCTAGGAATTCTGAAATATGCTCTTGAGATTCTTTCCTCCTAGCTGAGGTGGTCTTCCAGAATGGAAGGGGGCTCGATCTAGTGCTCTTGTCACAAGAAGGGTTATGTGCTGCTTAGGGGAGGCAGATTGTTTCTATGCCAACAAGTCTGTTGTAATCCAAGATACTCTTCAAAAGCTCAAGAAAAATCTAGATAGACGTTAGAAGGAGAGGGAAAGTAAAAACTCATGGTATCATAACTGGTTCATTTGGAGTCCTTGGGTAACTACCCTCATCACCAGACTGGCTGGTCACCTCATTGTGCTTTTTCTTGGGCTTTTGATTTTCCCCTGTATTCTTAGTTGGATAATCAACTTTATAAAACAGCACATAGCCTCTGTTAAACTGATGTATATGAGATCCTACTACAATCCCTCATATAATCCCCTGCCCAACCAAGAGGCTTTAATTGAGTCCTCACTTTGACATCATGCTTAGCCAACTTGAGTCTATCTTGAGCCTCAACACCAGCTTGTACCTGTGCTTGGACAAAGCACCCAAAACCCTTGCATCCTGTTTGGCACAAGACCTGCTGCAGTTGCAGGATGTTTTGTAGCTCATCCAGTGTGTGAAACTTTCTTGTGACCCCCACTAACCTGGCATGGTTCTGCTTCAGTAAGATTCTGCTTGTTCTCCCCTGAGCCCTCCCCAGCTGGAAGCATGATTTAAAAGGAGAAATCAAACCACTTTCCATTGCTGAGAGAACTTTCTGGTCAGTAGCAGTCGCCCACCCCGCCATTGGCTTTAATAAACAGACTCAAATCTGGCTCAGAGCGTGGCGCACCTCCATTGTTCTAACTCGCTTGTCCATAACAAGAAAAAGGTAGATTCTAGGTCCCCTCCATTATTCTCTAAGCTCCTTTCAACAAACAGAAGACTGGTGATCTATCTAGAGAAGATAAATCTGAGTCTTGTGGGCATGGTTGACTACAGGGATCCCATAAGCCAGCTAGAAGCTTATGAGTGCACATACATGTTAAATGCCTAATCATCCAACTCCATTCCCCTGTGTTCTTCCAATGGCTGCCTGATTGTCAGAACTAAGGCTTTTAATCTCTACATTAAAAATGGAAAAGCTTTCTTTGGGAAATCTGACCAGCTCAAGAGAAAAGACCCGATAGTCGTGACATCTGGAATTCTCCCCAAACAACCTAAGACACCTTAGCCAACCAAAGGATAAGTTGTCATATTATATCTGATGCTTAGAACTTCCAGTCAGCTTTTATTCTTCCACTGTTCAGAGACACATTGAACTTTGAATAGGACTGATCTGCCTACCAATACAATTGCAAAATATACAGTAAGGCATTATGATAAGTAATGAAAGAAAGTAATCAGAAGGTGAATAACTTTGGATTTCATTGAAATAGCACCTTCAAGGTGCTAGGGGAAAATTTCAGCCTAGAATTCTACTACCAGTCAAACTCTGAATCCATTGTGAGGGATTCAGACTTGCAAGATGTTAAAAGCTTACCTTTTATGCACACTTTCTTCAGAAGCTGCTAGAATTTGTTAGGGCCAGAAGGAAGATAAATTGAGTGAGTGCTTGCCTTGGGTGCAAAATTTAGTGGGCATCAAAAATATATAATCAGCCAGGGATTTAGCTCAGTGGTTTGGTGAGCTGCCTTGCAAGCACAAGTTCAATCCCCACTCAAAAAAAAATATATATATATATATTCAAAATTAAGAATATTCTAGCCAGGTGTGGTGGTACACGCCTGTAATCCCAGCACTTGGGAGGCTGAGGCAGGAGGATCACTGGGAGTTTGAGACCAGCCTGGGCCACACAGTGAGTTCCAGAGCAGTCTGAGTTACACGGTGAGACCCTGTCTCAAAACACAAAACAAAACAAAACAAAAAAAGGAGAATATTCTAATAAATGTATTTTCTTATTTACTTATTTTTTTGCTGCTGAGATTAAACCCAAGACTTCTTGAATGCTAAAGAAGCCCTCTACCACTAAGCTACACTCCCAGCCCTAATAAATACTTTTAAAAAATCAGAGTTAATTTTAAAAACTCAAGATCAAGAAAAATATCAAAATATTAAAGACAGGACACAACTGTTCTGGGGCTAAAGAGAGTTGAGTGAGCCACACTGTGCAAGTGTAGAGTTGAATTCTGTCTTTATCAAATATTTGGGTTCTTTGGTGCTCATATAGCTCAGCCCTACTTAAAGTGGGATGGAACTACACAGGGACACAAATACAAAGAGGGAAGATAGAGTCATTGCGGGTAATCTTGGAGTTTGGTCATCATCATAACAAAATGACAACATAATTATACTGAGAGGAAAGGGGGACTGAGATCCTTGTGTCCGGAGGGCACATAGAAATAAGTGTTAAGCCTTTGTCTTCTTCCATGGTAAGTATTCAATAGATAGTGCTGCCAAACAGAAAAAACGAGTAGAGTAGTGCTATTCATCTGTTATTCAAAGATATGAACATAAATACTGAAAAAAAGATAAAAGGTTTGGAAGTGATTCTTTCTAGGGACAAGAATGGGAAAGAGCGAGGTTGGGGCCTGGGTCTGCTATTGGTTTTTATGTTGTAAAACAAGTTGACTCGATTTATTTATTTTGAGATAAGGTTTCACTGAACTGCTAAGGTGCCTAGTATGGGCTCAATTTTGCCATACTCCTCTCTCAGCTTCCCAGAAGTCTAGGATTCTAGGTGTGTACCACCACACCGGGCAAGTTGATTCTTTATGTACACGTATGACAAATAAATTGAAACTAGATAAGTCACTGTTTGAGATTTCTATTAAAACGAGGCTGAAATACAGAGAAGGCAAAAACTCAGTGGATTCTATTATGTGGATGCAACAATTCAGCATCATTTTACTTTGAATGACATAAGAGAGTGGGTGCTAGAATCATCTCACTGTTGGGGCCTCTCATAGTTTCATTACGCTTGCATTTCAATGGACCTAGCTACTTCGTGTCATGTAGCTCTCACAACCACACAGCAAGCCACGAAATAAACACAAGTGAGAAATACTGGCAAATGAGAGCAACGGAGGCTCTGAAAGGGAAAGCAACCAGTCAGAGCTGCTTCTTCACAGTTAGCAAATGACACTGGAGTAGACCAAGTACCAGCGCCTTCTGAAAGATCCATGTACCACACCAGGGCACTAGTGTTAGCTCTCTACCTCGTAGCTGGGTATTGCTCCTCTGACCAGATTTGCTTTCTGGTTCTGGTTTGGCCTGCATCACCCTCCCAGGTTGGTGGGTGCAGCTGCTTCCTGACATGTAGGAGGTACTACACTTCTCTGGCTGCAGTGATTAAAAATTCCATGCTGAAAGGCAGACTTTCCCTGCCTCTACCACCCCACTGCTCTCACTCCTGCCTTTTCTGGGCTGAATTGAAGGCAGACTAGGGGCTGACATTCAAACATTCTGAAGTGGCACCCTATTGCTCCAGGGAGAGTGAATTCTGCTAAATGTGGAAGGATTGTGGTGTTGTCTCATCTCTAGTGTGAGGCAAGGAAAGAGCGATCCACAAGCTGAGCTACCTGTTCCTGTCTACACAGGTCCTTTATACTTTCCCCTCCTTGCTCACAGTCCGTGCTGTAACCTTGTTTCCAGAAATGTAGTTGGGTTTTATATCTTAATGGGAAATATTTTGGGCTTCTGCCTTTCCTATGTTGCTCAAAGTCTGTTTCACCACCCTGGGAAATTGGACAGCCTTATCCTACAAACTAGCCTTATCATTTAAATGTACGTTGCTCGGGAGCCTTGCACATCTTATCTGTCACTATTTATATGCCTTGGCAGGGTTCTGACGCTTAAAACTGATTAAAACTAAATGCTACCAGTAATTCAATGAATCTAATTGGTTAACTATTTCCTGCCTCCAACATGTGCCTATGTGGCTGGGCTAGAACTTCATTTCCAAAAGCCTGGGCCTGACCCAGAGGTTCAGGTTGCTAGTGATGAACCAAGATCTGGCTAAGGGCCTCCTGTCTGCCAAGCAGTGTTTGAGGCTCAGAGAGCAGGAAGCAGGTGAAGGACCATAGTTAGAATGTACAATATGGGCTACGTTTTCCAAGAGGGCCCCACTTCTAGGTATTGGATCTCTGCAACAAAGCTTAGACTCTAGATGAGAACTATTTCCTTCTTCAACCCTTTTATTTCTCTTCTTCTCTTCCATCTGCTCTCTTCTAGAGGTAACTTGAAGGAAAAAACTGTCCCTAAACTGTCCCTTGCTTCCCACTAGTTAGACCTGATTAATCAGAGTGTATGGCCATCCAACATCCTGGCTGGAGCTGTCTGTGACAGAAAGCAGCCTTTTTAAGGTCTGCCTCATGCGTGCTCACTGTGACACCTCCCTTTCCCTGGTTTTCTTCAGTATCACCTGGAGTTTCTGAGACTTGACCATACAACTTGCTTTTTGGGACAATTTTAAGGATTATCATTTCTAGGACTGTTGCCCTCCCCACTTTTGTTTTGGGAAAAATGATCCAAAGGCTTTTTTGCAGGAATGGGAATATTATAACACGACTCACTGAAGGATCCAAGCTTGCAGAGCTATAGATATAGCATCTGTCCTTTCTTTGAGCTCTGGGAAGACTCCTGAGTGCTGCCAAACTGCTCCTAATCAGTTCATTCCTCTCCATCACTGAATGATCCCTCTCTCTATGAAATCAGGATGTACAGGAAAAAGAGCATGGACTTTGTGGTCAGGCAGTCCTGGGTTCAAATTTTTTTTCTGGTACCAAGGATCAAACTCAGGACCTTGCAAGACAGGTGCAGTGCCACTGAGCTACATCCCTGGTCCTGGACTCAAATTCTGACCTCCCTTCCTTCCTTTCCACTTTTCCTCCCCAACCCTTTCCTCTTCCTCTCCTCCTCCCTTTCTTCCTCTGTTTCTTATTCATCTGCTGTGGTACTGGGGATTGAAGCCAAGGCCTTTGCCCTAGGCTACATCTCCAGTCTCTCTCTCTCTCTCTCTCTCTCTCTCTCTCTCTCTCACTCTCTCTCTCTGTCTCTCTCTCTGTCTCTCTCCATCTCCATCTCTGTCTCTTTCTTTCTTTTTCTCTTTTTAAATTTTGAGACAGGGTCCTGCTAATTTGCCCAGACTGGTGTAGAACTTGTGATTCTTCTGCTTCAACCTCTCCGGAATTTAGATGTGTGCCACTACATCTGGCTGACTTCACTTTCTAACATCATCTTACAGGCGCCAACCTCTTCTCTCTGTCTCTCTCCATCTCCATCTCTGTCTCTTTCTTTCTTTTTCTCTTTTTAAATTTTGAGACAGGGTCCTGCTAATTTGCCCAGACTGGTGTAGAACTTGTGATTCTTCTGCTTCAACCTCTCCGGAATTTAGATGTGTGCCACTACATCTGGCTGACTTCACTTTCTAACATCATCTTACAGGCGCCAACCTCTTTTGGACTCTGTTCTGTTCTTCTGTGGTGGTAGGAGTGTCAATTTGATTGGCTTTGGGATCTGCCAGCAGGTTGGGAGAATACACTTATGGGTGTGTCTGTCGGGTCATTGAAAGTGTAGCCTTACTCCTGGTCTGGACCCTCACCCCTTCTTCTCTGGCACTGTTCCCATGCTGTGCTTCCTGGCTCTAATGAACTGAGCAGTTTTACTCTATGTTGCCCTTCTTCCATGATGTTCCTTCCTGGGAGCCTGCCAAGCATGTACTGAATTCCCTGGAACCATATGCTAAATTAAACCTTTCCTCTTTTAAGTTGTGGGTATTGGGTATTGTGTCCCCCAAAGGGGAAGCTAATATACCATCTTAGTTATTGGTGGCTGTCTTTATTATCTGTCTGCTATTATAACACAATATCCAAGATAATCGATTTGTAAAGAGGAAAGGTTTACTTTGGCTCACAGTAGTGGGGAGTGCGTGGTATAGCAAAGCTGCTTATCTCACGACTGCCAGAAAGTGAAAAGAAAGAAGAGGAGAGGCTAAGATTCCAACATCTCCTTCAAGAAAATTCCCCCAGTTGCCTGAAGACCTCCTAGTAGGCTCCAATTCTTAGAGTTTCTACCACCTCCTAATATCACCAATCGGGGAACTAAGCCTTTAGCACATGAACCTTTGGAGGATTCCTAAGATACAGATGAGGGTCCTGTCTATCTTCAGACACCTTGTTTCCCAGTGCTGTTGCTTTCTCCTGATGTAGAAGCAATCTCAAGTCTAGTCCTTGTTATGCTGTGTGACTGATTCAAAGATAAGCACTTCATCAACTCGGTGCTCTTTAATTTTCCTAGTGGCAGTGTGAACTTAGTGTAATTGCTCCCACTTTATAGTGAAGACTAAAATTTACTGAGGTAATTTGCACAAAATCACATAACTTTTAAGGGGTAGGGAGAGCAGAACTACAACTGAGGTCTCCAAGGATTGAATGAACACAACACAGTGCAATGGAAGGAGAAAAAGTTTTGGTGGCAGACGCCTGAGCTCAGTTGTTGGCTCTATTTTGCCTGCCGGGCCTCATAAAACTTTCTGAAGCTTTTTCAGCTTCACTTCCTTCACCTGTCCAATGAAGCAAAATCTTCCGCAGAAGTGTTCTGAGAACGAAATGGATTAGTGTATGTATATAAAATGCCTGACACAGAGCACCAGGAAGGTTTAGATTTGTCCACTGCCCGCTCCATCAGTCGGCTCGGTCATCTTTCCACTATATCATTCTGCTCCCTGCTGAAGACAGGAAACCAGCTAGGAACGCAAAGAACTAAAATGGAAGGCACAAAGTACTGTATGCACAAACACTCGAGCTTTGCTAAGCGAAATGGATTAGCGTATGTATATAAAATGCCTGACACAGAGCACCAGGAAGGGTTAGATTTCTCCACTGCCCGCTCCATCAGTCGGCTCGGTCATCTTTCCACTATATCATTCTGCTCCCTGCTGAAGACAGGAAACCAGCTAGGAACGCAAAGAACTAAAATGGAAGGCACAAAGTACTGTATGCACAAACACTCGAGCTTTGCTAGAATGACCAAGCAGCAATTCCGGGAACAGCAATACGAAATCTGGGATCAGCTAGGAACGCAAAGAACTAAAATGGAAGGCACAAAGTACTGTATGCACAAAACACTCGAGCTTTGCTAGAATGACCAAGCAGCAATTCCGGGAACAGCAATACGAAATCTGGGCCTGATAAAATGATCAGTTCCCGAAAACAGATGACAGAAGCCCGAGATTCCCAATCTGGTAACGAGACAGGGCGCAGAAGGGTGGTGGAGGTGTAAGTATTCTGTAGATTAAAGAGCTACTAGGTGTGAAGTGGGGTTTTTCAGACTGCACCTGTGAGCGAGGTGTTGGGCCAGGTCTGGGCCACAGTACTTAGGCTCATAGTGCAGGCTCAGAGACGTAGCCCTCCCAGACTCAGATCCCGAGGCCTCTGGTACTCATCAGGATTCTAGGCCCCAGCTGGAAGGACTAAGGTATTGGCGCCCTTCATTACTTCTTTAGAAGGGGTGGTTGGACGCACTGGGACACCTTTGGATAAACCTCCTCCTGCCCCACAGAACAGCTGGCATGAGAGAAAAAGCCCCAATATTTCCCTTCAGCTACTCAGACCAGCAGGGATTCTATTTTTAACCCTCCCTGTCTTAGGCTGTCAGTTTGAAATGCCTTCTCCCTCCTTTTCTTCCTTCCTTCTGCCTTGTGCACCGCTAAACCCTGTAGAAATGAGGAATGGGAGAAACCCCAGCTCTGGTAAACAGAAGACCCACTCTTCTTTCTCACTGCCCTTTTGTCCATTTAGCTTTCTCCAGGGTTGTTATTGGGTGGATTTTGGAGGCATGTGGGCTGAGAAATTAATGAGGCTTAAATTTCAGTGCTTCTCACAGGCACCACCCTCTTCAAAGGCCCTGGTCAGTAAAGATTTTTGTATTTGTTAATTTCGTTTTGTTTTTCTTCAGAAAAGGCACATACAATGTGGGTCTTCCCCCGCATGGGAGTGGCTTTTTCCTCATCTCTAGGTCAGTGTCTGTGTCAATATGGTTATTTCTATCTTGCTCTAATGTATTTTTTTTTTTTGAGACAGGGTCTCACTATATAATTGAGACTGACCTGGAACTCACTGTGCAGCCCAGGCTGGTCTCAAACTCACAGTGATCCTCCTGCCTCAGCCTCCCGAGTGCTGGGATTACAGGCGTGTGCCACCATGCCCGGCTATCTTGCTCTAATGTACGGTATGGCCTAGGACAGCTTTCTTTCCTATTCTAGGTCTCAGTTTCCCCATCCATTACAGATGAAGTATCCTTTCCTAGCACTATGCCCTTGATTATCCAAGTATATCCTTCTAGTGAGGTCATCTGTTCCCATTTTTCGGTCACAGTGCATGTGGAGAGGTGATGTTGATCTCTGCCTCTCTCTGGGGCTAAATGAGCCTATTCCAGTGGGGACCTGGGCTCTCAAACTTCTGTTCGGGCCTAGCCCTCTCCCCAAAATTCTTCTACCCCCAGTTCTGTTTTTATAGGCAGCAAAGGTGATTTCATTTGGCAGAATCTTGGCTGGGTTCTGAGACTAGAGGAGAACAAGTGTTTAATAAAAAGTCCTACTCTTTAACCTCTATATACCTGTCATCATCTGATTGCTATTTCAAACATACATGAAATAATCTGAGTCTTATTTTCAGTGCTTGCTCTTTTATCAAAACTTTAGTTAGCATCCATTAATATAGTACCCTAACAATGGCACCATAGGGGAGAATGGTGCAGTGACCCTGATGTGCAGAGATATCCCACCTCCCACCCCGACTCCCAGCTCCTGCGCCACTAGGTAGGCCCAGGATGACAATCCTGAGAGACTGCACCAGCCCCATCTAGCCTTGCACATAGGCTTTTTGGTAGAAATAGTACACAGGAATGGACAGCTGTGGGAGGGACCTGACAGGAAGGACTTCACCAAATCCCACATCTTTTCACCTGCCTCAAGAAAGTCCTGAAAGGAGGTCACAGAGAAGGCCAAGTCATTTATTGTTACTTCAAGAGGTCTGGTGAAGATGAGGGGGCAGGGCTGCAGTACTTAACTGGAAAGGGATGAAGAGACTTTTCAGTGCTTGACAGCCTGCTGGTTGGGGAGGTTTTAGGCCTGCTGGTGTTTTCAGTGCTAGTCGGGGAAGGGTCTTGTGAGGTCAAACTGAGGACAGCGTGGAACAACCCAAATCAGCCCTGTGCCAGAGAATCAGAGGCACTAATGTACATGGGCATTGAGGGACAGGTCAGCTGTTAGGAATTCCCAGCTTGCATCTGCTGTTAGGGATGCTGTGTTGGCCTGTCAAGATCACTGCCATGTCTCTAGGGAGGCCCTGGGGCCTTTCTGTGTGAGGCTGTGTTCCAGTTCCTTTTGTGTCAGGACTGCCACTGTTTCCTGTGTGTTGGGTTAGTCCATGGTGTCAGGTGTTAGTCAACTGTGGTTTGAGTTTCTTGGGCGTCTGGATGTAGCTGTGCTTATAGGGATGCTATCCAGCCTCAGCTGCACACCCCACCCCTCAGCCAGGCCCCAGCGTGCTGATGGTGGTGTAGCTTAGCCTGGACAGGGAAGCAATGGAGGGGGTAGGAGGGTCCTCCTCAGGGAGAGGCCTGGGATGAGCTCTAGGAGGCCTGGGGCAGCAGCGCTTGCAAGTGTCCAGGCAGGCCTGGCGAAAGCGATGGTGCATGAAGCAGTAGACCAGTGGGTTGACACAGGCCGAGGCGTAGCTCAGCAAGTGGATGAAAGAGATGGGTGCCCCCGAGAGGGCACGGTGCGCACCCGGGCCATCGAAAGCACGCCACGTGTTGGCGCTGTACACTGGCAACCAACACAGGAAAAAAAGCACAACAATCACCAGCAACATCCGCACCACGCGCTTCTTAGCCAGCAGCTTGGCCTGGGTGGGCCGGGGGCCAGGTCCTGGTGCAGGGGTGGACGCTGTCAGGGCCGACAGCTCCAGGGCTGGCCGCGACCGTGGAAGTTGCACATAGCAGCCGTCGCTGTCCTCACCTGCCAGGCCAGATTCAGGCCCGCAAAGCCCATTCTGGTGGACAGGACCTGGGCAAAGAGAGTGGGCGTCAGAGCAGAAGGGAGAGTTCTAACACGAGCCCGAGCCCCACAGAGACACTCCCTCCACCCAGCTCTCCTTCCCAGCCTCCTCCACTTCCTCTCAGCCCCACCTTCTCTAGGCTCCGCCCCTCTTGGGTTTGCCCACCTGGTGCAGACCCTCTGGACAGACCTCCTTGGCCTCGAACCCTGTTCTGTCTCTCACTGTCGGTGTCATCGTCAAAGCGAAGCCCTAAGTAGAGCTCACGGGAGATGAGCCCGTAGGCCACCGCCATAACCACTCCGGGGACGAAGAACAAGAGCAGGAGCAGCAGCACCGACCTGGGGACAGAAGGCAGAGCAATCACACGGGGCTCTGTCCAAGCGCAGGAAGAACAAGGATTAGGCTTGTGTCCGAATAGCTGAGGCAGGAGTTAGATTTAGAGATGCTACCCGGAAGGGCTAGGGAGCGGGAGACCTGCCCCAAACTGGAACTCCCGGCTGGTGGGTGCAGAGTGGGAGTTGGCATGGTAGTTCTTGGAGCAGCTGGAGGACTGTTCTGGGAACAGCCGTAAATATCTGATGGAGATGGAGAAGGGAATGGCCCTTTTTAAAAAATTTTATTTTTATTAGTACATGTTTGTAATACATAATGGTCACATTCATTGTGGAGAGTTGGGACACGTACATAATACATCTTAATTCTTTTTACGACCTTTTCCCTTCCATTGCCTCCCCTTTCCCTCCATCAGAGAAGAGAATCCCTAAGAAAGGGGATGGGCACCTTACCAGGTCTGGCGGACCCGTGCATTGGGCCAGCGGTGCACACACTGCAGCACACGAGGCCCCACCGGCTGCACAGCGGTGTACACAGGGTAGGGGACCATAAGCAATCCCGACAGCAGCCACGTGGCCAAGATCACTCGAACCGCGTGGGAGCGGGTCTGCCACACCCGCGCCTGCAATGGTCGGCAGATGGCGCTGTACCGCTCCAGGGCAATGGCCACAAGGCTAAGCGTGGACACGCTCACAGACACCCCTAAGTGAGGGAAAAAGAAGGGATCACCTTGGAAACCTATACCACACTCTCACCAGTGTGATTTCCTCAGCTCCCCATCAGGAAAGACCTCTACATTTATCAAGGACTTTAGGAGGGAAGAGGGTCAAAGGAATGGGGTGTCTCACCCACCCATGAGGTAGGAAACTGCTTTGCAGATGACGGTGCCAAAGATGAATGTGCCCATGAGATTGGGCAGCAGTGTGAAGGGCATGCAAGCTACAGCCAGCAGGAGGTCGCTGACTGCCAGGGAGAGCAGGAAGGCGTTGGTCACAGTTCTCAGGCGACGGCTCAGTCCCAGGACCACAATGATGAGCACATTTCCTCCAACGCTCATCAGAAAGATCACAGCATAAAGGGTGACTCTAATGGCCAGCTCCAATTCTGGGCAGAAAAGGGAGAGGTGGCATTATGGGGTCAGGCTCACACTCTCCAGACCCCCTTGATTCCACTTTTTCCCAACCCTTGCTGCCCAGCCCCGTCCTTGTATCCCAAGAACACTCACACTCATCCAGGGCCTACTCAGTGAGTGGTGAACTTAAGTACTTTACCATTCTAACTTGCCCTTGAGGCTTAGTTAAATTGGCCCAACTGTTCTTTTCCTTAAGAAAGTCTGTCTCAGGGCTTGTTGCTTTCTCTTTGCAGCCAAACTTCTTGAAAGGATTGTGTTTGTGTCTTCCTAGTCACTTAATCCAAGGTTCTGTGCCCCATCACTGGTTTGGACACTTCTTCCCAAGAGCAGTAATTTTTGACCACCATATCCAAAGTTTCCTTTAGCCTGTTGTATTCGACTTCCCTGTACAATTTGACACTGTTAATCACTCACATTTTGAACCACACAACAATCCCCATCCCATTCTTAATTATTCTGCATTGTCTGTAACCCCTTAGCATCTCACAAGATCCTTGAGACTGTACTTCCTCCTCCCAGCCTCTCCCTGTACTGCACCCACTTAAACTACTGGATGACTCAGTTTCTTGAATGCATCATGTGCACTTGTGACTCCCTGCTCAAGTTAGTTTTTGTGCCTGAAATATTCTTTTGCCAACCCTGTACTTCTACACTCATCACAAACTTATTTTCCATATCTGGTGAAGTTTTGTTATCCCTTGTTTGTCGAGACTCAGATGGACTGCCACCTCTCCCGTAAGGCCTTATGGGTTCCTCATTTGTATTAATCTCCTCTTTCTCTGTTAGTAATAGGGTAAACTCTGATCTGTCTCTGTTTCTGTGTGTGCGTGTATGGAGGGGTGGTATGTAGGAACTCTGTGCTTCCCAGTTTTTCTGTGGGTTCAAAATGGCTCTAAAAATAGTCTGTTAATTAAAAAGTCACAAATACAAAATAAGTAAAAATTAAAATGCATGCATGTGTGTGTATGTAGATCTAGGTAAGCATGTGTAATTCCATCATGTGTGGTGGAATTTGAGTGATCACAGAGGCTTGGGTAACCTGAAACCTAAGTCAAGGTGAGAGGATGGGGGGCAACGTTGCTTGGAGAACCAGCACCGGTGCCGCGACAGTCCGTTGTTAGGTAATAGCTTCCTGGGGATGAAAAAACAGCAGAGATCAGACCAGGGGACTCAGAAGCTTGGAACTGTTCAATTCTTCTTCAGGAGTCTGGAAAATCTGCATTCATTCCATCTAGATGATGGCAGAGAAGTATGAACGCTAAAACCCAGATAATGTGACATAAAACAAAACCCAGGCTTTTCTAAGAAAGGACTCCACAGAACACTGAAGCCGCAGAGGCCTCCAGTTCTGTCTTCCCCTGTTATGTTGGATCTGGTCACCCACGAACATGGATATCAGTGTAATACTCATGTCTCTGTGGTGAGTGTAGGTAGCATCTAACCAATTGAATGGGAGGCATAGGTCAAGCAGGTACTAAGGGAGCAGAAGTAATGTGCAAGGGTGTGCAGGTAATATCAGCGTGAGCACTGGCTAACCCTTAGTCTTTGAGACAATATATGGGTGGCTGAAAGTAACCCTTATTTTTCTGGGAGAAAGGTAACTTCTACAGGTCTATAAGTAATATCAGATTGTGGGTTGTATTTAACTTTAGGTATATCTGAATCAGTGTTATAACACTTGAATACGGAAGAGTAATATCTGAGTCTCTAGATAGCATCTTATTTTATAGGTAATATTTTCAGGAGGCATGAGTTACACTCAGAGCTCTAGGTATGAATCAGGGAATATTCAAGGGATGATAATAATAGCTGAAAGAGCAGAAGCAATATTCAAATATGTGTGGGCAGTATTTAAGTGCATATGAATGTGAGGAGGTAGGTTAACATGTCAAGTTAAGCTCAGTTTCAGATGTTAATTGACTAAGGGAAATAACTTAGCCAGCAAATGTTTAGGTCTTTGCTGGTAATATCTGAGTGTGTGAAAATAATCTCTATGATTTTGTGGGTAATAACTGGAGGAAGGTTATGCATGAAAGCATGGGCAGTATGTGATTGCGTGCAGATAAAATGAAGGTAACATTTGATGAATGGGTAGGATCTCAATGACTGGGCAATATTAGAGTGAGTGTAGGTAACACCTGTCTGTGGGTAGCATCTGAGAGAACGTGGATGACATTTAAGTTGACAGGCTTATGTAAGAACAAAGTTGATATCATTCAAATTTCTATTGGTAACACTGGAGCAAGGCTGAGAAACATGCATGGCTGTGTGGGTAATATCTGAGTGAGTGTGGCTCACAGAGCAATGTCTAACTGCCTGGGTAGCATCCGCTGTGTGTGAGCAGCAACATCCAGGTAAGTGAGGCCTCTTCTGGTTCCTGTTGTGTAAATCTGTTCACGTATTGCTCTTCCAGGGACCCCAGCTCTATTGCCTATGCTCTTTGTTACCAGCATGTCAGTCTTCACCTCTCTCGGCCCTTTTCTATCACAAAAATGATAAAGAGCCAGGCAAAGTGTCCCAACACTGTGGTTCCAGCTACTTGAGAGGCTGAAGTGTGAGGGTCACTTGAGGTCAACAGTTGGAGAATAGCTTGGGTAACATAGTGAGAACACACTTCAAAAATTTAAAAAAATGCTATCTCTACTGCTACTGCTATTATTCCAGCACACACACACACACATACACACACATGCGTGTGCACATGTGAGCACTTGTGCTCATACCCTTCCTCAACCCCATAGTATTTCTGTCTACCTTTCTCCCTCCTTCTCGCTCTCTCCTCTCCCCAATCTTTAAAATAGGAGAGTCAGATCTCAACACCTATGAGTCCTTTTAAAGACTTCTTCCTTATTAAATCTGAAGGGCACCATTTTGGCTGATTTGTTCTCATCTGATTTGCATCAGTGAGGCTTTGACATCACTTCCCCTACCCTGCTTAAAGTCTCATTTTCCTTGCCTTCTAGAAGGACCTAACTCCTGTCTATCTGATAGTTTCATCTAAATCTGCTTTGTGGACTTTCTTTCCTCTGTGTGGCTTTTAAATGTTACTCTTCTGCAAGGTCTTGCAGGAGGACCTCTTCTCATTTTACACAATCTTTGTATGATTTAAGCTATTTTCATGGCTTCTATTACCTCCTCTAGGCAATCAGTGGCTTTTCAAGCCTGTTACTTCTAGCTTAGACTTCTAAGATAAATTCTAGACCTCTGAATCCAACAGTTTACTGAGTAATCAGCATTTAAACTCAGATTCAAACCAAGGTAGCAGGATACTACCCTTTTCCACACCTATTTCTGCTCCTTCGATACATTTTACATTACATAGCACGAACATCCATTCGATTGTCCAAGCCAGAGACCTGATATCATCTCTTGACCGCTTCCACCCTCTCTACTACTAAGCAAACATCAACTTTTGTTTATTTCATTTTCAGAAGTGACTTAAATCCATCCACTTCTCTCCATCCGCATTGCTAGTACCTCAGTCTGGCATCATCTTTCTCCCAGATCTGTGCACATAATTGCTTTCTGCAGTATCCCTGTTTTCCACCTCATCCATCAATCTATTCTTTATACTACCTAACGAATCCTGGCAGTAGTTCCCACTGTCATCAGGATAAAATCCACATTCCACATCCAGGTCTGGCAGGTTCTCTGTGCATGCTCTAGGCTGGTCTCTAGCCTGTTTGTTATTTATCAGCAATCGTGTTTGTTTCAACCACTTAGTAAGTATGTCACACTGAATAAAAGTGCCATGGACTTAAAACTTTCAGCTTTTCACACATCCCATTTCTGGGCCTGGGATACTTTTTGCTTCTTTTGCCCCTTCACTGGGCTGGGTCTCCATCACCTTTTTAATTTTAATTCACAGCCCACCTGCTCAGGAAGCCAACTTCAATCTCAAGGCTAGGCTGGAGACGCTCCTCTCCTCCACAGTCTTTCCTTTTCAAGACACTTCCACTTTGTGCTGCCATTCCCTGCTTACTTGTCTGTTTTTCCTACTAAATTTTGAACTCCCTGAAGTAGGAACTGTGTCCCTTTTGTTCAACTTATAATTCCTGCTACCTGGCACAATCTCTAGTTCAGTAAATATTTGCTAAATGGAGGAATCTAGGTGATAGTATATAATAACTGGGCTGAAAGCCTTTCCTTTTTTCAATTTAGAGTAATTTCTTTCCGCTTAACATTGCTTCCTCTCCTAGAATTCCACTCCTTTTCTGCTGGCTGAATTCTAACGTCAACACGAAGCTCCCAGGTTCCTTTCTCTGTGAAGTTTTCAGACCTGTCTCCTTTGGGTGCCCATGGTTCAGACCCTCTTGTGGGGCTTCTGTGGCAGTTGTGAATTTTCCATGGTCTTTTCTGTCCTCTGCACTTGACTATGGACAAATGAGAGAGCAGTCTGGGTCCAGTCCACCCCTGTGGTGACAGCACTTAGCCTAGGGACTACCATAGCAGGTGTTCCGTAAACATGGATGGAAAGGGAGGAAGCAGGAAGGGGAGAGAACGTATTTTGAGACATTCATCAAGACAACGAAGATGTTAGCGGAGGGAGCAGTGAGTCACTTTGAGGAGCAATCTGAAGAGGGGAGAATGGGAAGTGACACAAAGGCATGGGGTGAGGAGGGGAGCAGCCAGCTCCAGGAGCGGAGCTGCCAGAGACCCAAGGAAAGGCAGGCTGGAGATGGGATTTGGGAGGGCTGGGGGAATTCTGAGGAAGAGAGGCTACGTGGAGCCTTCAGAAGAACTCCAATCTGAGAGGCAGAGAAGCTTGAGGAGTGCAATGCAGACAGGAACTCCAAGAAACAACCCCAGTGTCCAGCTTAAGGCAGATTTGAGAGTCTTTTTGTGGGAGGGCTGGGGTTGGGGTGAGAGGCAGAGGCGACGACAACTCTAACTCTTCCCTTTCAGGATGTCCAGAGCGCTCCCTCCAGAAGTAGCCCCTCTTCCTCTTCTTGCCCTCCTTCTTCCCCCTGGCCACTGTGGCTCTGAGATATACTGTGACAGGAAAAGAGGTCTGGAAGGGCTGCCGGAGGAGGTTTTTGCCTCACAACTGTGTGTGCTGTGTGGTGCTGCATGTTGGGGTGCGCAGAAGCTCTGGGTGTGTGTGTGGGGGGGTGTGTGGGATGCCCGGGATGTGAGGGGCTCTCACCAGGTGGTGTGAAAGTGCTAGAGCCCTAAGAGCTGTGGGGCCCTAATGCGTGAAGGGAGCCCGAGTGGGCCGAGTACTGCGATGGAGCAGCCGTGGGAGGTTGAGGAGGGAGAGCAGAGGTCATGGGGGTGGTCTATTAATGTATCATGGGATGCAATGAGGAGGATGTGGCGGGGGCTTCTGGAGGCACCCACCTCTTGTCCCGGCGCCGCGGATGCGAGGAGCCTCGCAGCTGAGGTTGCCCGCATTGCTGCTGTTGAGGAGGAGGCCAGCCTGGCGGCAGAGGGAAGCCCCCGGCCCAGG
>NW_022900928.1:22994378-23065517 GCF_012274545.1 Fukomys damarensis
GCCCCGCCCCAGGTCCCTCTGCTGCTCCGCTCACCCCTCCTAGAATCCGGTCCCTCCGGGGCTGGTCAGCCTCTGTCCTATCAGGTGACCCAACGCCCTGGTCCCCAGCTAGGGAGTTACTGCCTCCAGGCTCACTACTTCCCTAGATCTCCCGCGTCTTCTCTTGCAGAAGTCCTTTCTCCCACCCTCTCTTTACCAATGCTTCCAATTCTGGGGAAGTGTGTGCGTGTGCGTGTGTGTATGCGTGTGCGTGTGTGTGTGTGCTCGCGCCCGCGCGCCCGCGCAAGGGCTCGCCAGCCCGCACAGGCTGGGTGAGAGGAGGCTGCAGAGGGAGGGAAGGTAAGGGGCGGGCAGAGGCAGCTCCGGAGGAGTCCCGAGCCTTGGTACGGGAGGAGGAGGTGCCCTGGAGGTCAGGTTTCAGTTCGCGGGTCCCCAGCCGTGGCGCAGGTGCCCAAGCCTGCCTGGAGACGGCCACCTACTATGCCGCAGTGGCCGCGACACCACCGTTTACCGTAGTCCCCTGCAGCTCCTCATTGAGGGCTAAGGGTGCATCTCTCCCCGCACACTCCACCTCCTGAGGACCAACACCCAGTACTGCCCCCGGGGTCCCAGGGAACCCTCAGCAGAGCGGAGCCGGTGGGAGGGTGCCATTCGTCCTCGGGGAACCCGGGCCGGGGAAGAGTCAGACTTGGGTGTTGAGGACGACCGGGAATGGAGGTGAGAACTGACAGGATGAACTGGGGTAGCTAAAGTTCCAACTCTGTCCAGGTCCCGGGCAAAAGAGGAGGAGGCTCCAACTGACCCTGCGGTCTCCAGGCAGCGCCTACCTCCACTTGACAAGCGGACGCTCCCTGTTTGCAGGCAGCGCAGGTGGAGCCGCTGGGTAGGGTGTCAGGTTCCCACGAGAGGGGGCCAGAGTGGGGCTGCGTCTCCGGGGAGCAGTGGGGACAGCTGTACACTGTGTGCACAAGACTGGAGTGGGTTCGGTTTCTCGGGCTGGAACGTGCTCACTATCCATTCTCCTTGATTCCAAAGAAAGTCCAGCATGATCTGAAATTCTGTCTGGCCCCCAGAAGCTGTAAGAAATGGGAGCACCAGTGGAAGAGCAGATTAGAGTGAGGTCTAGGTGTATGAGGAATTCAGAGTCCTTATCCATCATTTTGGAGAAGATCTGGTCCAGCCAGTTAATAGGGACCACGGCATGGGAGGACAATGTTTAAGCCTAGAGTGTGTGGATGTCATCACCTTCTCCCCCTTCCTTTCCTCTGGCACTGCCCGACTTGCTCATCTGAGAGCCCTGGACCACAGGAGTTTGAATTACTGTTTGTTCAGCTCCAGCACAGGTGGAGTGCCAGATAACCTGCTGAACTTTTCCCACGTTGGATGACGGTAATGCACAGAGGCGAGGGGACAAAGAAAAAAGCAGGGGGGAAAGGAATGGAAATAGTAGATAGACATTCACTTACCCAGGAAACCATGTGCCAGTAATAAGATGTGCACTGACTATCCTGTACACAGTCTGTCCCTAAGTATCAGTTGCTTTCATGGGGATTTCCCCAGGTAAGCCAGTGACTGCAATATCTGGTCATAGGTGCATCCACCAAGGTGCACAGGTCAGAAACATAAGACTCACTCAATGCCTTACTGCCTTGTGCTCCTCCACCTCTGTAATGGGGACTGTGATGCAAAGCCCGGACTCCTCTGCAAAAATGAAATATTATTGTCCAGCTGTTGAGAGTGCTGCTGAAAGACGGTATCCTTCAGGAGTTGTCTGAGCAGAAGAAACCTGGCTCTTACAAGGTCACGGATGTTTTCTGGGAAATCCATCAGTGACCCATCAGCATAGAGAAAGACAACTCTGAAATCTGTTTGCAGCATCAGAGCTCCTCATGGGGTTGACTGAGATCTTTGTTGAGACTGAATTACTGCTCAGCTTCTCCCTTTGCCCAATGCCATTTTCATCCTCTCCCTTGCACAGGTGTTGATTCCAAGAGGACTCCTCAGTAAACATCCTTCACAGTAATCTCTGTTTTAGAGTCTGCTTCCTGAGGAACATAACTACATCACTCCCATATCCAATCAATCATGAAGTCCTGTTGATTTTAGCTACAATGTTTCTTGACTCCCTTTGCTTGTATACATTACTGTACAGGCTCTTGTGCTACTCTCCTAGGCTCCTACATGGGCCACCACATTTTACTGGTGCCGTCTTACATTCATCCACCACCTTGTGGGCACAGTGTTTGTTTAGAATGCAAATATGATTTTGCCACGCTCTGACTTTTGCATTTGGGACAGAGAAAACCTTTTCACAGGATCTATGAAGCCCTCATGGTCTGACTCCTGCTGGCTTTTCTAGCCAGTTTATTTTGAGTTTTTATGGCTTGTCTTTTCCACTGTAACACACTGATCTTCCTGTAGTCCCCCATCCTCCACACCCTTTTTGCTATGTATCCTCCATTACATGGCTTTTGTACTACTCTCTGGAAGCTCCTCTTATTCATCTAATCCAGCTCAAGCAGCAATTTTCAGGGATGTTTTCCCTGGCTTCCTCTCCAGAAGTAGGTAGAAGTATAGGATGACCATGTCCCAGTAACTCTTACTTTTCTATAATCTTCTTCTCCTGAGGGTGGGTGTACTTAGGAATGTAATGAGATACTGCTCTCATAATTGTTTTGTGGCAAAAGGATTTGGCAGATGTTTATGTTACTCAGGTTATCTCAAGATAAAAAAAAATTCAACTAGTCCTGATCAATTTGCACAAATTCTTTAAAGGCCAGGAGTTTTCCCTGTCTGACCATAGCAATAGAAGTTGGGGGTATTTGGAGAACAACTGGGATTCCAAATATTGTTAATGGCTTGAAAACAGAGGGGACCGTGTGGAGGTCCACATATGGCTGTTGGTAGCTGGTGAATGGAGGGTTGGGGCACAGGGAAAGAGGCTTCTGCTTGAGAGTAGTCCCTAGAGGACAGCCAGAATAAGAACAGGGACTTCAGTTCTCTCCCAAGTCTTTAGAAGGGATTTCAGTTCTGATGACACCTTGTGATATTATGAGCAGAGAACTCAGACATACGGGGTAGACTTCTGGCCATATGAGTTAATGGGTGTTATTTTAAGCCACTAAATTCATGATAATTTGCTTCAGCAGCAATAGAAAAATAGACACCCTCATCTTGTTCCCTCCTTATTTACAAAAGTTTTCTTTCTATTTTTCCCTTCTATTCTCCTTTATTATTTTCCCTTCCTTCCCTCCCTTTTTCCTGGCTCCCCTTCCTGTTTGGACACTTTCTTCCTATTTTATAATATAAATTATGCATTTCTGCTTGCAGTTTCTCACACCAGAGAGACAATGCAATATTTACTCATGTGTGTTCAGTTTATTTCACTTAAGAGTATGGTCTCAAGGTGCATCCATTTACCTGGAAATGTCTTTATCCCTCTTTATGGCAGAGTAGTACTCTACTTTATGATACTTTTAATTCTTTCAGGAAGATACCAAGAAGGAGAATAGCTAAGTCAAATGGCACCTCTAGTTTTAGTTTTTTGAAGAATCTCCATATTGATTTCCACAGTGGTTGCCTCAATTTACACTCCTACCAAGAATGGGGAAGGTTTCTTTTCTCCCATAGCTCAAAGAGCATTTGTTATTGGTTGATTTCTTGATGATAACCATTCTTTCTGGGAAGAGATGGAATTTCAATGTTGTTTTAATTTTCATCTCTTGAAAAATCAAGATGTTGAACATTTTTTCATATATTTATTTGCTATTTGTACTTCTTTATCTGAGAAGTGTCTATCCATTTCAGATGCCCATTTTTTGGATAAGGTCTTTAAATTGGGTAGTCTTTTTTGAGTTCTTTATATATTCTAGATATTAGTCCTTTGCCTGAAATACAGCTGGCAAAAAATTTTTCCCACTTGGTGGCTTGTCTCTTCACTCTGCTGATGATTTCTTTTGCTGTGCAAAAACTTTTTGATATGGTGAGATTCCAGTTGTTAATTCTTTGTAATATTTCCTGTGCAATCAGAATTTTGTTCATAAAGTCTTTGCTGACACCTATGTTTTCAAGGTTTTCACCTTTTCTATATTCTAGCAGATTTAATGTTTCTGTTTTAATATTTATATCTTTGATTCATTTCAATTTTGATTTCATGCATGGTGAGAGATATGGGACTTCAACTTTATAGAGAAAATAATAACTAGTAGAGAACAACTCTCTCCAGAAAAATCTGTTCCATTTTTGGACATATTAAATTTCAGATGCTTTTTAGACATTTAAGTAGAAATTCCAGTAAGAAATTAATTATATGAATTTTACAGGAAGTAATACAAACCACAGAATTAATAAGAGGGTATAGAATAGAAATAAGTGAGGGACCAGATCATAAGTCTAGAAAGGATAATTTTTTTTTTTGGTACTGGGGATTGAACTTGAGTCCTTGAGCTTGCAAGGCAGGCATCAGAACCACTGAGCTAAATCCCCAGCCCTAAAGGATAATTTTTGATGATAAAGAGTTACAACTAGGGATTTAGCTCAGTGGTGTCGCTGCCTGCCTCAAACACACAAGGTCCTGAGTTTGATGTCCTGTACAAAAAAAAAAAAAAAAGATAAAGGGTTAAAGAGTTGCCTATAAAGGAGACGAACAAACAGAAAGAGGAGGAAGAGGAGAAGAGAACAAGAGAGCAAAGCATCAGAGAACTAAAGGAGAAGAAGCCTAAGAGAAAGTGCTGAACTTATTCAAACATTCAAACACCACTTCCAGATAAGCAAAATGGAGATTTACAGATGTTTTCTGAATTTAGTGACTTGAAGATCTTTGGTAACTTTGGAAAGGGCCACTTAGGCGAGTTCGTTCAATCAGAAGACCAGGTGGGTGTACAAAAAACTGAACGTGATGGACAGAAAAGGAGTGAGTGACTTCAGCCAAATCTCTTAGAAGTATGATTATCAAGAAAAGTGAAGAGGGTGGCGGAGGAAGAGGATGACCTTTTTTTTTTTTTTAAGATAAGAGAATTAGAAGTCCCCATTAGAATTACTCTAATATATTGAAAATAATGAAATTGTAGGAAATAGGAGAGAAAGAAAGAGAAGAGGGAAAGATAAGGAAAAGGAGGAGCAATAGAGACTAATAAATTAATTGATTAATTATGCCAGGTACCTGGGAAGGCAAGGAGGAATTAATCTAGAGCAGGAGTGGAGGGTCTTAACTTTTGGTAGCAGTAAAGACAAAATCAATTGTAAGGGGAAATTAGTAGAAAGGGATTATCGTAGAGGAACATAAATCACTGCCAACCAGATAATAACTATGTTTCCTAGACTTGTTTTGCAACTAAATGTTGCTTTACAACTAGTACAGTGGCTGTGGGTGGAAGAGATAAGTGCAGCTTCTAGATCAAGGTCTTAAAGGTGATAAACACTCTCTCTCTCTTTGCTTCTATCTATAGTTTAATCGTGGATATGAGGGTAAGCCACCTTTGATTATGTGGTGAAGGTGACTAGAGATGACAGAGTGACAGAAAGGGAGAAACCTGGGTCTCCGTTACTTTCAAATCATTTTACTGTATGATTCTTCTGCATGAAAAAGAAAAAACCCTAAAATATTAAGTCTTTAACGTTTTTCCTATGTTGTCATAGCAACCTACCCAGCATCTTAACTAAGACAATAGATTCCAGATTTGGTGGGGAGCCCTTGGCTGATAGTTTCTATTTTCTCTTTGAAGTTGGAGGTTTGATTTTTGAGTGTGGTATGTGTATGTGTGTGTGAGTGTGTGTGTGTGTGCTCATGAATGGAAGGGGTTGAAATTTTAGGAGCCAAGATAGGTTAAGAAAACTATACACAATGAGAAAAGGAACGTGGAGGCCAGAGGCATGTAGAATAAGACAACAGAAAAGTATTGAGGGCCTCTGGAGGTTTGATGACCATGAATTTCTAGTGGTGTAAGTTTCTCCAGAAGAGCTTGGCTACTTGGATGAAAACATGGAGAATATTGATGGTTCAGTTCATCCAAAGTTGGGATTTTGGGTAAGATGGAAAAGCAGAAGGACAGAGGTAAACTAATGGGACATGAAATCTCATCCAGACATGGAAAGAATAGAACTGTGAGAGAGGTGACAAAGTCTAAAATGAATAATAGGTAGGTGCCAGGAGATTGGTAGTTGTCAGCAGTGAGGAAGGGAAGAAGGGAGTAAAATGAATCTATGACCTTAAGGAGTAGAGGTCTGTTGTGAGGAAGCAGCCTTGGTTAATGCTGGACTCAAGTTTTGATGCATGGATTGTGAGAGGATGAGAAACCATTCCTTTCTGCACAGAATATGTGATCCTTGGAGGGCTCCTGGTTTTAGTTAACACAAGAGTTGTGAATATGTTCAGAGAGACTGAGAATATAAGAATTTACTGGTCTTGGAAAATGAATTATAGAGAACAAGACTCTGAGCAACTTTTCTAAACATCACAGGTCTGGGTTAAGTGCCTCTTCTGTGTGCCCCTGAAACATTCTGTACCTCTCAATATGGTAATTCCTACACTTATGTGTCTTGAAATTGCTCTTTTCCCTGTCTATATTTTAGGTGTCTGATTCTTGCCTTCATGACTATATTTGGAGATATGGCCTTGGCTTCATGAACCTTGGATTGCTTATACTTTTCGTGTGCATGCCCTATTTTTCGTCATCTTTGAACCTTGATCATATTCTCTAACTAAATGCAGATGGATAATAGGAGGTGAGGGCCAAGAAGTGGTGCGTGTGGATTTATTTTAGAAAGATGGTTTATAAAGAGCACCACACCAAGTAATAAGTGCAGTAGAGAAGGGTAGATACTATGAGCAGAAGAGAGACTGGGAGGGGAAGAAAGGATGGTGCTGAGAAAGCACTCGCTAATTTCTCAAACCTAGCAAAATTCCATTTATGCCAACAACAATCCAGCATTTGGAGAGAATAGCATTGCTAAGGTCCAGGAAACAGGGAGGCTTTGGATCACAGCAAGAAGGGAACTGCAAAGTCAGTGTGGGCAGTAAGGAAAGAGACCTTGACTCTCATCCTGGAAGAAGTCAGCAGTGTAAGAGGTCAAAAAAGCAAGTGTAAGACATCTTGGAATAAGGCCATGCCCAGGGCTGAGGGAAGCTCTCTAACTCAACCTTTTGCCTGCCAAGGTTTTCTGCTTTTTAATTTTTTTTTTTTTGAGGGGGATTCTGAGCCACCTCGCTGGACTTGTAGCCATAACAATTTACCTCAATATTCAATATCACAACTGAGATAAGAGTGGAACACTTAACAGTTCAGCAGATGTTAAGAGGAAAGAATCAGAGAGAGGAGAATATGGTACCTGCTGCACAGCTGGATAACCTGGTTTATAAAGCCCTGCTTATTGTATATAGTTTGCAGGTCTACAGAGTGCCAGCACTTTGCCCAGGAAAGCTAGTGCTCACACAATAGCAGGAGGATCATGTTGAAAGGGGTCTTGAGCCCCCTTTGGGTGCCCCTTGCCCAATTATGCCACTCACGCACCAAGAGGTCCGGCAGGAGATCTTTATTGTAGGGAGGCGAGCGGGAGGCAGGAAGGCAGAGAGAGAGAGAGAGGAGGAGGAAGAAGCAGAAGGAGAGAGAGAGAAGAACAAAGAAAGGAAGGTCCTTTTATCAGTTTGGGGGTGGGCTATTGCTTATTTAGGAGGAGTGAGTTACTTTTAACCTATCACAGGCCAGATTGCTTTTATGGGCCCAGTCCTGCAGACACAGGTTTCAACTTTCCTGGACCACTGTGGCCTGGGGTGGGGGGAAACCAGAGATAAGGGCATGAGGTCATTTTAGGAGCCAAGATGTACCAGGAGAATGCAGCCTGTGAGGCGACGTCACAGCATACTTTAACATGATCAATTCCCTAACACATGTAATAGGCCCTGCTTCAGCACCTTGGCCCTAATGCATGTGTAGCTGTATAGGATCCAGTGCAGGAGAGAAACCAGCTGCAGTTTAGTCCTTGGAGTGTCCAGCTTGCCCCTTAACCCATTTTCTCAGTTCCATCCTCTGTGTCTGATTAGGCTGCCTACTCCTCCCATCTCCAAGGCCTTTTCTTTGCTGAATTTCTGGGATGTGTGGCTATGCTTCTGTGCTGAGCTCCTGCCTACGCAATCCCTGCCCACACAGGAGGCTCTTCTCTTGGGATGATTAAACAAAGAAGGAGCAGGCTGAGAAGGCAGGCGGCTGGAGCCAGAGCAAGCAAGGATGATGAGCAGAGGAAAGATACCAGGGACAGGCCTGGTCTCTGCTGTCTCCTGGCACAAGCTTCGTACCCAGGGGCCTGTTCTGGCTGGCTGGTCATACTTGGCTTCAGATGTCAGGTTTACAGGTTCTCTGGAGGGCCTGAATCTGACAGGCTATGGCTTCCTTTGAGGCTGAAAAGAACCGAAGAATGGTCACTCAGAGAGGGCTTCCCTGTGTTATTAGTCTCTGGGGCCCTGTGGGATGTGCTGGTGATAGCTGAGGACAACAGGTCGAGGTACTGAAACAGGCAAAGCAATTATGGGAAAGCAGTCATGTGCCTTTGAGTCCATGCATTCTGGGGGTGAAAAGCACAAGGAATTTTCAGTCTGCAAGGTGGGTAGTTTCCAACGTTCCTGGCCATTCAATGGTGCTACCCTCAGCAGAGCTGCTTTATGCAGCTGCTATAGGCAACCTCCTCAGTGATGTCTCTTGGGATCCCTGCTGATGTATTTTTGTCCTTGAGAAAAAGTATGAACAAGGATTTTCTCAGACCAGCCAAGATCACAATTGCTGACCTCTTTCCTATCCCTTGGATTCCATTTCTCCCTGGGTAATTCTGCCAGCTTTCCTAAGCAATGAAACGCTGACACTGACTCCTGGGAAGGAAGACCTGGGAGAGGGAAGAAAGGAGTACTTTGTGCCCTCTGCTGGCCAGGCATGAAATCACCCTTACAGTCCAGAGGTGGAGGCTCAGGTTATGCGGGATTGAACAATCTATATCCCAGCACCCTCAAAGGCAAAACTACTGCTAGAAGGATATGAGTAATAGTAATAGACACTACCTGTTATTAAGATATAACTATCTTTCAAGCACTGGTAGGCAGTTTACATTTCTACATTATTTACATTTTAATGCTCTAGCATTTCCTCTCAAAAACCCTAAAATATTTTGTAGAAGAAGCAGGCATCCTCAGTTAGTAAGTGATGCACGAGAATCAAAACCCAACTCTGATTGGTTCCAAATATATAGTTTCCCATCTGTTGTACTTCGAGGCAAACCTAACTTGCCTTGACATAGGTCATAACTCTGATCCCAGCTTGAATCCACCTTAACCCATGTCTCTGATCTTTGCCTCAAGCCAAATCCCAGCTTCAGGCCCAAACAAGAATCCACCCACCTTGCCTCTGGTTCCTGGCTCCTACTGTTTGTGTTACATCTCTCTTTGAGTCCAATGGCCTTTCTCCCTATGAATCTGATTTCTTCCCAAGCTTGATACTTTTTTTCCATCTGTTTTCTGGGGCTAGCAGCCAAACACTGAGAAAGAAAAGGGTGGGGAAGGCCGAAGGAGCTTCTGTGGGGGAGTAGCTAACTGGGAACACAGAGGAGAGGTGTACCCCAAATCTTAGCCAGGGTGAGGCTCTAAATTTTGTGAGATGGAGAAGAGCTACAGCAGATGGGCTCTCAGGAGGAGGGCCCTTATGGCCCTGACACCCCTGTGAAATTTCTTCTAACAATGACTCCAAAACTCCCGCCCACCTCTAACAGCTGCATGGGTGTGGACCCTGGAGCTAGAATTGGTAGCTCTTCTCCAGAACAGCAGGTGGTCCCTTGTCTTTGGCTGCAGCCCTGAAATCACACTTTAGTACACTGGGCAGACTTGCCAGTGATTCACAAGCTTTACACAACTGGGTCCTTTTCTCCTGGTTACCAAGGTTACTAGCCACAACTACCATTCCTAAGAAAGGAAGGCATGTACCTGGTTTCAGTTCAAGCTGAGGTAGTTCCTTTCCTTATCTCCCTATAAGAAAGTATATGCTTAGGACAGCTATGATATTGGGCAAGTTACCTAATCCCAAAGCCTTAGTTTCCTAATTTCAAAATTAGGTAGTAAGGATTAACTGAAACAATGCATTTGACCCAGAACCTAGCTAGAATAGCTTTTCAACAAATCAAATGAAGTATTTTTGACTGCACTCTGGGCTTTAGTTTCCTGATCTGGAAGGATGAGCATTTTTTTATAACTTAAACTTCCTAACATTATTATAAGAATTATAACAACCAAGTGATATAAGGTATGAACAGCACTTATGAATGATTTCATAAGAAGTGTGTAAAAATTGTACATTTCTCTAAATCAGGTAATTTTCAGTTAAGTTTTTAATAATCTACTTTTGGGGGGCTGTAATCTCATTATGTTTTATAGGGAAGATAGGAGGGTGTGAAGGAAGGGCAGGGATAAGGGGAAAAAATGAGAACCAAGACCTGTCACGTAAAGGTACAAGATCCCAATGATGAATGTAACTGTATACCTAAAATGTACTAATAAACTCAATGAGGAAAAAAAATCTCATTATGTTTTGTGACATTCTTCCTTGTCTTGCTTTCCCAACTTAGGGTCTTGGAAGGTCTCTAGGCATTTTATGTTGGATAGGACATCTGGAGCAAGGCCTCTGGTCTTCTGACCATGATGGCTATGCTGGAATGTTCCTTGTTCAAGCTGACACATCCTGAAGGGAGTGCTGCTCTGAGATTGCATGCCTACTCTGGCAGTGATCATTCTCCAGTTTCCAGAGACTGAACTCATGGTGTCCTCTGTGGAAGTGAAATCTAGGCTGCTTTTCTCCATAGAGACTCTGTTACAGAATTTGGCTTCCATTGCCTTTGCCTTCTGGTGTTATGAATATGGCAACAGAGACTTTGTAGATATAGTTAAAATTAATAATCATATGACTTTAACATAGGAAGACTGTTCTGGATTATGTAGGTAGATGTAATCAAGTTAGATGAGCCCTAAAAGGATTTTTCTCAGCCCTATAGTAGGAGCTATTTGAAAAATGAGAAATATGTAGTGTGTTTTATTGGTCTGAAGATAGAGAAGTCAGGTATTAAGGACACGGCTCAGTTATACAATCAAAAGGGACTAAATTTTACCAACAGGCTAATGAGCTTGGAAGTAGATTCCTTTACAGAGCCTCCAGTTAACAGCTCAGCCCAATTCACACTTTGATTTCAGTCTTGGAAGCTCTAAGCAGAGCGTGGATTTCTGACTCACAGAACTTTGGGATAATAAGTGGGTGCTATTCTAAGCTGCCTAATTGGGGTGATATATTAAACAGAAAAAAAGAAAATTAATATAACATTCAAGAATCTCATTTCTTTTCTTAGTCTTGGAAAATTTTCCCTTGTTAGGTCCAGAAGTTTCTGTTATTTCAACACTAAGCCCTTAGAGACAGGTACAATGTGATAGTAAGTGAAGTGTTTGTTAAAACCTAGGAGCCATGGTCACAAAATAATTAAAGGCAAACAGTTTCTGATTATTTATGTTTTTGATCCTGCAATTCAAAAAGCTTGAAGTTTAGGGGATGCAAAGATTTAGGTACCTAATGATGGGAGGAATGATCAAATGTACAAATTCCAAAATGACAATTTCAGTAAAATTTCTTGCTACATACATAAATACTTAGCCTACTGCTTGATACACACTAACCAATGTACTTTGTACTTGGAGAATTTATTTTGATTTTTGTTTTATTTCCAGAGTCTAAAATTGTGTTTGTTTCTGCCTGTCCTGACCTTACTTAATTCTAAGTTGTCAAAGCTGTCTTCAATACAGTGGTGGTAACTGCTTCTTAAGTAAAGGGACTCAATATGAAATTGCTGACATTTAAGTTGTTTTATGGCATGATGGCTCTACCTTAAAGAATTTGATCTTCTCATCTAGGAATAGCAGAGACAGAGAAAAAAATGCATATCTGGCTGTGGAAATTTTGTTTCTGCATTAAGAGCATGCCAGATAGCCAGATGTTACTCTTCTTATGCTGTAGGTCAGTATTCTATGGGTGGTAGGGAGAACTTGTTCTAACAGAGCTTTCTTGGGGGATAAGTGTGCATATTCTATTATGTCAACACATAGCTTATTTTCAGGTCCCTAAATCTATCAGATATTACCAAAATGGCCTTCGCAGAGAAGAATAACATAAGATTATCAGAGTCAATGAAAAAGCAAGAGATAGCACACATGACATAAAAATACTGTTCACAGAGGTAATGGCAGAAAATTTCCCAAACAGGGAAAAAGAATTTGACATACAATTGAGGCATATAAAACTCCAATTAGCTATGATAAAAACTTCACCAACGTGTATAATAGTCAATATTATAGAAATTCAACACGAGAACAGACTACTAAAAACTGTCAGAGAAAAGAAACAAATCACCTATAAAGAAAGCCCATGAGAATCACAGCATACTCCTCAACACAAACCCTTAAGCCAAGGAGAGCTTGGAGTAAAATATTTTAAGCCCTAAAGGTAAACAACCTTCAACCCAAATTAATATAACCCCCAGAAAACTATCTTTCAAAATTGATGAAGAAATAAGATACTCCCATGACAAAAGACATTTGAGGAAATTCAAGAACACCAAACCAGCACTCCAAAGTGCTCTGTAGAATGTTCTAGAAAGAGATAACAAGGATTACAAATTCAGTAGTGTAGCTAGATACAAAATCAACATTCAAAAAACAATAGCCTTCCTGTATATGAATAACAAACTCATTGAGAGAGAAATTAGGGAAACAACACCTTTCATAATGGCATAAAAAAAGAGAATTACCTAGAAAGGAAATAAAAGACCTCTACATTGAAAACTACAGTACTCTGCAAAAGGAGATCAAAGAGGATATCAGAAAATGGAAAGATATCCCTTATTCTTGAGTAGGAAGACCATCATGGTGAAAAATGGCCATACTTCCAAAATTGTTATACTGATTTAGTGCAATCCCAACAAAAATTCCAATAGCTTATCTTACAGAATTAGAAAAAATAAACCTAAAATTTATTGGAACCAGAAGAGACCTAGAATGGCAAAGGCAATTCTGGGAAACAAAGGCAAGCAGGGGGCATCACAATTCTTGACTTGAAATTATACTACAACACTAATGTAATAAAAACAGCATGGTAGCTGGGTGTGGTGTCACACACCTGTAATCTCAGTACTCGGGAGGCTGAGGCAGGAGGATTGCTGTGAGTTCGAGACCAGCCTGGGATGCATAGTGAATTCAAGGGCAGTCTGAACTACATAGTGAGACCCTGTCTCAAAAAACCCAAACCAAAACCAGAAACAAAAAACCAAAAAACAGCATGCTACTGGAAAATCAAAACCAAGCCAAGCCAAACCAATCAAACCAACAGATTTGAGGATTAATGGAACAGATTGGAAGATACAGAAACAATTCCAGACATATGCATCTTTGACAAAGGAGCCAAACACCTTGACCAGAAGAAAGCCTCTTTAATAAATAGTGCTGGGAAAACTGGCTTTCCACTTGCTGAAGATTAAAATTAGGCCCGTATCTTTCATGATGCCCTAAATTAAACTTGAAATGGATTAAATATCTAAATATTAAAATAGAAATACTTAATCTTCTGGGAGATGGAATAGGTAGAACTCTTGAAGGCATTGGTGTAGGCAAAGATTTTACGAACAAAACCTCAGTCACACAGGAAGTATCACAAAGAATCAACACCTGGGATTTCATCTTATTAAAAAAGCTTTTGCATAGTGAGAGAAACTACCAACAGAGTGAAAAGATAACCTATAGTGTGGGAAAAATTTTTTGCCAGCTATTCCTCAGACAAAGGACTAATATCTAAAATATACAAAGAACTAAAAAATATCAGACAGCTCCAATTTAAAGAGCAAATTAAAAAATGGGCATCTGAAATAAATAGACATTTCTCAGATGAATAAGTAGAAACAGAAAATAGATATATGAAAAGATGTTTAACATCACTGCTTATTCAAAAGATGCAAATTAAAACAACATTGAGATTCCATCTCACTCCAGAAAGAATGGCTATTATCAAGAAAAAAGAGAAAAATCAAAGGAAAAAAGAAAAAGATTTTGTGCATAAGGGAGGGAGGAATGGAAAAAAAAAGAAGCAAGATGTTATCATGCACTGGTACAAATTCCCTATCATGAAAGTTACCATTATGCATATCTAAAATGTACCAACAAATGCTTTGCAAAAAAAGAAAAAGAAAACCCCCAAATACCAAAATGGCCTTTTACCACATACCCACCTATTCTAGTACTTTTTTTTTCTTTTTTTGGTACTGGGGATCATACTTGGGACCTTGCACTTGTGAGGCTAGTGAGGTGCCACTGAGCTAAATCCCTCCCACCCATCTATTCTAGTTCAACATAGTTAGAGTTAGAAAAACCTCTCATGAAATTGACGTGGATCTTCTTCCAACTTTGGGCCTCTAATCTGCTTCAACTCTCTTCACTCTAGATAGCAAATATATATTTGTGTGCTTCTATGTGTCAGGCACAATTTGGTCCCTGGAGACACAGAGATGAACAATACAGACCTAGTGATATATATCTATATATATCTTAATATTAACATATATACTTTATATTAATATATAATATTTATATAATATGTAATATATTTAAATATATAATAGATATTATAATATATAATATAATATATATTTAAGTACATACACATATATATTTAAGTTAGTACACGATTGCAGTACAGCCTTATATTCTATAAAGAAGAAATCACAACTACATGTTTTAAAATAATTTGAAGTACAATGACCCTCATAATCTTTCCTGACAGTAGAGATTTATCACTTGTTGTGAATTTAATCCCAGGCTCATTTAAAAATACCAACTGGCACAGCTCAGACCTGAAGACTGGCCATGTCATAGAGGAGCTGAAATGTGCATGTGATTCAGAAATGACATCAGATTTCCCTATCCCAAACCAGCAGACCTCCTTCAAACTACACCAAATTATTCCAAACCCGCTCATCTTTACTTGTCCCTATCCCTGATACTCCACTCTACTTAATCTCTACTCTGTATCCTGTCTTGCAATACCATGCAGGAGGTTGGATTTCTGCCAGCACCAAGGTCAGCTCCAGCAACTGGTAGGTTATACAGCAGCACAGGAAAGAGCAGAAGTAAAGCTACCTGCTCTGGCTCACTCAACTAGATCAAATGCCTCCATGTTCACAAAGCGGAGGACATACACCATGGTGTGCTATGCAACGGCCGGTGTGTGCATGTGAATACATCTGTGGAAGCACATACACACTTAGAGCAGTGTCACACACAAGACTGCTTCACTCCGGCTCAGTACTGGTTCCCCATTCTTCAGGTACCCAACCGCTTGGAATTCAACCTAGCAAGTATTACATACCTCATGCCCCTCACTCTGTGACTCAGAATTCAGCCACAATTCAGCCTGGCCCCTCACTGATTTTTTTCTTTGTAGCCCCATAAATGCTCAGTGAGGAGGCAGATACTTTATTGAAATGCAATTTGTAGGGTACACTTGCAAACCACCAATCTGGAAATAGTCAAAGGATATCTTGGACCAAGGGTGTGTTTTTGTGTTTTCATAGGCATGTGCACTATTGGTGTATGACTGTTAGCACATGTTTAGAAGGCGCATTACTGAATGTGCATATATTATGCGCGTATAAGTCATATCCATGCTTTTGAGAAAGCATGTGTGCTTTGAGAATGGGGATTGCAGGGCTTTTTATGTAGAATACAGTCTTGGCCAGCATGTATAATTGTGTGTGTGTGTGTGTGTGTGTACTGCTAAGTGGGGAGATGAATGTGTGCTATACTCCCACATCTCTAGCTGGGCACCTACAGACCAGTTCATTCCTGTCTCTCTGATATAGCAAGCTGAATAGCACAGTTTCTGCAGGCAATCTTCCCTACAACTCTGGATTCACTTGGAGGTGGGAGTCCTGGGAACAGGATGGGGTCATTCTGGGCCTGGGGGTCCCCCTTGGCTAGTTCTTCCCCCTCTATTCTTGGAAGTTCCCTCCCCAGACTCGCTTTCATCATCAGCCTCGGCCAGGTCTTCAGGCACTGGCCACTCTCGAGTCTGCCACTCGAGTCTTTCTATTCGGTAGGCAATCTTGAGTGCACTGGACTCCAGCTCAGCCAGTAGGCGAGCAAACTTGGTCTGCAGATCATCAAGCTGCTCGTCAAGGCCTCTCAGTCGGGACTCTGTGGCCTCCTGCAGGGCAATTTCAGCTGCCTCGGCGTTCACGTCCAGTTTGTTCATTTTGAGCAGGATCTCACGGCCCTTCTCCTCCATGACAACCTGGGCCTTTGGATATTCGCTGAGCACCTCCCGCAGGTCCTCTTTGCTTAGGCAAAACAGGTCTGAGTAACCTAGGCTCTTGATGTTGGCTGTGCGGCGGTTCCCAGACATGTTCCCTGTGGGCCATGGGCAGACAGATGGGAGGACAGTTAGGCAAGGGAGGGGAGGTGGCATTTCACTCTTTTATCAGGACCCTCACCTCCATATTTCTGCTTCTACACCACTTTTCTGCTTCATTAATTCTTTCATTTGGTAGCGTGCTGGGGACTAGGCTAGGTGAGTATCAATGGCCTGCCTCAAAGAATTCACAAGAACCAGACATTTAATAGGGTAGCTATGGAGCAGTGTGGCTGGTACAGGGCAGACTCATGCATTGGGTACCGTGGAAAGATGGACAGAGGATCCCTACTAAGCTAAGGGCAGGCAGCGAATGCAGTGAATCATGGAGGAAGGGGTGCCTAAATTGGGTAGGAAGTAACTAGGGGAAGAGGGGGAGGATGAGAGAGGAAGACAGTTTAGCCAGAAGGAAGAGCATGAGCAGAGGGATGAAGCAGAAAAGAGCCAGATGGATGCAGAAGACAGAATGCAGTTCAGAGTGGCTGAAGTGCAGGCCATGGGGTGAGTGGAGAGAGGAGGGTGAAGTTTACTTTAAATCTTGTAAACCGGGGCAAGGAGTTCAGATCTTATGCTGAGGGCAGTGGGAAACTACTAAAATATTTTAAGCGGGGGAGCTATATGGTATTATTGCCTTTTTTTTTTTCAGTACCTTGGGCCTTTGCCCTGAGCTACAGCTCCCTCTCCTCCTCCATCTTTTATTTTGAGAAAGTGTCTTGCTATGTCCCTAAATTCCTCAGGCTGGGGTCAAACTTGTGATCTGCCTTCCTCAGCTTCTCAAAGTACCATGTGCATTTTAGAAAGATGGTGGTGAGAGGCAGGTAGGAAAGGAAGCTAGATACTGCCAGGCCTGAGAGAGAGAGAGAGAGAGAGAGAGAGAGAGAGAGAGAGAGAGAGAGAGAGAGAGAGAGAGAGAGAGAGAGAGAGAGAGAGAGAGAGAGAGAGAGAGAGAGAGAGAGAGAGAGAGAGAGAGAGAGAGAGAGAGAGAGAGAGAGAGAGAGAGAGAGAGAGAGAGAGAGAGAGAGAGAGAGAGAGAGAGAGAGAGAGAGAGAGAGAAAGAGACAGAGAGAGAGAGAGCGCTAGAAGAAAATTAGAAAATGTCCATTTGTTGAACATTTGCTATATTGCACGCACTATGCTGCATGTCTCACTGATATAACTTATTTATTTTCACAAATGACTCTCTCTGGGCTTTCAATCTTATTCTCATTGGGTGGATGAAGACATTAAAGGTAAAAAGGGAAAGTGATGGTTCAAAGACAAGCTGAGAACAGTGGACAGCATACAGGAGGTGGAAATTGAGGAGGTCCTAGGAGGGCACCCACGAGAAGTTCAGACCCTCAGGCTAGGAGAGCAGGTCTACAGCACATCTAATCTCATGCAGTGCCGGTGTACTTTCATGGCCTCAGTTTCTTTAACGACTCCTACTGCACAGAATGATGAAAGGAAAAAATGAACTGCTGTACAAAACCTGGCCTGCTCTGTAGTTGATGGCCAATAAATGGGAATTTCCTCTCTTTATTTTTCAGTTGGCTGTGAGAAAGTCGTTCCTTGTACTGATCCCAAGAGTGTGTACTTATCCCCTATGTAACCTTGGGCAAGTTACCAAACCGCTCTGAGTTTCAACTTCCTTATCTTTCAAAGAGGACAGGATGGGGACCTATCTTATAGAGTTATGTGAGAATTTAATGAGTTGAAACATTTGAAACTCTTAGAATGGGGCATGTAGTGAGCATGTGATAATATTACTGAAATTACTATCACCTTTGTTATTTTCCACTGGCTTGTTGGTGCTGCAGTCAATGCTCACAGAGCATGTCCACTCTCTCTCCCAAGGACCCAACCCGCTCACTGACTTTGGCTTAATTTCTTTTCAGGCACTCCTTGTCCCACTTATCTCCTGACCCCCGTAGTGACTCAGGTAAATTCAGGTTTCCTTTATGTGTGCCTTGAGGTAGTACCTTGTTCCATTCTTGGTCCTGGTATGACCATGTCTCTCTTCAGCCCCATCCCTGGCATAAGTGCTGGGGTGCCTACCTTTGATATTTATGATGCTGATCTCCCCAAAGTACAGTCCTGCACCAAGCACAGCATACTGTGTGATACCGTCGTCTGCCACCACAGCCAGCTGACCCTCGCGGATAATGTACATCTCTCGGCCAATGTCCCCCTTGCGGCATACGTATTCACCAGGTGAGTAGGTCTGGGGTTGCAGCTTCAGCACCAGCTCCTCCAGCAGGCTTGCCTCACAATTCTGGAAGATCTGTACCCGGCTCAGAGTAGACAGATGCACCGAGACAGCAACCTCTGCCCGCAGTCGCTCAGGCAGGTGTTGTAAAATGGCTACCTCATTGGTCATCTTCTTGTTGATCTGCAGATGCTGGTACCTGAGGGAAGGGACAGTGTCACTTTCTCACCAGCCCCCTACATGCTTGTCATGACGCTTCCTATCAGAGTTCAGTTCAGCCAAGAGCCTGACCACACTTACTTCTTCTCACAATGGTCTTGGGGGTGCATGACAGTCGGCTTTCTTGGTCAAATACATGCTTTGGCCTCTTCTACCTCACCCAAATCCTGGAAGCCTCCACTGTTTGACAAGGGATAATATACCTTTACCTCCTATTAGGCTCCACCCCACCCACCATCAATGTTTTATACCACCTCCACTGATAGCCACTTTAGCCACTAGGCTCTCATCCTTTTAGGGAGCCTTTTTCACAGGCTCCCCCACTGTATGACACTTCCTTTTGTTCAGAACACAGTATGCACTAACATAGCAGAGTCAGCCATCTTGTTGGCCACACCTTGGCCATCTCTACTCACTCCTTCCAGAGCCTTCTGAGTCCTACCAGGAAGTGGCTGCTCCCATTCCCCTCCCATTCCCATCCTCCATGTCATCCTTTCCTTGCATGAGTTCCTATCAGTCTCTTTCCCATCCTTTCCCAGAAGCTCAGAGTACCTCACTGAAGAAACGCCTTTCAAAACCCTCCTACAGATTTACCAATGAATACCACATTTTGGTTCCTTTGGCCAGTGGGTATTGAGAATGATGCCTCCCTAACTAAGTTCTACCTTGGGCCTCTCCCTGGCCTGATCTGGAACCTGACAATCTCACCAGTCAATAACTCGCCGCTCCAGTCTGCGGTTGACGTGTTGTTGCTTCATGTACTTTTTCACCAGCGCGTGATCTGGGTAGAAAGCCGCATCTGCGGTGTTCATGTTGTAGATGACAGAGCTCATGCTACCCATGATGGTGGCAAAACCCATGACGGCCAGCAGGAAGTCACCCACCATGAAGAGGTATTCTTCCTCCCGGGCTGGCAGTGGCGTGTCACCCACAGTAGTCAGGATCAGGGTGGAGAAATAAAAGCTGTAGAGGTACTGGCGCCGCAGACGCTCAAAGCCAGGCTGTGCTGGGTCTGGGTATACCCAGGCATCACGCCCGAAGCCCAGGTACCGGGACAGGGCAAAGTACAGGCAGCTGTTCCAGTGGATGACAACAAAGATGTAGAGCATTAGCTTGGCGATGCGAAAGGCATTTGGGTAAGCTGTGCGGGTCTCTGTTCGGTCGAAGGCCTCGAAGAGGCGGGGCACTCGAAGGAAGCGATTCAGCCTCAGCATGGGTATGTGTGGGCCTAGCTGCACGTAGACCAGGTCAGTGGGCATCAAGGAAGCCAGGTCCAACACAAAGCTCCATGTGCGAATGTAGCGACTGGCGATGCTACCTTTGTCCACCACGAGGATGCCCTGTTCTAAGAATCCTAGCAGGAGGAAAGGATGAGACAGCCTGGGATCCACTGTGGGTGAAAGTGGACAGGCCAGGGTAGGGGATGGAGGTAGACACAGGGGCAGGGTGGAGGTGGGCAAAGCCACTCCAGGGTTTCTGGGGTGAGTACAGCTATGTTGTCAAGCAGAGGCAGAGGCAAGTGAAAGTGGAGGGGGCCCCTTTCTCACTAATAAGAGGTTTTCTTTAGGAAGGGAAAAATGGGACAAAAGGCTCTGTCCAACCCCGGGGCTCACTGACCTGTGTGGAAGTGCACCACCATGTCCAGTAGGTACAGCAGGTCACTGGTGTAGTCCAGCACAAACCAGGCCACCAGATAACCATGCTGCAAGTCTGGAAAGCAGGCTCTGTGGGGCCGGGACAGGAAGGGTTGGCTTAGAATCTCTTTCTGTATGTAAGGCAGTCCTGCCAGGACCATTACTTGTCTTGAGCCCTTCTATGGATGTTGCCCCTCCTTTGGGAACCGCCCAAGGGCCCACACCTCTCCTGGCCTCACTCTTTAGCCATCATCCCCCCTTAAGACCCTCTTTCAGTGACCCCGCCAAACCTGCACACGATGATGATGAGGTTATACATGACTGGGAAGACCATCGTGTTCAGCCACCAGTAGTAGTAATCCCCAGATGGATCCAGGACAGGCAGTCTCTTCCTGCAAGCAAAGGGAGACTTTGCTTCACTGATTCACCAGACATTCAATGCTGTGGTCATGGGGTAAGGAGAACAGATCTAATACTGAGGACTAGGACTCCTCACCTGGTTTTGGAGGGGGCAGGGGGACTGGACTCTGTTGTCTTCACTTTGCTGTCCTGGCTCATGGTTTTGTGGCCGGGTTGGGGCACTTGAAGTGTCTAGGGCCCCTCTGCCCTCTGCCCACTGGGGGTAGTGCTTCACTGCCAGGAAGAGGCTGCTTTTGGGCTCCGGCTGTGACTTCCCTCTGCCTTTGAAGCCCTTAGCAACACAACCAGAACTAGCAGTTACTGAAGGGGTGGAGGCAGTGTAGCTCTAGCACCCTGCCCTGTCTCCCAGGCATAGGCTCACACTTGCCAGCTAAACACCATTAATGAGGTCTCTGGAGAAGGAACAGGGAGCATGCTTCAAAAGGATACTTGGTCCTTGTTTCTGTCTTCGTTTTCCTCTCCTTTAACTGCAAGCTGAGCTACATAGGGGCCCTGGAGAGCAGAAGATATGGGTTTCAATGTAGGTTCAAACTGTTTTATTTTGTGCAGGTTGTCTGCTGGGTCTCATTATTTATTTATTTGACAACTATTTGCTGAATGGCTTATCTGTGTCAGGTGCTAAACTAGTCTTCAGGGACAAAGAGATGCCTCTCATAGCAGATGTGAGCTCTGGGTTCACTCTCTATACTTTTATCTTTATTTGTATCCACCTGACCTCCTTCTGGATGGTGGGATGGGGCCATCTTATGGTGCTTTTGCCCTTATTCCTTTTCTATTACCTCTAGTGCCTAATGCCACCAACCATTCCATGGATTTTCTGGATCTTCAGCCTTTTGAAACTTTTTTCTTTTTGTGAATATGTATAAATCTCTTCTAGACACAAACGAGAGCCCTACTAGTTCTCCCTCAACCCGATGTCCCTTTCATTGCTATCATCATTTCTCAGTCAGCAAGTTAGAATCCTGCTATGGGCCAGGCCAACACTGTGCTAAGTATCAGAGACCAGAAGAGAGGGACATTCTTCCTTCCCTCCAGAAGCTTATAGCCTGGCAGGGGAAATAGTTAAGGGTAGACAGGTAATCACAGACCAGATAATAACACGGGCACAGTCATTGCCAGTGTACTGATGGACACTCACTCTATTAGGTGGGTACAAAGAGAGCTACTATAGTCCACAGGAAGATTCCCAACTGAGATGGGTTCTATAGGATGAATAGGAATTAGTATAGAGATGGGAATGTGAAAAGCACAAAAGAGAGACATAGTGTATGAAGTGTGCACTGTCAATCTGACCACGGATAAAATTCCTTATTTCTTTCCACCGCAAGTGTAGAATCTAAATTCCTAACAGGACTTACAATGATCTCCAGTGCCTGACCTCTGTTCCTGTCTTCAGCCCCATCTGATATTTTCTCTGCATGTTCCTGAGGATCCAGACACACTATGATTGGGGTTTGCAGAGCACGTTCCATCCTGTCTTGCCTTGCTAGTCCTTTGGGTTGTAACTTTTAATCTGTTACTACCTGTTTACCCCTAACTATTTCCCCCTGCCAGGCTGTAAGTAAGCTTCTGGAGGGAAAGGAGAATGTCCCATACCTTTTGTCTCTGATACTTAGCACAATTTTGCTGGCAAGATTCTAATTGGCTGACTGAGAAAGATGATTGTAATGAAAGGGACATAGGGCTGAAGGAGCATTAATAGGGCTCTTGTTTTGGTCTAGAAGAGATTTATGCATATTCACAAATTTCTTTTTTCTTTTAAATACTTTTTATCTTGAATTAATTTTAGGCTTATAAAAAAGTTGCAAAAATAATACAGGAACTCTTTACCAATTTTCCCTAATGTTATCATCTTGTATAACTATAGGACAAAGATCAAAACCAGATAGTACTGGCTCAATCCTGGAAACTTCAGACCTTGTCTCAAACTTCCATTTCTCTTAGTTTTATCTTACTCTTGCTTGTTTCTCAACACTCAGCTCAGATGATGGCATCTTCTCCTGGAAGTCTTCCCTAAAACCCTTCGTCCTTCCTTCCCTTCAGCCTCTGTATACACAAATCATGTTAAGTGCTGCTCCTAGATGGTTCTCCCACTACAGCACTGCTTACACTACGCCGCAATCCTCTGTGCCTGGTTAAGGATCTGAGCTCCTGGAGGGCAGAGAGTCACTCTAATGGATATGGACATCAGCCTGTCCTGTAGGCGCTTAATCTTTGTTCCTTGACCAACTAAAACTATATCCGAAGGGTCACGGAGCAACACACAACATAATTGTTGCAGGACGCAGGAGAGGTGGCTGTTGGTGGAGTACTAAGGTACCACGCACACAGTGCGTGCACGGAGGGCAAAAACGAACTAGTGTTCTCTAGGGTTCCGCTTTTCTGCAGGGCCTGCCTACCTATTGACTCCTCCCCTAGGCTTACACTTTTCGGTTAGCCACGCCCCCACGCCCATTCTTCCGCCCTGAACACCACCCAGGACCCGCGGCTCCGCCTTTTTACCCTAGTTCTTCCATTTCTTTTGCTCTCCTACGCTCCGCCCTTCTGGCTTGCTTTGCCTCTAAAAAGCTCATCCCTTTTTAGGTCCCGCCTTCTGCCCTCTGGTTCGACCTTTCCTCCCCAGGCTCCGCCCTAGACCTGCGGGCCTCCCGCCTCTCCAGAGGTCTGCCCCCTATGATACGTCGGATTCTCCTTGGGGGGCGGGGTTTACAGCGGGAACGGGCGGAATCTGGTGGAGAAGGCGGTACTTCTTCCTCCGAATGCCGTCGACCAGCCCGCCTCTGCGCTCGGCCGTTGCCAGGAAACAAGCGTCGACGCTATGGCTTTTGCTTCCCCCAGCCAATGAGCTGTCACGTCATTGCCCAGGCCGGCGTCCCTGGGCGGTTACGTGTGGCGCGCGGGGGCGCGAGCTGCGTGTGGCTCGGGGCGGGGCGCGGCTTGAGCTCCTGAAGAGCGATGGCGGCGGCCTGAACTCACCTTAGCACATCCGCGACAACAGGGCCTGGCCCAGTTCGGCGCTCAGTGAGTGAACTGTACGCGTGGGTCAGAGGGCCCGAGAGGCGCGTGAGGGATGAGGGAACTGGTGAATGATGGCACCGTCTTTGGTGACTACTGGTTGTGAGGGGACGGGGTGAGGAGTTGGCAGGTGGTAAGGGGCTGTGTCTAAGGTAGGGGAGCAGGATGAGAGGCTGGGGTGAATGGACAAGTTAGGGCCCGGTTGTATGAGCCGGGGTGCTTTCTGAGGGGCCAGGTTGAAGGAACTCGTGAAAACGGAATCCGAAGGGACTGGGGCTCCTGAGGGCACGGGTGAGGGACAGTCCTGGGACAGAACGAGGGAGAAAGGCCCGTGCGAGGACAGTGAGGAGAGTAAAGGGTCAAGGTGGGAGCCTTAGGGGTGGCTGCGAGTTGACGCAGGAGTTGAAGGCAGAGCGAGGAAGAGGAAGGAAGATTGTGAGTCGTGGATAAAGGTGTAAGATTGGTTCTGGGTCTCCTCCAGTGGATTTTCCTGCCCAGTGAGAGCAGTAGTTTTAAACTCTGACAGCGTGGATAGAAAGTGCTGTGCGCTTGCTTTCCCACCCCAGTGGATTCTATATTTTTGTAGGGAGAGAAATAAAAAGGCATCATGGGCAATAGGAACTATGATAATGAAAAATCATTTTTGAGGCTCAGTCAATAGAGTAATCACTGGGGCCCCAGTTTCTTCTGGACTGCAGACTTGAAGGGGAGGCTGTTCATGAAGTTTCTTTCTTTTTCTTTTTTTAAATTACGGCTGCTTGTGTTTTCTCTCTTCCTGCTTCTGAGCAGTAGTATAGTAATCCATTGTTGTGCCTTACCTATGATTGGACTGACCTTATCTATATTGGACTGACTACTTTCAGTGCTGATTCAACTTTTCATGTGAGTTGCCTGATTAGCTATATGTAGCACTATACATTTAGGCTACCAAACAGGATGGCCTAGCTCTCCTTTTTTTTTAAAAGTTAAATTTAAAAAACTACTTTATTGACAGAAATTTATGTGCAACAACTTGCTCATATTTAAAATATACACTTGAGTCTTGACATATATACATATTTGTGGAACCACTGTCTCACTATCAAGATGCTAAACGTTTTTACCACCCTAAAAGTTTTTTCTTAATTCTTTGGAATTCATGTCTCCCTCCAGACCCTGTAATTGGGATCACTTTATTAATATTTTATTAGTCCCCTTTTCCCCACCAACCCACACATGAAAGTTTGGGAAAGTTGGACTCACTGAGTGATAATGGCCACTTTCATACCCTTAAATTTTCCACTCTGCTGACATTCTGTCATAGAACTGAGATTTCTTGACTTCCTCAAGAGTAGGAAGAGTTTGATTTTCCCAAAGACCATTCCCTGAGAATTAGGGGCAGCCACAGCCCCCATTATATTCCAAAGTCTCAGCCTCAGAACCAACTCTTCTAGTTTATGATATATTTTAATTGATTATCTCTGGAGGGGAACTTGGTCTTAATACTGATGGAAACTTTGGTAGCCTGTCTTAGGACTCTATAGGACTATATGTACAATACAGTTTAGAATAGTGATTTTTTTTTTTTTTTTTCTTGAGATAGGTTCTCACTATGTAGCTGAGACTGACCTGACCTGGAACTCACCAGCCCAGGGTGGTCTCGAACTCACAGCGATCCTCCTGCCTCCGCCTCCTGAGTGCTGGGATTACAGATGTGCACCACCATGCCTGGCTAGAATAATGATTCTTAAATATTGGGCCAACGACCATGATAGTTTTTATCTATATAAATTGGAAGGAAAGAAATAGAGACAGCTTAGTGAATTTTCCATAATGCTAAATTTACTCTGAGATTATCTTTCCTACCCTGTTGGTGTTAAAGTGCTCTTGCACTAATGAAATAATGATGATGATAGATGATTACTTTTTAAAAAATGTTTTTGTCAAAATAGAAAGTGACACTCTATTTTAAATTTGTAACTTTGAAAAGATTATTTCTACTAATTCATGAAATCCTGAAATTTAGGGTGATAATAGTATGACTTGTTTTATGTTGAGGTGTGTATTTATATGGCAATTCTGTATAACTTCTGAACAGCATTCATGCTTTCATAGTGTTTTTGCTATGAAATCAGTTTCATGCTTTGCAAAGCAATCACAAATTTTACTGGATTTACATAGATATGTTGTGAAGTAGGCAAAGGAAAGTGTTCTTACTTTATAGTTGAGGAATCAAATTCATAAGCTAGAGGTCGTAAGGGATAAAGTGGCAAAATTGAACTCAAAATTTGGTCTCCTGAGAGAGTGACTCTATAAAACGATTTGTAATAGTGTAAAGGTAATATGGGGCAAAGGGCATGGGATATTTAGGAAGTGTTGTGATGATGTGTGGAGGACCTTATAGTCAGCAAAAAGTGTATTTTATAATTTGTAATTGTTCTATTTTTAAATGATATTAAAGGGACTTTGAGAGTGTTGGAGTAGTTATGTTTAGTACTATATCCATGACATAGTAATAGATATCTATATTGCTTTTAATAATAGGATGAGTTCAGTCACACGTTAAAGGATTCTTAGGGACTGTCTGAATTATTGGTGGTACTGGAGAAAGTGCTGGATTTGGTAAGCTTATTGTTTGCTATATCAAATCTTTTGTCAAAATAGCAGTACATTAATTATAATGGATTATGACTTATGACATATAGTTGATTGGTAGGTCTGAGAGAATAAAACATAGATGAGGATGATACAGAGTTAGAAACGTATTTGTGATCTGATGTGTAACCATTTATTCCTTACCTGCTATGTGCAGGCAGTCTGATAAATGCTGGGAGAACAAACTCATTCATTCATATACAGTATTTATGCATTTACACATCTAGAAAATACTACTTAAGCATGTAGTCTGTTCTGTCATTGCTCTCATTTTATAGAAAAAAATAAAGTCATAGTCCTATGACATCTCAGAGTCCTTAGTCTTACTGGGAGAAACAAACAGGTGAAAAGATAGTTTGAATTTAGAGAGAAAATTTAAAATATAAAAATATGTAATGAGATGATTACTTCTCTTTATTTAGTCTCAGTCTCTATGTATCCAGTGTTCTTTTCATCTCCACAGTTATATGAAAAGTAACATGTCTAAAACAGAATTTACTGTATTTGCCCTGAAAGGCTATTTTTGCACTTTATGTCGAATTTCAATTCAGGTGAAGATTTCAGTGTCATTTTCCATACTTTCTGCTCCTTCACCAAAAGAAGTGAAGTCAGTGACTAAAATCTTAATACATTTCTGTTAACTCTCTTTATCTCAGTTGTCACATCTTGACTGTTAAAGCTTTAGTTTAGCTCACCTCATCTATGATCTGATTTTTTTTTAACAGTCCCTGGCCTTAAAATTTGCTCTTTTCTATTTCATGCCTAGAATGACCTTTCTAAAAGTACAAATATGATCATAGAATTTATCTGCAGAAAAACTTTGGCTCTTTGTATCTTGTAGGACAACATCCAAATTCATTAATATGGCCTTAGTTGGCCTCAAACCACCTCTTTAGCCTTATCTCCTGCCACTCCCTACTCTGTGTTCTAGTTTGAATTAATTGTTCATAGTTCTCTGACAAAAGTTACTTTTTTGATCCTTGAAATTTTTTTAGTAGCTGCCTCCTTTACTAGGAATGCCTTTTCTTCCCTGCCCAGTGATCTTTGCTTATCCTTTATGATCACTTTCACCTTCTCTTTGATATCTTCTTTGTTACTCTAAACGGAGGTGGAGATAACCCGAGGATTCACTGTTGTAAAGGGGAGTCACTCACTGTGTGGTAGAGATCCACTTTGTCAGATGAGGGGATCCCCGTAAGAAGCAGAGGTGGTATTATGGGAGGAGAGGGGATGTGCTGTGGCTGTAACCTGATTTTTCTGAGGAATGAAAAACAGGGAGAATATGTGAGGGCTAAGCTCTAGATTGCTAGTTTCCTATGAAGTGGGTCTTCTGTTTTGTTTTTCCTTTTGCATATCTATGAGGTTGTTAAATTTTTCTGTTTTCAATAATTGGCTTAACAAGCCATTCATACTGTGTCTTAGTTTTCTTGCCTAGGAAGAGCCATTAGACAGAGATACACTTTAAGACTTTACTGATTTGTTCTTGGAAGGTCATTTTGGTCTCTTCCTGACTATTACAGGCATTGCAGGTATGTCCCTGCCCCCAGCTTCCTCTTTTTCTTGCCTCTCCCAGGGCAAAGGTTCACAATTGAGGTTGAACCAGTTACTGCTCTATGTCTGCTATTCTAGATTGGTTCACATTCTTGCTTTGTGTGCCTGTGAAGCTATATTTTGGACCCAAATGAAATGTCTGACCTCAGCATTTTGTGAGCCTGAATAATAAGGTCCTTCTTCCCCTTGTTACCCTGTGGCTGAGCCAGAGGAGAAATCTGGAAAGAGAGAGGAGTCTACCCATTTTCTGCCCTTTGCTGTAGGCAGAAAGGACATCTTTAGAGGTTGCTGATACTGCACTCTTCTTTGTCTTGTTTTAAACTTCACTGGGAATCTAAGTAGGTGACAGGAACAGAAATTTATGGCCATATATATGTTTTTTTCAGTATGTAAGCAGGGCCTAGATTAAATGTTGGCTTGAATTGTGAGTTGCCAATTCCTATGTGGAATCTTTGAGATCTCTGAAAAGGGATGAGGAGGCAGTGGAGAAAGGTCCTACAGGCCAGTCATTCTTGGGGCTCTTTGATGGTTAAGCAGTTGAACATTATTGGGCCCCAAGTATTATGCAAGGTAAGAGAAGTTTGATAATCTTGATAATTAAGTTTTAGAAACTAGAGGCAGTTTAGTTTTGGACATTATAAGGTCTTACTTTGCTGAGGCTGGAAATTTGGCCTTTCTTCAGTTTACTGGGATGTGAGTGTGAAAGTGATGAGAGTGGTAAGGATGAGCACATGAGAGCGGCTTAGAGCTCTCAGAGGTATGAACACCTTGGGTAGACAAGATGAGAAAAAGGAAGGAGAAAAGAAACGTGTCATTTCAAGTACTCATTTTATGCCTGGAATGATACGTAGGTTATCTTACAGTTGACAGTATTTCATCAGGAATTCATTGATGAGGAATCTGGGGCTCAGATAGTGAAGTGGTTTATTTAAAATCACATAGCTGCAAGATGATAGATAGTAATTCAAATCTTTGTTTGAAGGATTTCAGAGGTACAGCTTTACCTACTAGTAAGTAGTACTTTGTTATTCTTATTTGACTGTAGGGTTTATATTTTCAGTCCTCAAATGAGGTATGATGGAGAAAGTATTCTGTAAACAGTAATATTTTTAATTGGTCAGACTCCTTGTAGGTGGCTGATGGTCCAAGCTGAGTTTGAGAAGTGTTTTTAAAGGGACTGTATTTACAAAAGTATGGTCAGGGTTTAAAAATGCCTACAAGGGCTAGTTTAAATGTCTCAGGGCTAATAACAGTAAGAGGGACTGGTGACAGGGGAGAGTTCTTGTCACTTTTCTGTTGGCCTTATCTTCTTTAGTCCATGCCTGCTTGGGACTTCAAGTCCTGGGAACATAAGTAAGTACTTTTCCAGTGGTTCCTAAGAAATCAAGTCTGAAAGACCCAAGGATTAGTACTGTGACTCTTCCACTTTCTCACCCTTTGTCTTTTCTTCCAGTGTCCTCCCCTGGCTAAATGATAGAGGGAAGTTTTTGGGTGGGAGCAGGAGGGAATGGTTTATTTTAACTTTCCTCTATCTTTACTTGCATATTTATCTAAATTGTTAACTGTTTACCTTCTTTCTCAGAGGAAGTGGTAAAACTTTTTCTCAGAATAATCCTTATGCCAGTGGTGGCAAACCTATGGCATGCATCCTGCAGCAGGCTGTTTGTATCATTGAAAGTGCTAAAAGGTTCACCATCACTGCTTATACCTTATTTTTCTGTTATCCCTATCTTACATATTTATAACCTCTCACTTTTTCAGGCTTTTTTTCTTACTTTATGCCTTTGAGATTCCCCATCCTAAAACAAAACATAAACATAAAAACTGTCTTGACTACATCCCACCCAAGTTTTTATAAGCTATTTGACCTATTTTTATCCTTCCCCATATCACTGAATTTCTTGAAAGTGTGTCTTACAAGCTTTTGATTTGTTCATTTTTAAGCTATAGTGTTTTCCTAGATTTATTAAAAACTTAAAAGCAGACCATTTTAAATCTTCATTTTACATCCTTGTGTGGATCTATACAGTATGGATGACCCAGTTTCTTTCTTTTTTTTTTTTTTTCTTCTGGTTTTCTTGAGACAGGGTCTCCCTATGTAGTTCAAGCTGGCCTTGAACTCTGAAATCCTCCTGCCTCAGCCCCTGTAGTGCTGGGATTATAGGTGTATGCCATCATGCCTAGCTGATCTTAGTTTCTTAAACCATCTTTTCCTTTCTTTCTAGATCATTATTCCTTGGATTTCTTCTATTTCTTATTACCTTCACAGTCTTATTTAAAGACTGCTCTTTGCTTTCCTAAATTCTGGTTTTCCTTAGGATTTCACCTTTTGCTCTTCTAATGATTTACTGATTTCCTTGGATAATTTCATCTACTTCATAGCTTCATCTATTACCCATATACACTGGTAACATTGAATTTCTAGTTTTGATTTCACTCATTCAAACTCAATTTCTACTTGTTTTCTGGATATCATGAAATATCCTGTAGGTGTTTCAAAATTTGATGTGTCCCAAACTGTAATCATCTTTTCTAAAACATTCCCCTTGATAATGTATTCCTTGTTGATTAGTGCATTATCTTTTACTGATAATCTCTTATCCTCCTTTCCTTTGGCAACTTTTGTTGTTTTTGCTTTGTGATTCAATCAGTCTGTTGATAGATTAGCTGCATTTGCATCTTACTTACTAGCTGGATAACTCAGCAATTTATTTAACTTCTCTGGGCTTTGATTTTCTCATGTGTAAAGTGGGTATAGTAATATGCATAGGATTTTTATGAAGTTTAAGTTAGCGACTCCATGTAGAGCTTAGAATGGAGCCTGGCACATAGTGAGTGCTAATTATGTTACCTTGCATAGCTAGCATAGTATGTTAGCTATTATAATTAAGTCAGCATTCACTTGCATAAACTTTTTTTTTTGGTACTGGGGATCGAACTCCAGACCTTGCGGCGGCACCACTGAGCTAAATCCCCTGGCCCTTTCACAAACATTTTTGAATGCCATGCATTGTGTTGGTACTGGGATTTCAAAGAAGAATGAATAATATAACTTCTTGTCAAAAGAGCAGAGACATTACAATATAAATTATTGGCAGATACAAGTCTGAGCATTTTCAGTATTGAATGGAACATGTTAATATAGAGGTAGATCCCAGATTACTTTTTTTTTTAAAGATACTATTGAAGCATCTTATAAATTGTTCACTACCATCTGTCTCTTTCTGCTCCACCTTAAATTACTTTCTAACATATTTTTAAAGCACTGTTCTCTTCATTTCCTTGTTTAAAAAAAATCACCTTTGTTTCTAGGGTGTAATAAATAAAATCCAAATCCCTTAGCATGATATTTATAACTCTCACCTGTATTTACCTTTCAGTTCAATGTGTTGTATCTCTTTTCTAGTGTGTGGTTAAGTCACACCAAACTTTCAGATGTTCTATAAATTTGTCACAGTCGTTCTCAGTACCATATTTTGTTTATATTGTTTTAAATATTAAAAAAGACTAGCACATCTGGGCATAGTGGTACATGTCTGTAATCCCAACACTTGTTCAACTGAGATAGAGGAATTGCCACAAGTTCAACACCAGCCTGGCATGAGTTCTTACTGAGTTCAAGGCCAGCCTGAGCTACATACTGAGACTCTATCTCAAGGAAAGAAAAGAAAAAGCCTGTCCTTTAATTCTCTCCATAGCCAGTACCTCACTATTAAAGATCTAAGTTAGATATTACCTCTTTGGAACCCTTGTATAACAGCCCAGGCAAAGTTAATTCCTTTATGCCCCTCTGACAGTTTCGTAAATATTTCTATTTATATTTGTTGGTATATATGTGTGGGCTCTCCCAGATGTTTTTATCCGTCTCTATATTTCTGTTGCTTGTTTAGCACAATTTCTACTACTTTGTATGGACATACATTGAATTAATAAGTGAGTAAGCCCTGACTTCTATAATACTGTCACTTTTATAATATTGCCTTTTATAGTACTGTCACCTGTCCTATGTCATCTTTCCTTTAGCATAGTCGGTACATAGTTGTGATCTAGTAATTGTGAGAAAGAAAGTGTTGATTAGTATAACCTTTGGTTAGTATAACCCGAACCCTCAGTTATCTCCTGGTTTCAGGTTTCTTTTTTTCACCCTTCTTTGAGTATAAAAGGGAAGGACAACGGAACCATACTTTTCCCAAGAAGATTTTATGCTCTTTAGAGACAATACTGATGAGGAGGTACTGGGTTGATGGAGAAGAAACTGGGCCAGCAGCAAGTTTGGCACTTTTTGTTTCTTCTTTATTTACCTAAGCATTCATTAATCGAATGAGTATTTATTGAGTCATGGGTACTACCACAGAAGTGGGGATTCAGTGTTAAAAATGTCAGGGTAAATTCTTTTCTCAAAATGCTAATATTTTAGTGGGAAAGATGGATAACTAATTTTAGATAATAGGACTAGGAAGTTAGAAAGTAAAGGTGGGAAGATGAACTATTTAGACAGAATTGTTAAGCAAGGCCTCTCTGAAAAGATTACATCTGAAAACTGAGCAACGAGAGCAGTGTGAAGAGCAAGAAAACATTCCAGGCAGAGGGAACAGAAAGTACGGTATTCAAGATAGCCTGTGTGACTGAAGTATGAATGAAGAGAATGAAGGATAGTTATACAAATTAGGTCATACAGGCTCTATAGGAACCAAGGTAAGGAATTTAGATTATTATTAGTATGACAGGAAATTGTTGGAGGATTTCAACAGAGGAGAGCTGTAATGTAATTTATATTTTAAAAATATTGCCCAGCTCGCTGTGTGGCAAGTAGGCTCTATAGAGGGTAAGAATGAAAGTATGGAAATCAGACTGGAAGCGCTTGCAATAGTGAGACATGTTTTAAGAGTGGAGATGATAAGATTTGCTGCTGAACTGGAAATTTTGAGGAAAAGAAGAAGTGAAGATGAAGCACAGGCTTTTGATAATGTCTACACTAAACATTTAGGTGGATATTGGTATCATTAATTGAGATGAAAAAGTCTGGTGGAATAAGAGTTTTGGTGGTAGAAGTCATGAGTTTTATTTTAAACATGTTAAGTTTCTGGTACTAGCTCTCTGTATAAGTATGTGTAAATGAGTGGAATATTCAGTGGAGTGGTAGTTCTGAGTTGTTTGTACTAGCAAGTGAAAAGAGGTAAGCTTTTGTTTATCCTTTCTATTCTCTTTGAATTAGATTTGCAAGTCTGGACTGGACAGTGACCTTTGGGCTTGTAACTCCAGTCTGGTGTAATCTCTGGCTCGATGGCCAGTTACTGGCTTCTACAGACCAGATGAAGCATACTGGAGACAGAAGTGGAGAAAGCCTCCAGCTGGCATATCCTCAGAGTGTAACCCTCTGGCTGCTGGCCCTGCCCAGTCTGCCTTATGGAAAGGATGAACTGGCTGGGCAGACTGGCCTCCCGGGGCCCTGGGCACCGTGTACCTCAAGGGGCCAGTCTTCAGGCCCCTGTCATGGCTGACCCTGAGACCTGCCTCATGGTCTTCAAGAATCACTGGTCCCAGGTAGGAGATCATATGCCAAAAGGGCCTAGTTCATTGGTCACCTGACTTGTCCTGACATGTGTTCTGTGTTCTGACTATCCCATTTCCATTCCTTCCATCTTTTTTTCCCCAGGTGTTGCGGATCCTGGAGCGGCAAGGCCCTCGGGTTGCTCCTGGAGGTGCAGATGATCTCAGTGCTGTGCGCAACCACACTTACCAGATGTTAACATTGCTGGCAGAGGATCGTGCAGTCCCTTCAGCCCCCACCGGCCCTGGGCCCCTGCTGGAGTTTGCTCTGCGTGAAGATCTGCTGACCCGTGTGTTGGCATGGCAGCTGCAATGGGATGAGCTTGGAGATGGGGTGGAGGAACGACGAGCTGAACAATTAAAACTATTTGAGATGCTAGTGAGCGAAGCTCGCCAGCCCCTGTTGCGGCATGGTCCAGTTCGTGAGGCTCTGCTGACCCTTTTGGATGCCTGTGGCCGCCCTGTACCTAGTAGCCCTGCACTGGATGAAGGCCTGGTGTTACTTCTCAGCCAGCTGTGTGTGTGTGTGGCCCAGGAGCCTTCATTGCTTGAGTTTTTCCTGCAACCACCTCCTGAGCCAGGAGCTGCTCCACGTCTTCTCCTCTTTTCTCGCCTTGTTCCTTTTGTCCATCGAGAGGGCACACTGGGCCAGCAGGCCCGTGATGCCCTGCTTCTGCTCATGGCTCTGTCAGCTGGGAGCCCTACTGTGGGCCGCTACATCGCAGATCACTCTTACTTCTGCCCGGTTAGCAGCAGTATGGCGGGGAGGCTATGGCATGTGGACATTGGGCAATCTATACAGGAGATATGGAAAGGCTAGGTACCAGGGCATCGCCTCCTGAAAGTACCCCCTGGATTTGAAAGCAGCTCCTGGAATTGGAATGGGTGTGAAACATAGGCCTAGCTGGGTAGGGAAGGTACTAATGTTTTTTGTGAACCAATGTTCCAGATGAGGTCATGGCACATTGAGTAAATACCTGCTTTGATAACAGTTCTTACCTCCACTGCCATGAAAATTCTGGACTAAGGGTTTCCATATCGTACTCTTATAGTTTTTGAGTCTTTGGTAACCTCCCCTAGGTGCTGGCCACAGGGCTAAGTGCCCTGTACTCCTCACTGCCACGAAAGATTGAGGTTCCAGGGGATGATTGGCACTGCCTACGACGGGAAGACTGGCTAGGAGTACCAGCCCTTGCACTCTTCATGAATTCCCTGGAGTTTTGCAATGCAGTCATTCAGGTAGGATTGGCATGCTTAAGTGGTAGGTCCTTGGTCATTCTAGGAAGATGTGAAGGGATGAATTCCCTGGAGTTCTATTATTCTAGCATCCTGGGGATAGGCTGCCTTCTCGTGTTACACCATTCTACTTCCTTCCATATAGTGATCTCCTTAAAGTCCCCTTTCTTTCATTGCTATAGGTGGCTCACCCTCTGGTGCAGAAACAGCTGGTTGATTATATCCATAATGGGTTCCTCGTGCCTGTCATGGGCCCTGCCCTGCACAAGGTGAGAGTTACAGTAGACAAGTCATGTTGGGTTTAAACTACAGGGTGAACTTCAGTGACACAACCAGTGTGGGAGGCAGGCAGTGTTGAGGGGATACTCCTCCTTTTTTCCCTGTCTCCTTCTGGTTCTTCCTTAGAACCCAGGGAAAATGACTTGTATTTTCAGAGAATTCCTCAGTTTCCAAACTTTCCCTTCCTCTCATCCAGACCTCTGTGGAGGAGATGATCGCCAGTACTGCCTATCTGGAACTTTTCCTACGTAGTATCTCAGAGCCTGCCTTGCTCCGTACCTTCCTGCGATTCCTGTTGTTACACCGGCATGACACCCACACCATCCTTGACACCCTCGTTGCCCGTATTGGCAGCAACTCCCGGGTATGGCCCTTACCTCTGTCCTGGCTTAATGTGGCTGAGCCATCTCTGTCTGTCAATAGTTTTCAGAGGGTGTTTCTACTCTCCTTTGGTTTTTGTCTTGTCACTTCAGGATTAGGTTATATTTTCCAGCATTAAACTTTTAGCCATTTTGGGTACAGAATTAAATTTACTACATTAATCTAGAACCTAATTACTTCTTTTCTGCCTGAGTACTCATCATGACTTTGGGTTTTGCCATTTTGTAACACCTGTGATGTAACATTGCTCTGAGGTTCTTTTTAGTTGCTTTTCACTGTGGCCTGCAGTGGTTGACTTGAGATCATTTTGGATCTTCTTCTACAATGATACCATGATGTGTAGGTACCACTAGTATGCTTACCTTCTTTCTCCTCTGCATTTGCTGCATTTGAACTATAACTAGAGGAACATATCAACCCACCTATTTACATTCCTTCTATGTACACATTTTTATTGAATGTTCACTCTGTGCCATGCTGTTTGCTGGTGCTGAGGATTGAATGATAGACTATTGCTGGTAGACATTACTGACTTCTTTGAGCTTACTTTATAGAGAAGATAGGCCAGTAAGCGCATTAATAAAATAACTAAAAATTGTGGTCAGTGTTATGTAAAAAACAAACAGTATGCTTAGAAACGAATTGGATGGCCAAGGCCTCTCGAGGACATTGAGCTGATACATAAAGGTCATGAAGGAGTTAGTCTAGTGAATACCAAGTACAACAGTCTAGATAGAGACCCTGCAAAGAACACTGAATAGGGCAAGAGCTTAATGTATTTTGTAAGATGATAGACTAGTATGACTGGAGATGTAGTGAACAAAGGAAAGAAGGAAATGAGATAAAAAGAGACAGGTAAGGTTTGGATTGTTCCAGGTATGGTAGCACATGCCTATAATCCTGCCACTCTGGGAGGCTGAGGCAGGAGGCTTGCAAGTTTGGCTCAGCTTGAGCAGCTTAGCAGTTTAGTGAGGCCCTGTCAAAATAAAGAATAAAAAAGGGCTGGGTATGTAGTTCATTGTGAAGGCTCTGGGTTCAATCCCTAGTTACCCCTGCCCCGCCCCCATTGTACATGCCTTGTTCATCAGGTTTGGATTCAGTAGGATTGAACATAATATAGGAGTAAATAGTTTTCAAGTAGTAAAGATCTGTAGGCTTTCCAGGGGGAGAAAGCATTAGTTTAGTTGTGGACTTTGTAGCATTTATTTTGGCTCTGAGGCCGTTTTTATTTCCTGTCTTAATTACAAAAATTGAAGTTTCCTGGATGTTTGTGTTTAAATAAAAGTTCTTCAGTTATTAAGAGTTCTGGAAAACTAGCCAGGCATCGTGAGGCACATTCTTGTAATCTCAGCTCTCTAGAAGGACTGTAAGTTTAAACCTAGCCTGGGCAACTTCATGAATTAGCAAGACCCTGGCTCAACATAAAACAAAAAAAGGACTTGGGATATAGTTCAGTGTGAAGACTGTGGTTTTAATCCCCAGTACCAAAAGAAATCAAAACAATAACAACAGCAAAAAGTTCTAGAAAACTTTTAGAATTAATGTATCTGGTAGAACAGTTTCAGGTCAGTGAGATTCTTGGATAGCTAGCTATTCTTTGTATAGGTGCAGGCTGAAATACTCCAGGCTGAATCTGCTTAGATCAGTGTTTCTGAACCAGGTTTATGGTTCAGAATCATCTGTGCAACTTTGAGGATGACAACAACAATAGGTTCTAAGATCTTAGATCTCTTGGATTATATAGTCTTTGGAAATCGTTTGTATTTTTAAAATGTTTTAAAAATAATCATGATACATGCTTTGAATTAAGATTTATTGATATAAATTCAAAGTTGGAGAGGTGCCTTGGACTCTAAAGGTTTAATTTTAAAAAGACAATAGCAGTTTTGTTATTCATTCTGCTGAAATTAGGCAAATAGTTTTACATTTGACCTCGTGGAATGTCTTGTTTGTGTTTAGCAACAGTTGACATTCTTTTACAGGTTACCCCTCCTCCCCCAGCTCTCTTTCTTTTTTCTTAATCTTATCCCTAATCTCTTTGTTATTTCTCATTGTCTTAAGTCCTTATTGGTCTTCTTTTGATCCTTTGGTTTTAGAAGCCTTTCATGTTTGGAGTATTTCTTCTTGTTTTTTTTCTGGTACCAGGGATGGAGCTCAGGATCTTGCACTTGCTAGGCAGGTGTGATGCCACTAAGCTAAATCCCCGGCTGGAATATTTCTTTTCTTTTTTTTTTTTTTGTACCAGGGATTGAATTTGGGTCCTTGCATTTGAGAGGCAGGTGCCAGAACCACTAGGCTAAATTCCTGACCCTTGAAGTATTTCTTCTTGATTTATGGTTTTTGGAGGAACCAGATCTCTTCTGACCCTGTTTTAGACATGTAGATACTTTCCTTTCTACTGTGTGGTCATTTCAAGCTTTAAATTGTTGGCTTGACTTTGTGACTCATTAAACCTGTTTTGTACCTTGAAGCGAATCATTCTATGTAGTCTGTTTGTGTGTCTTGATTATCTGGGTGAGTTTCCTATTGTTTTCATAACAGATTGCATTATTTTACAGTTTTAGAGTACATACTTGGGTTGTAGGTAGAATTGATTTTCTTATAGTTGTGAGATTGAAATCTCGTGTTTTTTTGCTAGCAATGCACTCTAGCTTATGGAGCCAACCAGAGGGTTCTTGGCCCCTTCATCTTCAGAGCTAGAAGTGAGGGTTACATTTTTGTCATATTTCGAATTTCTCTTCCTCTTTTATGCATCCACTAAAGATTTGTTTTTAAGGACTTGGGACTTGATTGAACCCATAATGTAGGATAATCTCCCATCTCCAATCCTATAATCTTTTTTTGTTTTTGTTTTTTTTTTAATTTTTTTTTTTTTGTTTATGTAGGATAATCTCCCATCTCCAATCCTATAATCTTTTTTTGTTTTTGTTTTTTTTTTAATTTTTTTTTTATTGTTTTTTGGTTTTTTGAGACAGGGTCTCACCATGTAGCTGAGACTGACCTGGAACTCACTAGCCCAGGCTGCTCTCAAACTCAGCAGTGATCCTCCTGCTTCAGCCTCCCAAGTGCTGGTATTACAGGCGTGTGCCACCACACCTAGCTCAAATTCTATAATTTTAACAACATCTGCAAAGTCTCTTTTACTATGCAAATGAATATTTATAGGTTCAGGAGATTAAGATGTGGATATCGTTGAAGGACTACTTTTCTACCTATCATAATAATTTTCTACCTATCATAATAATTATCATAATGAATTCTACATTGCTAGTTCAAGTGGTCATTTAAGATCAGCCTCCTGAACAACCATGCTGCCAAAATGTGAATTGCTATCTCATCTTTTTCCTGCTATGTGGTTGACTTTTAATTCTCCCACAGTTCATTAGCAAACAGCTAACACCTAGACTGTAACTTACTAGTTGTCTGAGGGGGCATACAGTGTCTGACATACTTGCTTCATAAGTGTAGAGAAGATGCTATAGGGATTCAGAGGAGTGAGGGAGAACTTAGTATGTCTTTTTTTTCTTTTTTCTTCCCTAGCCAGAAATTAACAAGCCTTCTTCCTTTTTTTAAAACGAAAGGTTTCCCCTAATCTGAACCCATCTACCTTTTCCTTTTCCTGTCAGCTTCCCTAAAGCTTTTATCTTTCCTTCTGACACACATGGGGTTGGAGAGGTGACTCACACTCCAAGTTCACAGCTCCACCCATTACCCAGTTGGGACTTTTCCAAGTTTCTTCTCAGTCCTTGTTGGTGGGCATCCAGTTTTGGTGTTGCTCTTGTCCCTGCTGACAGGCATTCACTTGGTTAGACTATTGCTGCTGCTTCCTGTTTGTCATTCACTTGGCCACAATATTTCTCAATGTCTCTCTTCTTGGGCTTTCATTCTAGTGTTGCTAGAGTCTCACCAGCATATATGCCCAGAGAGTCTGCTGTTATATATATGATCTGAGGAAACCGTTGGGTCTAACATAATTCATTTTTGTGTGTAAATAGTGCAGTCTTACTCCAAAAGTTCACTGGAATGGCTACTATATGGTAGGCCCTGTGCACATTTTTTGCTCTTGGAGTGGTTGCTTGGACTTGAGGGTTAGGGGAGAAGTTATCATTTGGTGAACAGTTTGGAGAGTAGAAAGATCTTATGGTGACTCCCTCCCTTCCCCATCCCCCAGCTCTGCATGGTCTCTCTGAGTCTCTTCAGGACTCTCCTGAACCTCAGCTGTGAGGATGTGCTGCTGCAGCTGGTTCTCAGGTACCTGTGGGGGCAGGGCTGAGGGATGGCTGACCCTCAGGGCCTTGTGCATTGCTGAAGTGATAACTGTATTGGGGTTCCTCATGAGTATCTTCCTGGAGCATGGCTTAGCCATTTTATTTTATTTTATTGGCTTGCTTTCTTCCTAATACATTCTGTGCCTCCTTTATACTCTTTCCCAGGTATCTTGTTCCATGTAACCATGTGATGCTGAGCCAGAAGCCAGCTGTACGTGATGTGGATCTCTATGGACGAGCAGCTGACAAGTTTCTCTCCCTAATCCCACGCTGTTGTCGGCACAGTGCCCCCAGCCCACCCCGTCCAGAGCATGCCTCGTGGGCACGAGGTGGGCCTAGCAGAGAGGCAGGGAGAAGGGAGGACATCATGGGTATGGCTTGGTTCTGGGTGATCCTAGCAAGAAGATGGGGCTTAGGTGCAGGGAGGGAGGTGACCATGAGTGGCCTTTTTTTTGTTGGGGGAAGTTGATGAGAGATTTTGCAAGAAGAATCCTTAACCTCACCAAAGAAATGTGGATTGAACTTCTGGGCAAAGCTTTTCTTCACTCCAGTCCTATACTCTTTTTTTTTTTTTTTTTTTTTTTTTTTCTTTGATGGTGGTAATAGTGAGGAGGGGAAAAGGGGTGGTAGATGAGGAAGAGGTTAATCTGGAGATTGGAGAGTCAGCTATCAAAATAGGCTCTATATTTCTACCTTCTTATCACCTTCTGTCTTAGTCTCCTTATGTATCTTACTTCTCCTCTCAGACTTCTGTCTGCTTGGTTCCTCTTATGCTCTTTTCCCTTCTAAAGGCCCAGGAAGCCCAACTGTTGATTCTTCTTCTGTGGTGACAGTGCCGCGGCCCTCCACACCGTCTCGTCTGGCTCTCTTCCTTCGGCAGCAGAGCCTGGGTGGCTCTGACTCCCCAGGTCCAGCCCCTCATTCCCCAGGGCTTGCTGCATCCCCAGCCTCCAGCCCTGGCCGACGGCCCAGCCCTGCAGAGGAGCCTGGTGAGCTGGAAGACAATTACCTGGAGTATCTGCGTGAGGCGCGCCGTGGTGTGGACCGCTGTGTCCGAGCCTGCCGTACCTGGTCTGCCCCCTATGATGGCGAGCGTCCCCCTCCTGAGCCCAGTCCTCTTGGCTCCCGGACTAAGAAACGCAGCCTACTGTCTGAGGACAGGGACAATGTGGGGCAAGGGGAGGAAGAAGAGCTTGGGAGTAGGGGGCTCTCTGGGAGTGTAGGGGAGGGTCCTGGCCATGTGCCCCCTCCCCAGCTCAATGGAGTGCCAGGACCATGGCCTGAGGGAGCCAAGAAGGTTCGTCTGGTGCCCCATCTGGTGCCACAGGAGGGAGCCAGGGAACTGCTAGAGGGTACCTCTGAGGGTATGGCAGGACTAGAGAGCTTTGGGCAAGAGCTCCATGAGCTGGAGGTGGCATTGAGCAATGGTGGAGCTGGCTCAGAGCACCCTCTAGAGCCTCCACTACCTCTTGAGGAAGAGGAGGCCTACGAGAGCTTCACCTGTCCCCCTGAGCCCCCTGGCCCTTTCCTCAGCAGCCCTTTTCGGACTCTCAACCAGCTGCCGAGCCAGCCTTTCACTGGTAAGCTACTTAGCCTAGGACTTCTCCTTGTGTATTCTTTGCATGCTCTTGACATGTTTGTGCTGATTTCTGAGACTTCTTGGCTATGTCATTTCTGTATACTTGCCTAGCCCTCATGCATTTTGCCTGGATCCCTTCCAGATGCATATCATGTCATACTTATGTCCTTGTATTTATCTGTCTTCCATGCTTGTGCTAGTTTGAGTGTTGACTTATTGTTTGAGCCTTACATGTCTGTCCTATGTGCATGTTCTTCCTCTTCCCCTAGTCTGGCCATTTCCTGAGATATGTGATTAGAATATTTTATTTTTTGTTTTTTGTTGAATCACGAAAATGTATCTGAACTGTATGGAAGACGTGTGTCTGGTGTGAGAGGTACATGTAAACCTCTGTTCTCAGTTGTTGTCACTGGTATGCCAGGTTATTATTGAGTATTGTGTCAGTCTTCCTATATCCTATATAGTCAGTTCTGTCCTTGTCACTCAGCTCCTTCCCTGAAGTCAGTTCTGTCCTCATCACTCAGCTCCTTCTTCCCTGCCTCTTTAAAGAAGAACCTAATTGTCCACTGTCCTTGTTCTTTCCTGGTTGCCTTGACCTCTCCGTGTGAATGCCTTAGGGATTTATGACTAGAAGTAAGGATACATGTAGAGAAAGTGAAACACCTTTTGAGTGCAAGTAACACAGTATGGCCCTGAGCTCCCTAGATGAGTCCTTTTGGGTCCTCCAGGATGCTTCTGTAGCTGGAGGACCTGACCTGAGTGGGTGGGCTCACTGTTTTTTTTTTTCTTCTCTCATTGAGTTTATTGGTACGTTTTAGGCATACAGTACAGCTACATTCATTATTGGTATCTTGTACCTTTACATGACAGGTCTTGGTTCTCATTTTTTCCCCTTGTCCCTGCCCTCCCTTCACCCCCCCTCCTTCCCCTCCCCATTTACAAACATTTTATTTCCATTTTTTCATTTTCTCCTATTTTTTCCTTTCCCTTATTACCTTTCCCCTACCCTTCCCACTTTCTCTACACTTTTAACCCTTTTCTTCCTATTTCACATTGTCAGTTATCTCATTAGGATCTTATGTACTATTATAGTTTATTCACACCAGAGAAACTATTCGGTATTTACACATGTGTGATTTATTTATGTCACTTAGGAGTATATCCTCAATATGTATCCATTTTCCTATGAGGCTCACTCTTTAAGAGCCAGTTGAACCCTTGTCTTGCTCTAATCCTCACATTGTATTCCCATGCCAGGGAAAACAAAAAAATCTTGGCAATCAATGCAGTGTTTAAAGTGAGGATCGTAGGATTTGGATGAAGCATACCTTAAGTTGGCATCCCATCTCTGCCTTTAATGGATATAAATCACTACAATGCTGGTATATTGTGAGAACTCAGCAAATGGTAGATTTTCACTAGGATTATCATTTCTGGGTTCAAGGCAGATTTAAGTTGACCAAAGGAACCTTTCATCTTCTAGTTGCTTATATTAATTATGATGTTCAGTTTAGGCACCGTTTTAATCAGTTTTGGTCTTCCTGGGCCTAGGATCCTCCTTGTATAGCACTGCAGCTTCTGCTCTAGAGTTAACTTCTTTTGCTTTCAGACAACAGAAAACATCTTTTCATTTATTTATCTTCCACTCAGCTCCTTTGCATTCAGTACCTCTAGGACGAGGTGTGCAGGTTTTTGGTTTTTTGTTTTTTAAACCAGTCTTAAAGTATTAATTCAAGCTTCTTTCGTTTTTCTTCTTTGTAAACTTAAATGAGCTTTTTGAATTGTCTCTTATAAGAGGACCCCAGGCAATGAGAGGAATGAAATAATAAAGTTGTGGGTTATCTTAGGATCCTGTTAATCTAGAGTTACTTTTAAACTAAGGCTAGTTATGGACATTTGAAGTAAATGTTCTATGATCTTTTATAGGATTTTCTGCCTGTTGCCCCTAATTGTTTTCCTGTCTCAATGCATACATAGTTCAGTTCTGAGATACATTCCCTTTCTTCCAAAAAATTCCTGATCAGAAAGACTGTTGGTGCTAGAGTCCTAATGCTAGTGATGCATCTTTCTCCTAGTAGTTAATGTTAATCCTTTCTGTTCTCTGCCACCATGAATCAGATTACTGTGCCTCTGAATGAAGTTATCCTTTTGCTACATGTTCTGTTCCACCTTCTTGGTCCCAGCTCCTCAAAGAGCTGATGTCTTTTCTGGACCTCCAGAGATTTTTCCTCTAACTATAAATATTAAAGATAACCCCTTTGTGTTCACTATAGTTTCTTGCTTTCTTTTTGACCAAGTTTGTGATACTTTGTCTTATGTGGAACCTGATTCTATGTTTTGGTCCTAATCACTTTCTCTGCCTATTCATTTTTCTTTTGTGCCTTTTGGATGAAGCTTCTTAAAAAACTGAGAAAGTATTGTATAGCTTATAGTTCTAACAATACGTAAAATTTGCCAGATCCTAATCTTAATAGTTTATGTTAATATAACTTTAATCCTCTAATTACCTTATATAGTAGGTATATTTTCTTATTTTTCCAAGTAGGAAAGTAAAGCATGGAGAGCCTTATCAAGTAAGGTTCACTAGAAAAGGGTAAAGCAGAAATCTGAAATGAGGTATCTGTGATTCTGGAGCCTGAGATCTGGCTCTTTAGCTTGAATGTATATAAAGCCAGCTTCTAGACTCTTGTGTTTCATGTGGTGTTTACCATCTTACTTTCTCCATGATAGGTGTCACAGGACATTCCAGCATTCCCAGAGACTAACATAGACATATTTTCATCTAGTGGGGGTTTCTTGTTTTGGGGAGGAATGTGTGTGATGTGCATTGTGTTCAGGCCTTGTATCCTTGTGCCCACCTCCACCCCCCCAGGCCCCTTCATGGCTGTGCTCTTTGCCAAACTCGAGAACATGCTGCAGAACTCCGTCTATGTCAACTTCCTGCTGACGGGGCTGGTGGCCCAGCTGGCCTGTCACCCCCAGCCCCTGCTCCGCTCTTTCCTGCTCAACACCAACATGGTCTTCCAGCCCAGTGTCAAGTCCCTGCTGCAGGTGTGCGATGCATGCATGCATGGGTGCGTCCAGGCTCCATGGTGGGCCAGGCCCGCAGCTGGAGTGACCCTGGGTGGGCTGGGAACAGGCCCAGTGGGACTAGAAAAGACTGCATCAGTGTAAACCACCAGAAATGTCATCAAGTTGTGCTTCATAGGTGCTGGGCTCTGTGAAGAATAAGATTGAGAGCTTTGCATCCTCCCAGGAAGACTTCCCAGCACTGCTATCCAAAGCCAAGAAGTACCTCATTGCCCGTGGCAAGTTGGACTGGGCTGAGGGTCCTACAACAGGACCTGCCCCCCGCCGCTCTGATCCCCTAGGTGAGGTCTATTCCATCACCCTGCTCCCTGCCCTGCCTAGACAGCTGTTAGCTCAGGTTATATGAATTCTTATTAAAGGTGAAACCTTGTGCCAGGCACTGGAGAGTTGTAAAAAAGTGGAGTCTTAATGTTTGTTCTCAGACTTTAGGTCAGAGGCTAGAACATTGTTCTATTAAGTAAGAGCCAAATCAATAGTACCAGCAAAATCTGCTTCAGGATTTAAAGACAGGCAAGGAGATAGAGTAGTCTCTAGGTTATAAATTGTTAGAACTTAGTAAAGGATATGTATGACATTTGTTGTGGTTAGATTTAGGCAGGCAGAGATGCGGAAGGTGTATTTGTGGTCAGGAAACATCTTGGGACTAGTTGGATCAGTGGTTTAAATGTCAGGTGAACAGTGATGTTAAGGCTGAAAAGATTTAGCTAGAGCAACAGGTTCTCAGAGTGAAAGTTGGGCTAGGTAGAAGTTGTGATGTTTTAGGCAGCGAGAAACCCCTGGAGGTTCTTAAATCTGCAAGTGGAGAGATGCATAAATTGGTGGAAATGAATTAAGGCTAGGAGAAGGGGAGTCAGGCAGAACATTTGGAGGCTTCTTTCATAATGCAAGTGTGACCAGTGAAGCATACATTTAGAATAGTGGAAAAGGAAGCATTTGGTAAGGTGGAAATGGGAAGGAAGTACTGGTGAACTTTGGTGAGTGGTTGTGAGTGGATAAGGAAGAGGGGAGAATTCATATGACCATGAATTTTAAATCTAGATTTTTTTTTTTTAATTTAACAAGGATATGAGCACTTGCCACCTGTGCTGGTCATTGTTTTTGGTACAGGGAATTTGGGTGGTATAAGATGTCATCTCTGCCTTCAAAGAGCATAAAATCTGGAGAGTGACTAGAGGATGATAGTAACAGGGAGCAAAGTCTTGTAGTAGTCCTGGGATTTGGAGCACCAGAAGATTAATTTTGAAAAGGTTGTTTGTTGTTTTGCCCTTTGAGGCAAATGAGTAGAGATGAAGGCAGAAGTGATGTATACCAATGGAATTATGAAGTGTGGAAGGGGATGTTAAAGATTTCATGTCATTCTTTCTTTGCTTATCCAAGGTGACAAAATGCTAAGCTGAGAGTGAGAACAGATAACATAGAGTCTAAGGAGAAAAGTGTATGGACTAGGAAGAGAGTACCACAGCATTACTGATCAACTGTAAAGACCATGCTAAATTCCTTGGCATGATTTACTAGTGGTTTAGTATTTAGTTTCTTCTATAGTTCTGTCATTGGGAACACTGGAGTTGCCAAGAATATGAAGCTAGATAAGGCACAATCTAAGATCTTCAGCTCACAGATTAATTCATCAAGTAGAAGACATAAGAAGAAATTATTAAAATATGTTGAGAAAAGGGCAGTAAAACAGGAAGTTAGTGGAGGTCAAATTGGAGGAGATTTTCCAGAGTTCGCTATAGTAATATTAAGTCAGCGGGAGAGCAACATGTAGTCAGAGGGAGCCATAAAGACGTGCAAAGTATCTATTAGGTTCCAAGAAGATAGATGTGCTTGCCAAACATGGTGGGTGTGGAGAGTTTGAGAAGAGTTTTGGAGGCGTGTGAACTTGATTGTAAAGGGCTTTGAATGCCAAATTTGGTAGATCTGTGGAGTGTCTTTAGCTAATTAGAGGTAGGGAATAGAAATTTATGAACTAGAGGGAGACTAGGTTATGTAGTAGCCATGGGTCCAGACCCACGAATATGCCAGAAAGTTAGAGGAAGGATGGCTTATTTGAGTCTGAGCCAACATGAAGTTGTCTTTTCAGGATAAGTGAAGGGAGGTTTTGGTTTGTATAGGACAGGTACTGGTGAGCAGTGAAGTGATAGTACAGGAAAGCAGATTTTAGAGGTAGAGTATGACAGAATTGAAATCATCCCTGAACGGAGATTAACACATAACAGTCTCTGTATTGAAGGAGCAGAGGGTCTGGGTCAGATAGGAAGGGGGAGGGTAAGTGGTTAGCTCTAGTTCTGGAAGGTAACAGGAAGGTAATGGATAAAGGGCATATGATAGATGGAGAAGTATCTTTCTGGTAGTAGAGTAGTGACTGAGAAGAGAGAAGAATCCCTCGGTGAGGGGTGGGTGGAGAAGCAAGGAATCATAGCTGGGAATAAAGTGGCTCAAGTGTTGGCTGGTTAAGATGATGGTTGCCTGGCTGGGGAGGCTGAGTAGGGGAGGAAAGGCTGGGCAGGCAGTGTTTAAATGTTGGAATGAGGAAGAACGCCTCTCTTCTCCGTTCTCTGGGGTCGTCTATACAGAGGGGATAAGAAATGGAACCTGGGGTCCATTTCTTGTTCTTTTAGAACCCTAGTAGAGAATCCAGGAACCTAGGGAACCTGCCCAAACTAAGGCAGGTTTGAAGATCCAGAGCACCTTCTTGATACCCCTGTTTATTCCCAGTGAAGAGCCGGAGGCCATCCTTGGGGGAGTTACTCCTGCGGCATGCACACAGTCCAACCAGGGCCCGGCAGGCCACACAGGTCCTTCAGCCTGGGCGAGATGGAGCTGGACTTGGCCTAGGTGGGGGCTCTCCTGGGGCATCGACTCCAGTTATGCTCCCCAAGGGCGGGGCTCCTGAGCGCCAAGGTGAGGCTCTGCGAGTCAAGAATGCTGTCTACTGTGCAGTCATTTTCCCTGAGTTTCTCAAGGAGTTGGCTGCCATCTCCCAGGCCCATGCTGTCACGTCGCCTTTCTTGTTGGATACTTCAGAGGAGGCATCTGGCCCTCCCATCTCAGGCTTTGGGCCCCTCAATCCTTAATTTTCTTCCATGGACAATCAGGGCCATAAGTGACCTGGGCTGAGGCCAGGGCACAGGCTCCTTTTTATGTTTGGAGGCAGTGGCAAAAGAACTTTTTAATTTATTTCAGATGAATGTTTTATGGAGAACTTACTGCAATATGTATAAAAGGGAAATCTCTATTCTGTGCTCATTCTTTTTTCCCAACCTTTTTCTATGGGGCTGGGTCCGCAAAAATGGTTGTACGTAGAAGGGGAGGTCATCAGGAGTATTCTCTCTGGTGAAGACATTGGTGCAAAGGTTTCAAGCTATCTCTTTTGCCCTTAGAGGCTGAGAGAACTTGAAGCCAAGGGAAAACAGTGAGAACTCTTCCCCTGCCTCTGGACCACAGGAGGAAGAAATAACATGGGCCCAGGATAGCTTGGGGGAATAGCAGCTGATGTTTATTGGGGACCAGTATCCCTTTGCTAGATTTGAGGGCTTTGCCCCCTGCATCTGTTGCTTCAATTTCAGTCGTCGCTGTCGAACTCCGAGGACAGAGCTTGCAGCAGGGCCAGGGACATGGAGTGCCGGTCTGGGTCCCCAGGACCCCCACCCTGGGCTCCTGGTGGGGGGCTGCGGGGGCTGAAGAGCCAGTTCTCTGCCAGGGTTGGGATAGTCACAGCTTGATTCATGCCCTAGTCTTTTTGATTCCCCTGTCCCTCCCTCTGGCCCTCTCTGCTGCCCCCACCCCCATACCAGGGCCGTGCTTCTGATTTACCCTCCCCTGAGTCCCTTATGTCATCCCCTTCACCAGGAATCTTGGGTGCCCCACACATTCCTGGCGTATACTCCCCATAGCCCCTCTCCCCCTTCTACTTTGTCCCTCCCAGCACCTCCTCATTTCCCCTAGAAATACCTGACAGCATCTGGGGCCCTCTCCAGAAGAGGTTTCGGCCCTTGTAGGAGAATCTGTTGGGTCTGCCTTCTGGCCCTGCCTGGGGAGGTGGTGTAGGTGGGACTGGAACAGATGGGGACCCATCAGCTTCGGGAGTATCAGCAGGTGCTGCTGGGGCCAGAGTTGGCATGATTCTGGGGTTGGGTCTGATCCATTTGGCTGAATGAGGCAGTGGGTCTTTGATCAGAGGTTTCTGTGGTCCCACCACTCCCTTGGGCTGCAGTGAAAACTTGAGGCAGGAGAAGGCAACAGGCAATGACCGCTGCAACTGGAGCATCTGGGGCTCACCGGCTGTAGGCAACAGCTCCAGCTGCAGCCAGGAGCAAGAGAAGACCTGGTAGATGACATAGATGCTGTGGGTGCTTCGGAGCCAGGGAAGACTCTGCTGTAGGCTCACCTGCCCTGGTGGCAGCAACAGGAAAGCAACCTTCTTGCGTAGGCTACCCGTATGTAGGCGGATCCAGCAGGACTGCCCATCCAGCAGTCGCATCTCTTCATAGGTAATCTGTGCTCGTCCATTTGGTGAGTATTCCCGAATGCAGTGGGCAAAGGCACCCTCAGATCCTGCTTGTTCTAGGAGGTTTGGTAGTGGTCCCACTGGTTCCAGTGCCCTTCGGCCCTGCCGCCCTGGCAAAGCCAGGCGAGCGTGGGCTGGCCGGGACTTTTTCACTAGCACACCCAGCAGGTCATAGAAGGCTGAGTCTGACAAGAAAGGTACTGCCACTACATTGGATCCAAAGTGTTCCTGGATAACCTGCGGGTGGCCAGTTTGTAAGTCAGGCACTGAGTTAGGGTCAAGAGTGAACTAGCAGTCTACTAGAGATTGACTTTCCCTCTTACTTAGATCTCTACAGCATACCTAGTCTTTTGTTTTTGGTTTTTTGAGATAAGATCTTGCTGGGTAACCCAGGCTGGCCTTGAGCACACTGTGTAGCACAGGCTAGCCTTGAGCTCGTAGTGGCCCTGCCTCAGCCTCCCATGTACTGAGAATATAGGTTATACTTCCTGCATGTCTCCTAGTTCCTTCCTGTAGCAAAGCCTTGAACATCTACTATGTACCAGACTATGCCAGATACTAAGGATACATGAAAGAATGAGACTTTATATTTACCTTAATATACCTCAGTCTAACTGAGGAGACAAAAGGTAAGCAGTAGTAAAGTAATAGCTGAATGTAAAGAAGATGAGTGACTTAATGGCCTTTATCTTTGATAGAAGGAGGTTTCTAGGTAGTAATACTTGTGTTTTAAAGGAATTAACCAGTTAGGAAATGTTACTCCAGGCAGAGTGGATAGCCAGTGAAGAAACACTTTCAAACTATGGGGGGCACATCTAAGAATAAATAATTTCATATGACTTAGATGTTAGGTATGAAGAAGGAAAGGCATCCAAGAACTAGATTTTGAAAGGCCTAGTAGGTCTTTTATAAGTGACTGGAATATTACCCAAGGGCACTTGTTTCCACTTGAAGGGTTCTGGGTAGTAGGGACAACACCAGGTGTGTGTTTTAGGGAGCTGGTTTTTAATAGGAAAACATACGTAAGGAGAATTGATTATTTAACAGTATTGGCAATACTCCAGGTAAAACATACTAAGTAAAAGCTGAAATAATAAAGGTGGGGGAGGAGGGAGCAGAAAGGATTCTAGAAAGATGTAGGTGATAGAATTTCTAGAAATTGGTCACCTAAGGGTTGTGGGAGAAGGACTCTTCAGGGATCATTCCTACGTCATTGGTTACATGGGTAATGTCATTAGCCAAGAATAGGTGCACAGGGATAGGTTTCTAATGTCTATTCTTTATCTACTGTGTCAGTTACTTCCTAATATGTATACTTTCTACCTTAGTCACAGGCATAGTTCTCTTTTAGGGTATTTAAGGCCTCATCTTTGTAATGTTACTTCCAAAATGCTTCTAGGGATTTCAGCTCCCCTAGGTTTTGTTTATTTTGTCCTGCAGATTTTTCTCGGTAACATACACAGTTGTAGAAAGTATTTCATGAACAACTAGGAACCCTATAATGTCCTCTAGTAATTGTACTGGTTTTATGATCTCAACCCTTGCAAGGCTGAGACTGGGTCATTTCATTGGCTGAGACTTTTGGCTGTCTGTTCTAGGGAGTCAGGGCAACCCCCCATCTTCCTCTGTCAGTGGTCCCCTAAAGCTGATTTGTGTTTGGTGACATAAAGCTATTTTGGAAGTGCTAATTCATAGCATTAAAAGGATATCTATCTGATGAAGTTGAGTCTCCACCTGGTTAAAGCAAGATAGCTTGCAGGCTACTGTCTTGTTCATCTGGCCATAGAAACCACTGGTACTCTTTTGATCTTCATGGAAGAACTTCTCATCATTCCTTCTTTGCTTTAATAAGACATGGATCAGTTTCTTTTGGATGGGAACGTTAGGCTAAAGAATAGGCCTCTGAGAAGAGCCAGTTGGGTTTCCAGGGTTGAGAGCAGAGCACTGATGTATTCTCATTTTTGGGTGGAATGATTTTTGCCCCATGATGAAAACCACTAAGGGTAACCTCAGAATCCCACCCTAATTGCTCTTTTGTTTCTAGATCCTGAACATATGAAGTGTCTTCAGTAGGGGTCTCTCCATTAGAAGTGATGTTTGAAATACTTGGCTTATTGTCCAAGTTTCTTCTGAAAGGGTGAATCTTTGGTTTAGCTAGAGGTTCCTCCCCAGCACATACATAATAATTTGCCACGGAGGCTTATTAGTCCCTCCTTACCCTTGAGAGTCCCAGTGGTCATCTAAAGTAGGAAAATGAAGAAGCTGTGCTGCTCTGTTCTTTCCCTAGGGTGACTGTGTTCTTGCTACAGTCACCAGTTGAGACAGCTTTTTGCTCCTACAGAACTTCTCTTTCTGAGTGGGAGTTCTAGGTTTTGTAGGGATAGGCCAGGAAGGTGATGGTGGAAGATTATCTCCCTACATGTAGCTTGAATTCTGAATGGGGAGTTCTTGAGCCACATTCTGTTTAGTGTAACATTTTGTAAAGTGCCCAATAAGTTGTCAGCAATTTTGATGATAGTAAACTAGGATTATTTCAAGGTGCCCTACTCCTTGAATTTAATTTATTCTTCATATCTCTACCCTGATTTTTCTATTGAAATAGTACAGCAAGTTTTTTCATACTCAGAGATGGTATAGTGTTGTGATATTTGAAGAGTAATTTATTGTCATCCTGATTCTAATTGGTCTGATCTGGGTTGAACCATCTGCAGTGCTGAAACCATTTACTCAGATACATAGCAACTCTTTGACTCTCCTTTTTCTGCTTCCCTGGCCTTTATGGTGAGCAGCTTACCAGGGAATGGGTGCTGTATGTCATGAAGGCTGCTTTAAGTCTGCAAGCTTAGTGGGCTATTTTCTGTGAAGGCTTTAAGTATGTCTGCCTTCAAATTAATGTTGCCATAACCTGATCCATAAAGTCTCCCACCTGAGAAATTTGAAGCTATCTAGGCTGCAGCTGACAAGTGAATTGATGGGACATGTTGGATACTTGCAACCCCAGAAAGGGTGAGATCTTTGTGCTTCTTGAAATTAATTTCACTCCAATCCAAATTTCTCATTGTGGGAATTAAGGTGGAAGGAATATCTGAAAGAGGTTGAAGGTAACGATTGTATAGGAAGTTTAAAGGGCTTTCCATGATGTTTCTCTATACTTTTTTTTGGCCTCATTTTGCCACTGCTCATTTGAATTTAGCTCTAGAAGACTTTTGGCAGTCTACAAATATTTTTTTCTTTCCTGTCTTGGCTTTTGCATATGCTCTACCTTTAATTAGTATGCTGTTCACTCCCCCATCCATCTGCTCATTAATTTATTCAGGTATTTATTGTGTCCTTTTTATGTGCCAGCTACTTCTGTCCATTTTTGTATAACTCTTCCTTCCATAGCAAGAATATTCTTCAGGAAGCCGTCCTGATCTCTTAAGTCTTATTCCTGATTTGTGGTTTCCTTGCTATTGTTATAGCTCACTATATTTCGATCTTTAAGGAGCCTTTCTTACTACAGTTGTGATTAAGTGGGGCAGTTTGCATATAGCACTTTACCACTGTGCCTAACATACAAACAAGTACTGAGTAAATGTTAGTTACTATTGTCTTAGGTTTCCCACCCCTTCCTACTCACAAGCTGTTCAGACCCATCCAGATCACATTGTTGTTGCTTCCTTTACCAACCTTATCCTTGATGAGAGTCCAAGTGGCATCAGCTTCATCCAGTGTTAGCAGCTGGGGATTAGTAACCAACATGGTGGGCAGAGCAGTGGCTGTTGCAGGAACCCTGGGCTTCCCTAGAACCCTATGCCTTGGGCTCTGACCTATTGTAGCATGAGGTCATAGAGGTCCTGCTAGGTAATGTTTTGGGTAGGGTGAGAACAGTAATTTTTCTAGCCTCATTACAGCCTGTGGTTCATACTCTTGAGTCACCTACTTTAGGGGAAGAAAATGTTGGTATCTGTTAGGCAGCACTGTGTGTGTGTAATTCTTGGTTTGTGTTCCTTAGGGAAATAGGATTATGTCTCTTCTAGTAGTCTTCCTGAAGCAATTTACTCTTCAGTTAGCTGCAGATAACTTCTTTGTGAGGTTGAATTGGGGTCCTAAAGGATGTAGAAGTACAAGACAGGTCTTACATGGAGAATGCAGCAGTGGTTCTCAACCTTGGCTGCACCTGGAAGTTACTTGGGAGTTTTAAAAATTACTGATGTCTGTTTCTTACTTCCAGAGATTCTGATTTCATCGTTCTGGGGTGAGTGGGCATCACAACTTCTAAAAGTTTCTTAAGTAATTTTAATGTATAGCCTAGGTTGAAACCCATTATTAATGGGTGGGTTATAAGTGCAGAGGAAAACAGGTGTGTGTGTAGGAGGGTACCATGCTGAGCAATGACAGTGTGGAGGGTAAAAATCTCATTCAGTTAATGTTGCCTTAGTAACTGAAGAGAATTTTCAGGGAACCAGAATTACTGAAGTAAAATTGAGGAAAACTTTATTTATCCTCAATTCTCTGTCTTAGGCTAATTTTTGTCTACTAGCTTCTATTTTACTCCAGCTCCTGTTGGTTATATCCCCTTGTTTTTTAATCCAGAAATTTCAACCTAGTATTTTTTTGGTTTGACTTAGAGTCTTTCTAGGAGTTCCTCTCCCATTTTATACCTTATGTCCAAAGAGTCCTCTCTCTGAGCCCCTCAGAGAGCATCCTTTGTGCCCAGGAAGAACTTGTGTGTAGGGAGTATCCTCCGCTGGCTTGGTCCAGATTGTAGTGCTGTCCCACAAAGTTATCTGCCATCTGAGTGCCTGAGATGGTGGGAGTGTGGGGTGGCAAAGCAGTTCTACAGTGGTGGGAGAGAGTGATGTCAAGAAAAATTTCCTAAAGGAGATATAACTGGCCTTTGGGAAGGGCAAGTTTTCCTGAGGCAGTTCTCTTCACTAAATATATGAAAGCCAAGTGTCTTTGGGCTTCATTCTGTTCTTCAGGAGAATAATTAATATCAAATATTTGTTGAGCTCTTCTGTGCTCGGGCCTGTGCCATATATTGGATACGTTATTTTAGTTAAATCCTTTTAGGAACCCCTTGAAGTAGGTACTATTCCATTTTACAAGTGAAGAAAATGCTCAGTGAAGTTACATAATTAGCCCACGCCAGAGAGTTAATAGAGTGGGATTCAAATCTAAGCCTATTTAATTCCACCTTTAACCATTAAACAATAGTCCTTTTGGTAAAAGGAGAAATCAACATTTTCCTTCTGCTTGTTTTAATGTGTGGTAGGAGAGGTGCATGCTGGATGGAAAGTAAAAAGTAGCTTAGAGAAAAGGAAATGGGCAGGATGAGAGAGAAGCCAGCACAGACCAAATCAGATACCCAAAGATTCTCATAAGTGAAGTTCCTCCTGTTAGTAGCCCTTTAGCATGTTTTTTCATTTTTGTGCACAAGGAGAGGTTACTGAGTGTAGTGTAGTTGGCATCTCTGTTCTCTCTGGAGAGGAATTCTATGTGAGGAAGACAGACACAAGTAGAGTACGAGAGAGACATTCACAAGGGCCAAAGACATGGAATAAAAGTGACAGTGCAGGGAGGCGGAGATGGAGAGGTGCTGAGTGAGTGAGAGGGAGTGATGCACATGTAGGTGCTGGAGGGAGCCCAGCATGAGAAGGGGTAAATGAGGTAGATGCTGGGACGGTGGCGTGTTGGTCACATTAGGTGAGAGCCCTTTTGGATTTTTGTTCAATGAGATGGGCTCAGAGAGGCAGTGGGGTAATGATCAATGCTTCAGTGAGAAGCCTATACCTTCTGTCTTTTTATCGTTTTCTGACTGCCATGATTTCTAGGCTTCCTAAATTCCATACTGCTCTACTTTGACATTAAGAAGTCTGTCTTTCCTTTTGGCTCATAGATTGTGAGACTGAAAGTTATTGAAGGAAAACAGATGACAACTGAGTCCTGGATGGAGTTGGTGAGCCTAAGGGGTGGGCTGTTTGGGCCATGACCTGCTGCTGGGATTTGCTTCCAGTGTGGCACATTCTGGGGTCTCCTTGAGAAAGAGGCATAGATCATCTGCAGGATCTCTGAGGGTGATGTGGAGATCACAACAGGAATAAGCAAAGGGGCTATTTATTCTACACTTGATCTTAGCCAAAAGGCTGAAATGCGATGGATGGGGCTGTTTATCCTGGGAATGTGGAGTTCTCTGCACAAACCTCATGGACAGTATAGCAGGGTATAAAATAGCAAAGACCTAGGGATAAAGAGCCCTAACAATCTTCACTTCTCTCAGTCTGTAGAGATAATCATACAAGTCCTTAATACTTTATTTGAAACTTCTGGGGGCATACATCTTTTGGAATTGAGAAGCTTTCAAGTTATAGAAAGGGGAATATAACTATATGCATATATATATATATATTATACATAATATGTATATATAACATATTAAGAAATACCGCAGAGGGATTCAGGGCAGTGTCTTGTAATGAAACACATCATTTCTTCAGTTAAATGTATGAATATTTAAAATGAGATAAAGACTATAAATAGGATCATAAGTTGAAGTCACATGATTTTGAGAGAAAGATAATAAAAAATTGTTTCATCAGAGACTTTTAAACTTAAAATTGCAGGTAATGGGTTTGTGAACTTACAATTAATTCTCAGGTTATAATGAGGAATGAGTGTGCCAGGAAAGCTTTCTAAAATATCACGTAGTAGGTATGTATGAAACCTCATCCAGAACATAATACAAATGTCCAGGGGAGTAGATCTTTGGCTCGAAGGAAGAAAGTTCTTACAATGGACAATGTGTAGCTTTGGAACCAACTACTGGGGAATTCTGCACCCCCAGGGGTTGAAGGTGCCTTAGAAGAGTCTTCCTGTAGTGGGAAGGTGAATTCATTGCTTATGAACATTGGCTGCACATGATTTCCCTTTTCATGTATCGGAGGGGAAAGGCAAAAGCTGTGTATGTATGATATGGGATATTCTTACAAGAATTTCTTTATATTTCTTTATAATGTAATAAATACCTTGTTATACACATGTTTGTTCACATCTTATTTTTTTAAGATACATTTTTATTAAAGAGAAATCACTAAGGATATGGATGTCTTAAAGCCATTCGTATTAGTATTTTGTCACAGTTATCCAGAAAATCATTGCTTGGAGGGCTTTTAAATTGAACTTTGTGAAAAAAATTAGTCTTGAGAATGACTGAACCCATATTTGAATTGATTTTAGATACTCTCTGTACCTACTTGGATTCAGTATAGTAACACTCAGCAATCATGCAGATCCTGTGTGCTCTCTCCAGTTCTTCATCAGGACCTGGTGAGACTCCATGTTCTAGAGATGGCATCTTCTGATTTTTCAGGTCTGCGGCTGCCTCTCCTGGATGGTGTCCTATGGTACTTAGTCCAGCCGTCTGAACTGAGTTGGCTGGGTTGCTCCTGGCTCCAGTTCTTCATGGCTAACATGAATACCCATGGTTGTGATAGTTTTCTCAGAGAGCTATAGCTAGGTCTGCCTGTGCAGCTTACAGTGTTCTTTGACTACATAATAGTGATTTTTGCTCTCTGTACGAGATTTTCAACTCCACGCTGGTATGAAAGACTTTTGTACAGTGTTCCTGTCACTGCAGAGTCCTAGTAGAAAATGAATCCCCTGTTGGACAACACCATGACACTTCTTATTTCATGTCTTTTTCTCTGGCAGTTGCAGCAGTGTGAAATATGCCTATTTCATCATATTGCATCAACATCATGTTCTGTAAGTGACATTGACTCAGATAGATAGGGATGTTGGGGAATTCATTTGGGGTGCTACATTCTTGGTAGAGGGTACATATGGGCAGATTAACAAGAGGTCCTTGTGACCAGGCAAACAGGTGATATGATCATAATAATTTTCTGGGACACCACAAGTTTTTTTATATGAATCCCTACCCCTGAAGCTGCAGATCCAGGGGAAAATTCTAGCTGTTAATTCTTGGGGCTTTGGTAGGGGTTGGGATAGCGATTATACATGAGATCAAGAGGATTCACTGAGTTGGGAGTGTCTTAAAATAAAACTGTTCTGGCCAACTTGACACCAGTCACATCCAGATTCTCAGAAGGTGGGGGATCCCAGAGAAGCACCTAAGCATTTTCTTCCAGTGGTAGTGCCAACCTCTGTGGCAGTGCCAAGCCCCCAAGTTTGGGATCTGTAGAGGAGCTTAGGCAGACAATTGTAGTGACAGGAGAAACTTGATGGGTTTGGGGTGTAGGGGACTTACATTCTAAATTCGATGTTGAAACAGTAAACTTGAAGAGGTAAAGAGTTGAAGTGGGGGCTTGGAAGCATCGGTGAAAGAGAGATGGCAACAAGAAAAGATTTCCTTCAGTTTATTTATTAAGGTCCCAGCTACCCCCTATTTTATTTTCCTTGCGTGATAATGTACAGCCCCTTGCCTTCGGCTTCCTCTCAAGCAGGACACAGGGCCAGCCCAAAGTCTACAGGTGCCAGTGGTGCACACAGTTGGAGCTTCACAGAAAATATCTGCCGAGTCCTACACAGTCCTACACAGAGAGAACCCACACTGCTGATGCCTGCATCCCTGTGTCCCCCCACTTCACCTCCACACCTACTGTACTCTTGTCATTAGAACTGGCCTTTTCTGAACGTGAACATTTCCAGGAGCCGGTCCCTGATCTGCTTGGTGCGAGCACCATAGATGAGGGGGTTGAGGGCCGGTGGCAGCAATAAGTAGACGTTGGACAGCAGGATGTGCACAGGCTTTGGGACAGTGTGACGACCAAAGCGGTGTGTGAGGTAGGAGAAGAGACCAGGCACGTAGAAGGCCAGAATGACACAGATGTGAGAACTACATGTGCCAAAGGCTTTGGCACGGGCTTCCCAGGTCGGCAGCCGCAACACAGCTTGGGCAATGAGCCCATAGGAGCCAGTGATGCCCAGGATATCCATGCCGGACACGGCCAGTGAAAGTGCCAGCCCATACAAGTTGTTGGCCCGTGTGTTGCCCACCACCAGCTCCACCACTGCCATGTGTGCACAGTAGGCATGGCGTATGGTCTTGGCACAGAAGTGCTCAAACCGTGCCACCAGCAGAGGGAAAGGCACAACAATAGCTACAGCTTTGAGTGCCAGTGCTAAAGCTGCATAGCCCACGCGGGCCTTGGTGACTAGGACAGGGTAGTGTAGGGGGCGCCCCACTGCCACAGCACGGTCACAGGCCATGGCGAAAAGCACCCCAGATTCCACAGCAGTCAGAGCATGCACAAAGAACATCTGGACCAGGCAGGCAGCATACGGTACAGGTCGGGGCCCAAGCCCCAGCACAGCCAGCAACCCTGGGGCTACTGATGTGGCCAAGCCCAGGTCTGTGGCTGCCAATGTGGCCAGAAGAAGAAACATGGGCTGGTGCAGTGTGGGGTCTGTGCGCACCACTGTCAGAAGTGCCCCATTACCCAGCAGGGCCAGCAGATACATGGGCCCAAACATGAATGTCAGCCAGGCCTGGGCACCCCCTAGCCCTGGAATTCCCATCAGTGTGAAGAAGGTGGGGCGCAGGAAGGTGGAGTTGCACTGTGGAGTTTCTACCATACTTTGAAGGTCTAAGCTATAGGGTTCACGTGGGCATGATTCTGAACAAGGGAGGGACAAAAGGACAGATTTGGGGAGTGTCACAGTGACACAAACCCATCCATAGGGGTGGTGAAAGGCCGGGAAGATCACGAGGATAACCCTAGCTTGGTGGAGGCAGGTTGGATAATTATGGTCATAGTCTTAGCAAGGACGAGAGAATCCTCTGTTCCTAAAAATCCACAAGGGCTGCAGGGGTAGAACTGGGGGGCAGTGATAATGAGGGAGAGGCCAGAGGAAGGGGTGACTGCTGAGTGATAACTGGAGATCAGCTGAGAGGAGAGCTGAGAGCAACGCTCTTCTTTCAGGTCCGAGCGGAGTCAGTCTCGCCTCTGGATTCTGGGGTAAAACCAATGTTGGGTGGGAATCAAGGTATCCTGTCCTTGACTGTGTATCTTTGGGAGGGACTTCCGGGCCTCCGCTTTCTCACCTCAAGAAGGGGAACGGGCACAAGGATCTTAGGTGTTTCCCAGCCTTAACATTCTGTGCACCAACCCTCCAAGAAGTAAGCAGAGTGTGAAGAAAGGGAGAAACTAATGGGAGGCCGATGGGATCTGGAGTGAAGCCGGGAGCTTGGAGTGACAGGAGAAACTTGATGGGTTTGGGGTGTAGGGGACTTACATTCTAAATTCGATGTTGAAACAGTAAACTTGAAGAGGTAAAGAGTTGAAGTGGGGGCTTGGAAGCATCGGTGAAAGAGAGATGGCAACAAGAAAAAATAAAGTTTTTTCTTTTTGTCTCCTTTCGCTTTCATCTTTCATGATCCAGAAGGATGGTGGCGGTGGTCTCCACTAGAGTCTTGTTCCTGGGGTTTCAGAGTCGAAGTGTCAGAGGAGGTGGAAATTGCACTCAACCCAGGGGAGCACATGTATGAGGAAGAAGCAGTTTTGATATTGGAAGAGTCAGGATAGACTTCCCAGCGTAGACAGTTCTTCTCAGCAGAAGTTTAATAACCGCTGAATGAGGAAGAAATTGACTGACGGGGGAACGATCCTAGGCACTGTGCGTTGGCAGCTTCTCTCCATCTTGGCCAGTGCAGCGGGGCCCTTTATGTGTCTCTTCTCCTGCATCCCTCAGGGCCCTTCTCCCGCTCACCTGTGCCACATTAACTCTTCCCTGTCCTGCCTCTGCTCAGTGCTGATGCGCTCAGTAAGGACGGGAGGAAGGAGAACATGGAGAGGGAAGAGCTTGGAGGGAGGAACGCTTTCTCTGGGCCCTGGAGTCTTGAGAGTTACGTATTAATAAAAAAATTTTTTTAAGGAATGCATAAAAGAAAATTATGGTCTTGAAGCTAAAAAAAGATCCTGCATTACTTTTAAGAACATCTATCCTACTCTCTTGGAGCTACTTCAGTCTTCTCTCTCCACTAGATTGAAAGAGTCACACACATTGTTTATTGTCCATGCTATCTTCACTGCTTATTACAATGTCTGGCTTGTGGTTGGCTGTGAATAAATATTTGTTACCTTTAGCTAGTCCAAATAGCCTATCATGACTAACAGGGATCTATAGTTTTAGCAGCCATAAGTATCCATGAAGAGAAAATTATTTACTGTCAATCACAAGATGCAAAAATCACACAAGACCACAGGGCTTATTGGAAAATGTGGACAGGGGCATAACATTCAAAAATTTTATCAGTGAAAACTTTAAAAAGAGATAGGAATCCAACAAAAATGGCAGAACTGTTTTACACATGTTAAATGGTTAGAAACCAGAATATAAATACTACAATACATATGTGATACTTCACCTAAAAAAGGATTTGGAGTTTCCCGTGTGCCAGTGAGTGCTAAGAGCAAATTGTGAAATACTGTCATGCAGTGAAGGATGCTAATCTGTGATGGGTAGAAAGATGTTAACCCAGATCTGGTTGGGCGTAGCTCACAGCACAAGTGGTGAGCAAGGTAGCTGATGGTGTTTGAGTTGTGTGCATGCTGGGCTTTCCTATGCAGTTCAGCTCACCATTTTTGTGTTTCTCAAAAATGGAGTCACATATAGGTAAACTTGAAGTTCACATTATGGGGCTGGGGATTTAGCTCCGTGGCACTGTGCCTGCCTCGCAAGTGTAAGGTCCTGGTTTGACCCCCGTACTAAAGGAAGGAAGGAAGGAAGGAAGAAAAATCACATTATTCACATAATTGTCTAATTTTTTCAATTATATTTGAACAAATTTTCATTTCAAAACCAGCATTTTAGCAGAACTAATCGACTCTTTTTCTGGCCCTGTGCCAGGGGGTGAATACACAGCAGTGACAATAACAAGACCCTGTGGCCCTGAGGGAGCTCGCAGTCTAGTGGATACCATGACGTAAACAGCTGTCAGAGGGCTGTAAAGACAGCCGCATTGACTCAGGTCAGTACCAGATAAAATGACGGCACAGAGAAACACATTCCCTTTTCCTAAGGGAGTCAGGGGAAGTGAGTCTCCCAGAGTGTCCTATGTGCACACCTTGCTCTAATCCCTAACCTCATCATAGTCACTGGAGGGATAAAATCCTTTTTTCCAGTTTTTTAGATAAACTAAGGCACAATGAGATTAAGTAATTTGCTGAAGGTCACACAGCTAGTAAATACCAGAGTTAAGGCAATAAAAGAGTCTGGCTTTATCATACTTACTGGTAGTCATTACTTTGAGCATTTTAGCTGAGGTTTAACACATGAGTAGGAGTTCCTGAGAGTAGCTGGGGCAAATTTAACCTGTTCCTAGGACAAGTATTTCAGAAGACTGTGGAATTGGCAAGTGGGGTCAAGATTGCTGAAGGGGCCTGTGTAGCTGTGATTATTTGCCAGTGGATGGTGACCTCTTATCCGCTCAGAAGGTAGAAGCAGTGGGGTGAGAACCATGAAGAAGTGGGTAGGAAAAATTGTTTTTTGCCTCAAGAGAATGCTAGTGAGAGTTCAGGCTGTTATACATTCTTGCTTCTTGTCAAAGATTGTTTATAAGATAAATCAGAGGCTGCTTTAGTCAAGTAAGTCCAAAATTAAAGTAACTTTACTTTATATAGAAATAGTCTGTATTTTGAATTTCCCACTCTCCAGTAATCCAAGATGTACTTGAAGATGTTGTTCTAGAAAATTCCTTCATTGTTCTCTTAGTCGTCAGTCCCTGCTTATAGAAGCTCTCTAGGCACATTTTGGGTCACTTGACCGCTTTTTGCCAGTGACATAAGTCATCAGGGCAGGGGATTTGACATCTGTGGCCATGTAGGGGTATATGCCAAAGCCTGCTCCCTAGAAGATGCTGGTTATCTTCAGGGAGTGGGGTGGCAGGAGGAAGAGATGATTCATTGGTTCTCTCAACTGCTGTTAGATGGCATGGAAAATAGGACAGCTGGGTTATGTTTCAAGATTGACTCTGATTTTCTTACTTCTTTTGCTAATGCAGCTACCACCAATATCTGTCATACAATATGGTTCTCAGATGTTACTATCTTGTGTCCATGTGGGGCCTGTTCTGCTTTCTGCTTGAAGGGGTGCTTTAGTAATAACACATAAGAGTACATTATCCATTCATTCAGTAGGTTACAGATCAGAAATCTTGGATCCTAGTGGTGCTGCTCAATACTTAACTCCTTTGGAATTTTTCTAAGGTAAACTCTCAGTTGTCAACTCATAATTCCTAGGCCAATATGAGACCCTTCTTTGGTGAGTAGCATCACAATAGTTCACTTTCTCTGTTTCCAAGGCATTACAGAAGGGCATGGCAGAGGAAAGCAGAGAGAAGGATCAAGGGAGGGAGAAGGAGATGGACCCTTCCAGGCTACCCCAGTGAGCCACCTACTCCAACCTGGCTTCATCCCATCAGATGTGGCTATAAACTCATAAGTGGACTAATATTGTGATGAGTATCACACTCCTGTGATCCAGTCACCTCCCAAAGCTCCCAAAGTTTTCTTCTTCATTCTGAGGCTTCTTATACTTATTTCTGTTATCATGAAAACTCTCAGCCTTTTTTCTTTCCTTGGGCCTTAATCACAACTTCCTAAAAGGTAACATAAGAAGTACATTTGCCTCATTTTGAAAATTTTATACCATTTGACCATCACTGTACTAAAAGCATCCTGTATTCATATTCATGCCAATTCATAGTTTTGCCTTTCATCTCACTAGGTTTGCTTTTTTTCCCTTTGACCACCACTGCCTCTAGTTTTACATGTACTGGGGGTTTCAGTGCATGCATTTTGCTCATATCCATGTCCTTTATTACCTGCACTTGCATTCCCTCCACCTTGCTATTATTCCCTTCCTATTGTCTAGTAATATTCTCCTATCCTATCATATAGGCTTATCCTAAACATGATTTAAAAGAGTATTAGTTATCTTTTCCCAAAATATAAATTTCACAAGTATTTACTGCAATAACAACAAAAATAAAAATGTATAAAGAAAAAAGTAATAATCTCTACTTTGTCTTCTTTCCAACTCCTCTTCCACTCGTAATATAATTTCTTGTTAATGTTTTATTGTTCATTCTGTCATACCTTTCTACATACAAATATATAGATATATAAACATAGATATTGTATTTAGTTATTAGGGTTTTTAAATGATTTTGATCTCAAATGTGTTTTCTGCAATTTTTCTTTTACTCATTTGACAAATATTTAATGAGCACCTTTCTTACATAAAGTACTACACTTAGGAGCCTAATGATAATATACTGCAGGAATACATGAGGTTAATAGCTATAGCTATAATACATGCTTTTTGAGTTGTATACACACAATATGTTTGATTATGGGATAATTATATACTCTTGCAGTTTTGAGAAATAATAGATATCATTTATGCAGTTTTTCCTAGTATTAACAGCTTGCAAAACTATTACAACCAGGATATGACACTGTTACTGTTAACATATATAAAAGTTTAATTACCACAAAATATTTTTCTTTTTATATGCATAGCTGTCTCTTCCTTCTTATACTTCCATTGTAAACTCCTAGACATCACTAATCTCTATTTCTACACTTTTGTCCTTTAAACATGTTGTGTAAATGAAATCATGCAGTATAAAACCTTTTAGAATTTTTTGACTTGGCATAATTCCCTCGAGTACCATCCAAGGCATGTGTATATAGTTCCTTGATTTTCAATTACTGAGTGGTATTTTATGGTATGGACATACCAGTTTGCTTAACATCTATCGAAGTTTTTGTGGGAATGTAAGTTTTGATTTTTCTGAGATAAATCCCTGAGTCCAATTGCTGGGTCATGTGTAGTTTTTATAATGTAACCATAAACACTCATGCCATAGACCGAACATCCCCCTGCCTCCAATTTATATGTTGAATCCTAACCCTCAATGTAATGGCATTTGAAGATGGGCTTTTGGGAGGTGACTAGATGATGAAGGTAGAACCCTCATGAATTACTGCCCTTATATAAAACACCCCAGAGAGCTGTGTCATCTTCGTCATGTGTTAGCAATCTGTAAACCCAAAAGCAGGCCCTTGCTGGACAATTAATCTGTAATGCCTGTTCTTGGACTTTACATCCTTCAAACTGTGAGAAACAAGTATTTGTAAAGCCACCTGGTCTATGGTATTTCAAAAATTGAAGCTCAGGGTAAGACCCTGTCAAACTGTTTTCCTGAGTAACCGTTATACCATTTATATTTCTACCAATAATTTCTTATCTGTATATTTTTTATTTTTCTACCCTTATTTCACTGGTTAGAACTTTCAATATTATATTGAATAATATTGGTTTGAGTCAGTATCTTTCTTGGGTTCCTGACCGTGAAGAAAGGTGTTCAGACTTTCACCATTAGTGTGATTTTAGCTGGTTTTTTTTGTTTGTTTGTTTGTTTGTTTTTTGTAGATTCTCATTGTCAAGTTGTAGTCATTGCCTTTATTTCTAAGTTGGTAAGAGTTTTATTTGTCGGAGACTCATGTAGTCAGCTTCCAGTGCCCAACTTCCCAGTATATGATTCAGGCCTGAGAAATAAATACACGAAGAGACAGAACTAAGAGGGAGAAAGCAGGGTGCCAGGATGATCAATGTTGGTGCAACTGACAAAGGTGCTGGATTGTCCCAGGAACTGACTTTAACTGGCAATAGTTGGGGTAAAGGCAACATGTGGTTTCTATGGAAATTAATATGAACAAGGCTCATAAAGGACAAGACAAAACATTCTCAAATTAGGAACAAAATAGACAAAGTAATGATCATAATTAGAACATTGTCCTTTAGTCTGAAAGTTGTGGGGACGGAATTTGGGTGCAAGTTAATTCTGACCTTGGTATGTAGGCTTTGGCCAGACTCACTTCTATAAACAAGCCAATTGTGGGGTTAACTCTTCACAGCCTGCTTTGGGTGTAATCAATATTACAGTCCTCTGCATTATTCATGAATGGATTTAGGATTTTGCCTACAGCTTTTACTGGCTGCAGGTGATATGATCTTAATTTTTCTAAGCTTGTTGATATGGGGAATTACATTGATTGTGGAATGTTAAACCAATCTTAATATACCTGAAATAAGTTCCATTTGGTTATAGGGCATAATTATTTTATACCTTGTTGGATTTGACTTGCTAATATTTTATTGAGACATTTTTGCTGTTGTAAGTATTGTTTTTTGTTTTGGTATAGCTTTCATTTAGATTTAGTTCAGGGTAATATTGATCTCAAAATAAATTGGGAATTGCCTTCTACTCTTATTTATTTTTTGGCTTTTTGAGACAGGGTCTCACTATGTAGTTGAGACTGACCTGGAACTCACAATATAGCCCAGGCTGCTCAAATTCACAGCAGTCCTCCTGCCTCAGCCTCCCGAGAGCTGGGATTACAGGCCTGCGCCACCACGCCCGGCTTCTACTCTTTTATTTTCCGAAGAATTGTATAAAGATGAGGCTGAGGATTTGGCTCAGTGGTTCTGTCACCTACCTCACAAGTGCAAGGGTCTGAGTTTGATCCCCGGTGCAAAAGAAAAGGGATTGTTGTAAAGATTGGCCTTAAGTCTTAAGTTTAGCAGAATTCTTCAGTAAGATAGAGTGGGCCTAGAGACTTCTTTTCAGAAGCTTTTCAATTACAGATTTAATTTTTAAGATGGTTGCAGATTATTTTATCTTGTTTGAGGGTTTTTGATTGGAGCTTATGAGAACTTGGTCTATTTCTTCTAAATACTCAGATTTACTATCATGAAGAAGTTTTTCATAGTGTCTTAGATACTTTTCTTGTTGCTTAGACAAAATACCAGACACCCAAAATTAAAGGCAGAAGAGTTTACTTGACAGGTAGTTTGTAGAGGTTTCAGTCCATAGTTGGGTGGCGTGGCAAAGGGGTATTGCAGAGGAGAAACAGTTCATGACAGGCAGTAGGCAGAAAAGCAGTGAAGCAGCATCAGCAGCCTGCCTCTCTCTTGCTGTCCACACTCAGGTTGGGCCTTTCCATTATCCACAGGGAACTGTGCCAAACCAATCAGTGGGGTAATTTAGTAATCACACACCCTTAATCCCAGTATCACACACTTAATCCTAGTAATACGCTCCCTAGATCCAGCCACCTCTGAAAAGTCCCACCTATGCCCACATAACACTTTGGGGGGACATCTAGATACAGGCCATAATACATACTATTTCTTTATTAACTGTGATGGTAATAGAGACTATTGTGATGTATTTTATTTTATTTTTGATATTGATTATTTATGTCTTTGTATATCTTGCTAGTTTATTAATTTTATTAATGTTTTGAAGTCTTTATTTCATTGATTTTTTTCCTATTTTCAATTCCATTGATTACTACTCTTTATTATTTTCTTCCTTCTGTATGCATTGGGTTTATTTTTCTCTTTCTCTCCTAATTTCTTCAGGTGGAGGGCTTAGATTACTGACATGAGACCTTTCCTTTTTTTCTCTCTCTCATTGAGTTTATTGGTACATTTTAGGTATACAGTACAGTTACATTCTTCTATGGTATCTTGTACCTTTGCAGGACAGGTCTTGGTTCTAATTTTTTCCCCTTGTTCCTGCCCTCCCTTCACCCCTATCTCCCTTCCCTGTTTACAAACACTTTATTTCCATGTTTTCATTTTCTCATATTTTTTCTTTTCCCTTATTTCTTTTCCCCTACCCTTCCCACTTTCCCTACACCTTTAGCCCCTTTCTTCCTATTTCACATTGTCAATTATATCATGAGGATCTTATGTACCATTATAGTTTTTCACACCAGAGAAACTATTTGGTATTTATAAATGTGTGACTTATTTATTTCACTTAGGAGTATATTTTCAATATGTATCCCTTTTCCTATGAATGAATCTAATTTCTCATTCTATATAGCTGAGTAGTATTCCATTTTATAGAAAAACCACATCTTTATACAGTCTCCAACTGATGGGCAAATGGGCTGTTTCCAAGTTTTAGCTATTACAAACTGTGCTGCTATAAACAGGTGTGCATATATCAATGTGATGTGATTCTTTTAATTCTTTTGGAAACATACCCAGCAGAGGGTTGGCTGGGTCAAATGGGACCTCTAATCCCAGCTCTTTGAAGTATCTCCATATTGATTTCCATAGTGGTTGCACCAGTCTGCACTCCCACCAACAATGGAGAAGGGTTCCTTTCTCCCCACAATCCCACCAGCATTTGTTATTGATTGATTTCTTGATAGCAAACATTCTTTGTGGGGTGAGGTGGAATCTCAGTGTTGTTTTCATCTGCATCTCTCAAATGACCAGTGATGCTGAACATTTTTTCATATATTTACTTGCTGCTTTTACTTCTTTGTCTGAGAAATGTCTGTTCATTTCAGATGCCCATTTTTAAATCAGGTCTTTATATATGGGGGGGCTGATTGTTTTTTTTTTCTCTCATTGAGTTTATTGGTACATTTTAGGTATACAGTACAGTAACATTCATCATTGGGATATTGTAACTTTACATGACAGGTCTTGCTTTTCATTTTTTCCCCTTGTTCCTGCCCTCCCTTCACCCCCTCCTCCCTTCCCTATTTACAAATACTTTATTTCCATTTTTTCATTTTCTCATGTTTTTTGTTCCTTTTCCATTATTACCTTTCCCCTACCCTTCCCACTTTCCCTACACCTTTAGCCCTTTTTGAGTTCTTTATATATTCTAGATAAGAGTCCTTTGTCTGAGGAGCAGCTGGTAAAATTTTTTTCCCACATTGTAGGTTGTCTTTTAGTTCTGTTGATGGTTTCTTTTGCAGTGCAGAAGCTTTTTAATAAGATGAGATCCCAGTTGTTGATTCTTTCTGCTAGTTCCTGTGCTACTGAGGATTTGTTCATAAAATCTTTTCCTATGCCAGTGTCTTCAAGAGTTCTGCCTAACTTATCTTCCAGCAAATTTAGGACTCTTTTTTAATATTTAGATTTTTTTTTTTGAGACAGGGTCTTGCTATGTAGTTAAGACTGCCCTAGAACTCACCGTGTAGCCCAGGCTGGTCTTCAACTCACATTAATCCTCCTGCCTCAGCCTCCTGAGTGCTGGGATTACAGGTGTGTGCCACCATGCTTGGCCTCAATATTTAGATCTTTAATCCACTTGTATTTTAGTTCAGTGCATGGTGAAAGATAAGGGTCTAGTTTTAATCTTTGGCAGGTTGAAATCCAGTTTTTCCAGTATCATTTATTAAAGGGGCTATCTTGCCTCCAGTGAGGATGGTTGGCTCCTTTGTCAAAGATGAGGTAGCTGAGTACATCTGGAGTTGTTTTTGTATCTTCCAATCTATTCCACTGATCCTCAGGTCTGTTTCTTTGCCAGTACCATGCTGTTTTTATCACAGTGACTTTGCAGTATAGTTTCAAATTGGAAATTGTTATACCCACTGCCATGTCTCTGTTGTCTAGAATGGCTTTTGCTCTTCTAGGTCTCTTCTGGTTCCAATGTATTTTTAGATTATTTTTTCTAGTTCCATGAAATATAGTGTGGGAATTTCAATCGGCATTGCATTGAATCTGTATAGCAGTTTTGGTAGTATGGCCATTTTCACTATGTTGATTCTTCCTGCCCAAGAGCAGGGGATATTTTTCCATTTTCTTATATCCTCTTCGATCTCTCTTTTCAGAGTGCTATAGTTTTCAGTGTAGAGGTCTTTTGCTTCTTTTGTTAGATTGATTCCTAGATACTTCATTTCTTTGGATGCTATCGTGAAAGGAATTGCTTTCCTAATTTCTCTCTCAGTGAGTCTGTTATTTGTGTACAAGAAGGCTATTGATTTTTGGGTATTGACCGTGTATCTAGCTACTTTGCTAAAAGTGTCAATTAAGTCTAGGAGTCTTTTGGTAGAATTTTTTGGGTCTTCAATGTAGAGTATCATATCATCAGCAAATAATGACAGTTTAACTTCTTCCTTTCCTATCTTTATTGCTTTAATTTCTTTGTCTTTTCTAGTTGCTGCGGCTAATGTTTGTAGAACTATATCGAAGAGGAGTGGTGATAGTGGGCATCCTTGTCTTGTTCCTGATTTTAACATGATCTTTCCTTTTTTCTGATGTTGGCATGTTGTGCTATGAACGTCCTTCCAGCACTGCTTAAGCCACACCCCACACAGTATATTTTCATTTCCACTCATCTAGTGTTGTATTTTTGAAAAACTTCTTTTATGATTTCCTTTTTACATAGTAATTTAGAAGTGTCTAATTAATTTCCAGGTTTTTAGAGATTATCCTAGTCTTTTTCTGTTACTGGTTTCCAGTTTAATTCCATCATGGCTAGAAAACAATCTGGGTGAATTTGTTTTTAAAGTTTGGTGAGGGTTATTTTATGGCTAAGGATAAAGTCAGTTTTTGTGAATGTGTATGGGTACTTGGGAAAATCAAAGTGTATTTGGCTGTTTTGGGTTGGGAGGTTTTGTTTTGTACATGTCAACTAGATCCTGTTGTTTTGATTGTGTTGGCCATTCTATATTCTTGTGACATTTTAGTTATTAAGTTTCTAAGATCAGTTACTAAGATCAATTTCTTTAATACTAAGATGTCTGTTTTACATTGTGCATTTGTCTATTCTCTTTTCAGTTCTTTTAGTTTTTGCTTCATGTGTTTTGAAACTGTTTAATGTAAACCAGGTGTGGTGATGCATGCCTGTAATCCCAGTACTCAGGAGGCTGAGGCAGGAGGATCACTGTGGGTTCGAGACCAACCTGGGCTACATAGTGAATTCCAGGTCAGTCTCAACTACATAGTGAGACCCTGTCTCAAAAAACAAAAAACAAAATGAAACAAACAAAAAAAGAAACTGTTTAATGTATACATACTTGGAATCATTATGTCTTCCTGGGAAATTCTTTTATCATTATGAAATGAGTCACTTTATTTCTAGTAATTTTCTTTGCTCTGAGATCCCTTTTATCTGAAATTAATACAGTCACTTCTACTTCTAAATATTTGCATGATATATGTTTCTATCCTTTTATCTTCAACCAATGTATGTCATTAAATTTGAAATTAATTTCTTATCAACAACACATAGTTGGGTCAATTTTTAGTCCACATTGCCTATATTTTTTTAATGTTGTATTTAGATAATTTATATTAAGATATTTATTAATGTGTCAAAGTTTCTCTACCATTTTATTATTTATTTTCTCTTTGTTTTTCTCTGTGTCTTGTTTCTTAATTTCTGTTTTCTTGCTTTTTGTAGGTAACTTGAACATTATAAAGATCCAATCTTGCTTTATATTTAGTGTTTTTACATATACTGTTTTGTATAGTTTTCTTACTAATTGCTGTATTAAAAAATATACATGACTTACCATAGTTTATAACAATATTTTATCACTTTTTGTGGAAACTTTACTTAATATTTATATTCCTTTACAGTCTTTCCACTTTTAAATATTATTGCCTTGAGTATCAGATGATGTTATAATTTTTGTTTTAATCATTGCATGTAATATAAAAAACTCACGAGGAGAATATACCCACATTTCTGGCCCTTCCATTGCTGTTTAGTCCTTCCTGATGTTCAAAAATATTCCTTCTTTTGACAAATGCATATAACCTTGTCATGGACACTCCTCTCAATAAACAGAATATCTTTGTCTAAGAAACCCTGTCTGCTTCTGCTTTTTCCCATCTAGAGGTCACTCTTAATTTCTATTACTATATCCACTTTTCTTATGTTGTAGAATCTCATATAGGATAAGTGCTATCATAAAGTATGTAGCCTTTTGTATCTGGATTCTTTCACTTGACATAGTAATCTTGAATTTAGTTTGTGTTGTTAAATTTTTCAGTAATTCATTTTAATTGCTGAATAATGTTACATTGTATATAAAAATTTGTTTGACTCATGTTGATGCACATTTGGTTCATTTCTGGATTTTGGTAACTATAAATAAAGTTACTATAACATTTGTATTGAAAGTTTTTGTGGACCTATTTCTCTTAAGAGAAAAAACAGGAGAAATAAGAATCTCAGTCCTAAGAGTGGAATTTGTGTTGACACTTTTCTCATTTATTTCCTTTTATTGGCTTATTACCAGTTTCTTCTTTTTTAAAATTAATTTTATTGGTACACTTCTGTAATATATA
>NW_022900928.1:23065542-23078145 GCF_012274545.1 Fukomys damarensis
ATATATATACAAAAACCTTGTTTCCATTTATCCTTCCATTCTCTTTCTTCCTTTTCCTTCCTTCTATTCCCCTCCCCTTCACATTTTCCCATTCGTATTTGAACATTTTCTTTCTATTTCCAATATCTATCATCCATTGTGGCTCTTATTTACCCTTCTTGTTTATCACACAAGAGAAACAATGCAATATTTTAACACGTGTCTGATTTACTTCACTTAAAACTATGCTCTCAAGGTGCATCCATTTACCTAAAAATGTCTCAAGTTTATACCTTATGCAGAGTAGTACTCCATTGTATATAAAGACCACATTTTCTTTACCTATCTGTTGATGGGCATTTGGGCAGTTTCCAAGATTTAGCCATTACAAATTGTGCTGCTGTAAACATAGGTGTGCATATATCTCTGTGATATGATGCTTTTAACTGTTTTGGGAAGATATCAAGAAGGGGAATAGCTGGGTTGAATGGAACCTGTAGTTTTAGTTTTTTGAGAAATCTCCATACTGATTTCCATAGTGGTTGTACCTATTTACATTCCCCCCAGTGATGGAGAATGTTCCTTTGCCAGCATTTGTTATTGGTTGATTTCTTGATGATAGCCCTTCTTTCTAGAGTGAGATGGAATCTCAGTGTTGTTTTAATTTACATCTCTTGAATGACAAGTGATGTTGAATATTTTTTCATATATTTATTTGCTATTTGCACTTCTTCATCAGAGAAGTGCCTGTTCATCTCAGATGTCCATTTTTGGATTGGGTCTTTAAATTTAGGAGTGTCTCATTTTTTGAGTTATTTATATATTCAAGATATTAGTCCTTTGAAGAATAGCTGGTAAAATTTTTTTTCCATTCTGAGGGTTGTCTCTTGATTCTGTTGGTGGTTTCTTTTGCTGTGCGAAAGCTTTTTATTATGATGTGATCCCCAATTGTTGATTTTTTGTAATATTTCCTGTACAATTGATGTTTTGTCATAAAAGTCTTTACCTACACCTATGTCTTCAAGAGTTTTACCTATTTTGTCTTCCAGCAGATTGTTTCTGTTTTAATATTTATATCTCTGATCCATTTTGATTTTAGTTTAGTGCATGGTGAGAGATATGAGTCTAGGTTTAATCTTCAGCATGTGGAAAGCCAATTTTTCCAGACTCATTTATTAGAGAGGTTATATTTCTTCTAGTGAAGATGTTTGGTCCCTTTGTCAAAGATTAAGTGGCTGAGTGTGTTTGGAGTTGTTTCTGCATCTTCTTTTTCTGTTGCATTGATCCTCGGGTTCTTAGCTATTTCTTTGTTAGAAAATTGAATATGTTTTAGGAAGAACTATTCTCCTTATAACAACATTAGAGTGCTTTAAGTGCTCATATAAAATAAATTTTATTTTTCCCCTCAAATTTTTATTGTGACAAAATACACATATAAAATTCACCATCTTAAACATTTTTAATTATATAGTTCAGCAACACTAAATATATTAATAATATGGTAAAGCCAGAGCTACCATCCATGTTCAGAATTCATCTTGTAAAACTCAAACTCCCCATTGTTTATTCTCAAAGCCTCTGCCAACCACCACTCTATGGCCTTTCTTAATGGTTTGACTACTATAAGTGTACTGTTTATATACATGGAGTCATATAGTATTTTTATTTTGGGGACTTTTTTCAATTGTCTTTATCACTTATGTCAGAATCCCCTATCTTTTAGACAATGAGTATAATACGTATATACAGATTTTGCCTATCAACTCATATCTGTCATTATACAATTGAGTTCTTTTGGGTATGTATCTAGAAATAAAGTTGCTAGATAATGCAGTCATTTTTCTTAAAGTTTTTGAGGAACATTCACACTATTTCCTATAGAAGAATTATTTTACATTCCCACCAGCAATATAAAATTTCTTCATATTCTGACCCAAACTTGCAATTTTCCATTTTAAAATTTATCTTAATTTTTCAATAGTAGCTCTCTTAATGCGCATGAGGTTGTGTCTCCTGGTTTTGATATACATTTTCCTGATGATGATTATATGCTTGTAAATTTGCTTTTTGTGGTACAAAATTTTAATTATTTTTTCAGTCACTCTGTCCTTTTTTTCCATTGAAGTAGCTTTGAGTTGTTGATTCTTCAGTGCTGTGTCAAAATTATTTCTCGCAGTTCACTTAATCTGTGTATAAGGACTGAGTTTTAACACTTTGACATGCTTATCTGTTGCTTTTGTCTTTGCTGCTTATCAGCTACTTCATTTCTCAAGCTTCCACTTTCTTATCTGCAAAATGGATATAATAGTGCCTTTTTTCATTGGGTTATTCTGAGAAGTAAGTGAGATAATTTATGTTAAACACAATACCATGGCAGAGATATAGAAAGGGCTTAGCAGATATTAGTTGTTATTTTATTTTATTGTGAGGATTTCTGTCATTCTTTGTGTTGTGTCTTCAAACACTGCTTTTGTGCTGGAGTCGCTAATTATCTCTGGAATCAGTGCTCCCTCTTGGCACTAGTGAACACGTGCTTCATTGCATGCTCAGTGATCCCAGGGGCGACTCTGACATCTGCCCCACAAGAAGGAAGCAGATGGCTTCTCGCTTTCTAGATATAAGGGTCCTGTACTCCCTCATGCTAACATGATCAGTCTCCAGCCTTCCCTTTTCTTATCATTCCTCCTCTTTCAGGATAAGCAAAATGATTTTTTGGCTCTTCTCTACCACTTTCTTAGTCCTTCAGTGGATATTGTGATATAACAGGTGAGTTTAAGAGCATCCATGGTGGCAGAAGGAGGGAATGGCAGGTGTGTGTGTGTGTGTGTGTGTGTGTGCGTGTGTGTGTGTGTGTGTGTGTGTGTGTGTGTGTGTTTTGAGGTAACTATAAAGGACAAACACAGGTTGAGAGAAAGAGGAAATGGATGTTTGTGAGACAAACAAAGGGTTAGTGAGATGAAGGATGAGTGGGGATTATAGCATGACATAGCATAGAGTGGGGAGTGTGGGTAAGGAGAGGCATCAGTGGAACTAGGTGGTGGGCACTGGTAGAGATAGAAACGAGAATGAAGGTGGGGCCAGGAAAAGCACCCAAAAGGTGTGAGGGGAGGAGGGACTTTTTGTTGAAAGGTTTGAGAGCAACAGATATTAGCTGTCAGAATCAGACTATATCAGGGAAGAAGGTATCATGGGGACTTTTCATAAAAATTGCACACATTTTGACCATAATCTTATTTTTGGTGAAATAAGCAAAGCTACTAGGCAAAGATTAAGTTATTAATTCTATGGCTCATGTGTTCAAATATTTCTTAAACACACACACACTCTTCCAGACAATTTACTTAGTGCTACAAATACATCAGTCCCAAAGCGAGGACTTTCTTGGTAGTCTGGGTGTCAGTTGTGTATAAACCTGAAAAATCTCCCTCATTCTGTTTCCTTCTCCAGCATTTTGCAGAACAGCAACAGTCACTGGGAGAGGAGGAGGCTGTGCATGGAGCTGGGGTTTGACACATGATACACTACCATATGCTTACTCAAATTTAGATAAAATCCCCCACAATGTGTACAGGGAATAAAAGAAATGGGCAGATGGACATTTTTCTCGAGATGTTTCTTCATAAAAAATGTGAGTTCTTGTGATACCAGAGGGTAGGGTCTGAGGGGATTAGGCAAATGTTGGTCAAAGCACACATTTTAGTTAGGCAGAAATAACTTCAAGGGATAGGTTGTACATCATGGGACTATAGTTAATAGCAATTTATTGTTTATTTAAAATTGCTATGAGTAGATTTTACATGTTCTCACCATACACATAAGTACGTGAAGTAATATGTTAGTTAACTTTCTTTAGCCGCACTACACTCTACTGGACATATATCAAATTTACGTTGCACAACCTAAATATATGGACATTTTGTCAATTTAAAAATAAATGACCCGAACCACTCTTAAGGGGGAAAAAATGAGAACCAAGACCTGTCATGTAAAGGTACAAGATCCCAATAATGAATGTAACTGTAATGTATACCTAAAATGTACCAATAAACTCAATGAGAGAGAAAAAAAAGAGTTTGTCAGTGAATTAAGAGAATCTCAGTACCCCTGTAGCACATATAATACTGGCTTTAGACTATGAAAACATTTTACATGTTGTTTCAAATGGCTGTGAGCAAAAGTGAGAAAATTAGAGGTGTAAACCTTAGTCTGCTCCTGTTATATTAAGAATAAACCATTTATAAATTTTGATATCATGCCGTCTGCATGTATAGAAAATACTGAATACCATTAATATATACAATTAATGTGTGTGCTAGTGAAAATATTTTAAGAAGAAACAAATTTCACGTGACAAATCTCCTGGCAAATCCTGCCATATATTGGGCTGCAGAGTCCACCATTATACCTTAAGGTCAGGGCAGCAGTTTGATCCATTAGGTACAGGGCTTCAGTGTGTAGAGCCTGTGTATTTGAAAGAACCTGAGTAGTGAAAATTATCAGAGATCTGAACCACATCTACAAGAAAAATGTCAAAGTAAAAATAAAACGTCTAAATAGGTGTCTAGGTCATGCAACCAGGCAAGAGAGTAGCACCTATGTAGACATCCAACAATTATATCTGCATGGTTTGTAGGTTTATTTTAACATGCTGTTATGATAATAGGAGAGTATCACAAATTAAGATTGAATAGAGACATAAAAGATCTTATATATAGGCCTTTTGGGCATGGAAGATCCTAGGAAGAAAAAAGAAAGAGCAGTTTCTTTGTTTCCACTGGGACAGTTAAATGTTTTCCAGAGCACTTGAAGGAAGTCCTTTGAGTAGTTCCCAGCACTTGAAGGAAGTCCTTTGAGTAGTTCAACCACCTAGTACAACACCAAACCCTTGGGAATCTGGGTCCTAAGGCAGCAGGTCCAGGTGAAACTTGACCTCAGTCTACTTGTCTTTTTTGGGCTCTTCTTTCATTCATTTTCCTCTACTTTTCTCCAGGGAAAGGAGTTTCTTTTGGTCATATTTGAGTGAAGAGTAGGATGTTAATAGGGCCAAACATTAAGTAAGGTATTTTACCTACTGGAAAATATATAATGAAAAGATGGCCAAACAGATTAACAAGAATAATAAAATAACGAGAAGTTATCTTTTCTGGGCACTTTGTATGGATTAACTCATTTAATCCTCACAATTACCTTATGAATTTATTGTCCACAACTTACAAATGAGAAAATGGAGGCATGCAGATGTAGTGACTTACCTGAGCTCATTTAGCTAGTCAGGATGAATTGGGAAATGAGCTCAGGAAGTGCAGCCCCACAACTTCCTGTTCCCACCTCCTGCTCTGTGTTGTCTCCCATTCACGATGGCTGCAGGCCCTTTTCTCCACCGTGCTGGTTTTCCTCACTATCACCCCAACATACATTCTCTTAAAGCCCTGGAGGGCACTTTCTGTGAGACTTTGCCTCTTTGTGCCTGTGGTTTCCTTTCTTCTCACCCCTGACTTCTTCCTGCGTGAGCCTAGAACCCTCCAAAGGGGTCCGGCAGAGAAGCGGCAAGGCTGAGATAGGGCCCTCTGTGTGACTGAGTGGAGTGAAGTGAAGGAAACTGAATGCAAGTCCTTTCCTGAACTGCATTTACAGCTACACCGTCCTCACTGCCCCACTCCCCGCCCTGCCTTGGTGCCTTGCTGTGGGGTGATCCAACATCATCAAAGTCGTAAGAAGACAGCAGGAATTGTTTTCATGCGGACGCCTATCGGGTTTCTTACTGTTATATTGAGAAGGGATATGTTAATAACTAGTGGGTTTGGGAGTTGCAGTGAGAAAATAAATGTCTATTAAATTTCCTTCAAAGAAAAATTAATTTGTTTTCTGGTGGGGATTTTAATATGCATTTGAGATCAGTGCTTTAAAGTGCAGGCACAGCAATTTTACCGGTAGCCCTTCCTCTCCGTGCTTTTCCTAGGAAAGTTAGCTTCTCCTTTAAGTACAAGTTGAGCCAATATTTAAAATACACCGGATCAGAGGATGTCAAATGATTATCTTGATAAAATCTGGCCCCTTTCCCCTTGTAGCCACCTGGAGTACCATTGCTTTCTCTTCATCACGCTCTGAGCAAGTGAGTTTGCTCAAGGCAGGGGGTGGATTCCAAAGTTGAGGGTTTATTTTGTGTGTGGCTTCTTCCCTGGTGCTTACTGAACACCCTTATCAGAAGATTCAGCTAGTATTTATTTGATACCTTCATACTTCTGACTCTCTCTTTATGCTCCCCTCCTCTCTCATTTTCTTGAGACAAGGTCTTACTAGGTATTCCAGGCTGACCTTGAACTCACTATGTAGCCCAGGCATCTCTGGAATTTGGGACGATCCTACCATCTCAGCCTCCCAAGTGCTGAGGTTATGGGTGTGTACCATCATGCTTGCCTCTCCATGGTCTCTTCTCTTCATGTGTCCTGGATTAATTAACTATCTTCCTAGTTCTAATAAGCTGACAGATAATTTCCAAGTAGACAATTTTTATAGGATTGATGGGAAAGCTAAGACAAGAAGGGCTCTATATTTAATACTTTTTAGCAGCAGAAAAACCTGATTCTGAGGGTTAGGGAGCAGATGGTGTATGGGTGTAAGGGGTAGCAGATGTGGGCATGTGGAGAGTGTGTGCTGTGTTAGTGGAGCCTGTCGAGGACAAGAGGACAAAGTATATTGATTTCCTTTACTCAGAATAGTTTCTCTGGAGGCTGCAGGGTTTCTGTGGATAAAGAGCATGGTTTTTCTAATATGAGAAACCCAAAATATAAATACTTTACCAAGCAAAATAAAATAGAGGCGCTAAGAAACAGGGAAGTAGATTCTATGAAGATAGGAAGGGAATCTTGGGAAGGAGGGAGTGGGGAGAGTTTGGGAAGGGGTAGTAAAAATGATCAAGATGTGAGATGAATATGTACCAGTTCCTCAAGATGAATGTAGTTATTATATATCGCAAACATATACTAATCACCAAAAGGAGATCTGAACCAATAGCTACTTGTATGGAATTGTCTAGGAAAGAGCATGAGGAGTTCATGAGAAGGGTGGTAACTGTTCTTTTTGGTTTCGTTTGCTGCCCTACTGCTCACTGGCTTTAGAGATGTGAATCTGGGTCAGAATGGTACATACACCTCTTAGGTGCCTTCTGAGTCCGCACTTGGGAATTTACTTCCATGCACAGGCAACCATAAGTGCAAGTATCCTTCGAAATGTTTAAGGTCTTGAGTTTGAGGTGATCTTCCTGCCTCAGGTTCTGGAGTGCTGGGATTACAGGTATGTGCCACCATGCCTGGTTGAAGGAGATATTTTAAGCCTAAATTTTTGGTAAACGGCTTCAAGGAGAAGTGAAAACACTTGAGTTTAAGTTGTTTACCCGGAGAAGTACCTTGGATGGTGGGAGACAGACAAATCCTGTGAAACCCTAATTACTTGTGTCCGTGTCTGAGTGAATAAAGCCAAGATGTGTCAGTCCTGTGGGGCTCTATGTTGAAGGGAGATATGAGTCCTTTGGCCGCCCCAGATTAAAAAAAAAATGATGAACAAAAGTGGAAAGGGAGGGAATTTTGGGTAAACACGGAGGAGTAAAGTCTTAGGGAAAGGGACAAGTATAAGATGGGTATGGGGAAATAGTGTTTATGTGATACAATGAATGATAGAAATGAAAGGTGAGGCCAGTTTCATGGGACACAGTGACTGGAGGCTGGTATAGCTCTACTGGATCTTGAAACATTATTGCCAGAGATCCTCTATATTCAATGGCCAGAAGCCATTCCTACACCCTAGTGAGCATTCTCTAGGAGAATTTCCCCTGGAGAATGCAACAGTATATAAAATCATACTGTCTTCTTTCATCTCTGCACACACTCAGCTGTGTTTTTGTTGCTGTTACTTTCAGTGGACACCACGTCAGCTTCTAAGCCATTCCACAGGGGTCCATACTATGCACCATGACGCAAACCAACCTTACCATCTTCCACCCCACAGTTTTTGTCCTACTTGGCATCCCTGGGCTGGAGGCTTATCACACTTGGTTGTCAATACCCCTCTGCCTCATGTATATCGCTGCAGTCCTGGGGAACAGCGTCTTGATAGTGGTCATCATCACAGAACGCAACCTTCACGAGCCCATGTATTTTTTCCTCTCCATGCTGGCAGTCACAGACATACTTCTGTCTACCACTACTGTGCCCAAAGCCCTAGCTATCTTTTGGCTCCATGCTCATCACATTGCCTTCGATGCCTGTGTCACCCAAGTCTTCTTCGTTCACACCATGTTTGTGGGGGAGTCAGCAATCCTGTCAGCGATGGCCTTTGACCGCTTTGTGGCCGTCTGTGCCCCTTTGAGGTATACCACCGTGCTAACGTGGCCTACTGTGGGAAGAATTGCTCTGGCCATCCTCACCCGAAGCTTCTGCATCATCTTCCCGGTGATTTTCTTGCTGAAGCGGCTGCCCTTCTGTCGAACCAACATTATCCCCCATTCTTACTGTGAGCATATTGGAGTGGCCCGCTTAGCCTGTGCTGACATCACCGTTAACATCTGGTATGGCTTCTCAGTGCCCATTGTCACGGTCATCTTGGATGTGATCCTCATCACTGTGTCTTACTCACTGATCCTCCGAGCAGTGTTTCGTTTGCCTTCCCAGGATGCTCGGCACAAGGCCCTCAGCACTTGTGGGTCTCACCTCTGTGTCATCCTCATGTTTTATGTTCCATCTTTCTTTACCTTATTGTCCCACCGATTTGGGCATAACATTCCCCGTCATGTGCATATCCTGCTGGCCAATCTCTATGTGGTGGTGCCTCCAATGCTCAACCCCATTGTCTATGGTATAAAGACTAATCAGATCCGGGAGGGTGTAGTCCACTGGCTCTTTGATGTGAAAACTTGGTGGTGTGCTGCCCCTTTGGGCTGATGGATTCTCATGTGTCTTCCTGCTCAGCCGCGTCAAGGAAGCTAGCTATGAAATACAGAAATTTCCTGGACTTAGTGGGCTTTTCTCTCTTCTTCTAAGTCATCTTTTCTCTCCTCTTACTCTTCTCTTTTCCTCTCTCTTCTAACTGTTCTGTTTGCTTCCTCCTGTTTCTTTGTTTTCTTTGCATGCTTCACACTCCTCTCTGCACCTCAGAAATAACTAAGTGTACACACCTCTGATATGAGCATTTTGTATCTTCAGTAGACTAGACGTACTCCAGAAGTACAGGGAACTAAATGTCATGTGAAGTAAGGCTACAAACAAATAAAGAGAAATAATATTGTATTTAATATATGAAGGGATTCCATTTTTTAAATCCCCAGATGTTCATTTACTTTGTACAGAATCAAGTAGCTCTCTGTTTGCTTCTACAATGACATGCACTTTAAAAAACAGAAATGCCTGTCCTTTAACCATCTGGAAAATTCCATCTCATTCTTCACTTTTTAGTTCAATAATTACCCTCTCTGTGAAGTCTTTCCTAACTTCTCCAGGTAAGCCAAGATTCTTATCTTTACATACCTAGTCCACCTTATATATTTGTGTCTATTTGTGCACAATCAATGGTAATGATCTGGCCATTTATTTATTTATTTATTTATTGTTTTTTTCTCATTGAGTTTGTTGGTATTTTAAAAATATACAGTACAGTTACATTTATCATTGGGATCTTGTACCTTTACATGACATATCTTGGTTCTCATTTTTTCCCCATACTGCTGCCCTCCCTTAACTCCCTCTAGTTTTTATTTATATCCCTAACAGTAAACTCCTTGAAATAGAAAGTGTGTATTATTAATATTTGTACCCTTAATACATTAAAAATGCATGGCACACAATAAATGTTTAAAAAATGAGTGAGTAAAATTACTTCCCTAAATTCAGATCATACACCTCTGTGATACACTGAAATGGCTGCTAAATTAGGCCATAAACCAGTGATTAATAAACCAGATCTTCACGAATGCAGCTTAGCATCATGGCAGCAAATGAGCTGCTGATCTGCAGTGTTTTCTTCTCACTCTTTTACTGTGACTCAGAGACCAGAGAATAGACAAAGCAGGAGAAAAAGAGGGTATTCTTGATTCTCTGTTTTAACTTGCTTTTGACCAGCTCCAGCGTTAGGAATTATAGGACAGTGTTCTTGGCCAAATTAGCAAAATTGGAGTACAGTGCTTTCTGAGCATTCACATTCCTGACTCACATCCTTTTATGATTTTCTAGGAAAGGTCATTAACGCTCATTTCCTCAGCCAATATTCAGTCCTTTATCTGCCACTTTAGTGTGAAACGCTTTTTTGAGAACTCTAACTTAAGCCAATTTTTTGTTCTTTGTTCTTTTTCTTGGAAACTAGATTATGATGATCTCATTAACTTCCCTGAGCTGGAAACGGTGGAATCTTTCCTAGCTTCTTTCCTTCAAGGCTATTCTTTCTATTTTCTTTTATGAAGCAATAAAACAAAAATTCAGAACAAAGTAATAAGAGGATAATAACAGTTAATACTTTATGTACTGTTTTCTTCAAAGTAGTTACTCAGTACCAACAATGAAAAAGAGTCTCTCTTACAAAGAAGGAAACAGATATGCTACTATTTTTTCTTAGATCACTGAAAAGCCTACTTCTTAACAGGCTCTTGGTTGGTACTTCTCTTGATGGTACTATTGAATAGTTAGGTAGGTGGGTGGTATTTGGAATCACATCAAGATTTAAGTTCCTACCCCATCATTTTTTGACTAACTGAATCTGTGAGATTCATTTAACATTTTTAGTTCTTATTTTTTATTTATCAAATGGGTATCTTATAGAGTACCTTCATAGGGTTGATGAGAAGGTTAATTGGAAAAAGCCTTATTACATATCACTTAACAAAAAGTTTCCATGACCAAATAAATACAGAAAACACTGACATCCTGTCAGTCATGCAGAAGGCATTCCAAGAGAGGGTTAGAGTTTTCAGTGTTGCACACACTTTTTTAATCACACCTGTTTCCATGTCAATATAATTTTTGTTGCTAACACAGCAATTTAAATTTCTAATATTATCCTGAGTTTGGAAATTACAAGACTGTGGAGTAAATTATAAAGTAAGTACTAGTTTAATAATCTGATCTTGACTTATTCTTTTTTGTCTCTATTTCAAAATATATGATTATATTATAATATATTAGCATATAATAATATTAATAATGATGATAATAATAATTATAATAGGTAATATTTATAAAGAGGTCATTCCAAGCCAGAAGCCATGGTAAGTGCTCTGCTCCCTTAAGATAGTGCTATTGTTATCTCTCTTTAAGATCAAAGGTTACCCAAGGCTCTGAGGGTAAGTAGTCAAGTTACACACCTGGCAAGTAGAGTACTGAAGTCAATAACTCTGTTATCTTTGCCAGACCCCCCCAAATCAAAGATAATCATCTTGTCCTTTGAGCCTCTACAGCAGTGCTATGTGTGGTCTCAACTGAATATGAATTACTCTGTTTATGAAACCACCACAGCATGAACTCTCTGACGGCAGAGGATATGTTGAACTCATAGTGTCAGCATATGCATTGGGTAAAATATGTTGAAATTATCTATAGAATTGAAGTGTTTGTGAGGTTTTTGAACTCTGGACCCTTTGTTTTTAAATATATCTAACTTTACGGCACACACCTGCATGAACATGCACATACACACACACACACACACACACACACACCTTGCACACTCAGCTCCTGATCTACTATTTCTTCTATTTCTCCAAACATTCTTAATCATATTAATGACTTGCAGATATAGGCCGGGACTTACTAATCTACTTAATATAGTTAATAATTTAACTAGCAGCACTCAGATCTTCTCTGTGTCCATATTTTAGTAAGTGAAATGATACAGAGTCATTAGCAGATGTAATATGTCTAGAGTACTATGGAAGGACGTAGTTAAATTAACTGCCCACTCTTGTTCTTGAGTCAGTGATCTCTGGAGGCTGCTTCTGCTGGGTTCTACATTTTTCTAATTAAACCAGACCCTGCCTAAGGATAATAGGGATGAAGCTGTCTCCTGACCCCAAGGATTTCTAGAATGAGGTACAAATACTGTCCCCTTACACTGCAGGGGCTACATCTTGCAGTTTTCTTTTACATGTCGAGAAAGAATTTTCTGTTCAAGTGAGGTAAATTTCTGGACAGGGAATAAATGATTGGTTCCTAGGATTTCTAGGTTTTCTTGGAATAGGCCCAATAAACTGTTGGTTTAGACAAGATCTTCTCATGTGCTCTGGATAGCGTATTGTAGTATATGTACAAAATTTCCTTCATTTTTAAAAAATTGAGTTTATTGGTACAATCTAGGTATACAATATAGTTACATTCATCATTGGGATTCTGTACCTTTACATAATAGGTCTTGATTCTCATTTTTTCCCCTTGTCCCTGCTCTCCCTTCACCTCCCCCTCCCCTCCCCATTTACAAACACTTTATTTCCATTTTTTCAGTTTCTCATATTTTTTTCCTCTCCCTTATTACCTTTCCCCCACCCTTCCCACTTTCCCTACACCTTTAGCCCTTTACTTCCTATTTCACATTATTAATTATCTCATTAGGATCCTGTGTACTATTATAGTTTTTCAACCAAAGAAACTA
>NW_022900928.1:23078241-23078617 GCF_012274545.1 Fukomys damarensis
TTTCAGTTACAAATCTCTGTATGAAAATTAAAAATAGGGAACCCTAAATAAAACTAAAAGGGAAAGTAAAAGAGAAAAGGCAATGATGTAACATTAAAATAATCCTGAATTCTGGAGATGAAAATGGTCCCCGAACATATTTAAATTGCTTCTTGCTCTTTTAGTCTTATCTTATTCTTTTTTTCATTATTTAGAGAATACTTTATTAGTTTCTGTAATCAAACCCATGTAGATATGATCTTACATATTTAGTATGATGTGTTACCCCTGTACACATGGAAAAAAATAAAAATAAAAATAAATTAACATTTCTAGACCAATATGGCTGTCCATTTCTGTACAATGCCAACTCAACACAGTAAATTGGGATGACTTT
>NW_022900928.1:23079876-23095238 GCF_012274545.1 Fukomys damarensis
TGGATATCTGTTTGAATCTGTTTTATGGATTCCATTTCTGTCCTATGTTGGGTGTTTATTTTTTCCATTTCTTTCTTATGCTGGGCCTTCATGGCTTCTATCATGGTCCTGAGCTCATCTATTTTTCTGTCAGTTTCTGCTCTAGAGTCTCGAATCATGACTTCCATTTTGCTCACTATCTATCTCTATGGTTATCTGGGAAATTATTTCTGTTTTGAATTTTTCTAGAGCCTGATTGATCTGTTTTGTTACTTCCTGTGCTTTGAGTTCAGGGTGTCCTGGTGGTTCACTATCGGCCTTTTCGTCCTCATTTGCCCTACTGTTTGCCATTGGTGAACTGGAAGTCTGTCCTTGTGTCTTGCTTAAGTGTTTTCTCATTTTAATTTTTGTTGTTGGACTGTCCTTGGTTTAATCTCTGGATTATTACCCAAATCTTCCTGATATAGTTACGCCCTAGCTTGTGTGTCTCTAATGACCCACAGACATTCTCATCTTCATAACATCAGAGAAAACAGTTCATCAAATCAACCACAATGCTTTACCCCAACTGATACAATCAGCAACATATTAAGATCAAGCACAACTTGGACATTGACCACCTGTGGTAGTCACTAGTCTATCACCCTTAAATCATTTGAATTAAATTGAAATCAAGAAGCAGTCCAGAACACGTCTGCAGTGAACAAACTTTTCAATGTAGTATATTAACCATTTAATGGCTCAGACAGAGCGAGGATGCAAGACCCCTGATCTCAGTTAGCTGATGGCTGAACCCCATGATGCTGACTGACCTCAGGCTGCAAGTCCCAGATTGAGTTCCCCCACCTTCTGAATGATTGAACTCCACAACGTTCTCCTACAGGTTTCCCACTCCCTTTCTTTAAAGATGTTCAAAGTTGGGAACTCACAAAAATACCCTTGATGACCACCTCTGTCTTTGCAGAGTGGGTCCATAAACTGGCACAGTCAGGAGGACTGAGAGTGGAGTGGGGGGTAATGGGGGTTCGGGGTGCTTGAGCTATGGTGGCTGAGTCGGGAGCAGGCATGGTTCTCCTTCCTGTGGTGGATGGGGGCCCAGGCTTCTTCCCAGCGATTGAGCGATGGCGGCTGGGTCGGGAGCAGGCGTGGTTCTCCTCTATGTACAAATTTTGACATCTTGAACTGCTGCAGATTTTTTTCCCTTGCAGGGATGGAACTCATAACTGCTCTTCTGGAATATGAAAGTAGTTTAAAATTATTGACATGTACATATATTTAAATTTGTGGCTTTAAATTTAAATATTTTATTTGTATAAAAATTAGAATTTATTATAATTTGGCCACTTTGATAGAAGAAACTCATCAATAATATTTTAAAATAAAGGTACAGAAAACATTTAATTATAGAGGATTGATAAAAACAAATATGTAGGGACTCCCATTTTCCCTTTTATGTCACATCAAATATGGCTTGATATCATACTGTCAGGTCCTGTCTTCATTTAAAATTCTAATTTTTTGTACATCATGGATTTTTGTATTAATTTTCACTTTAAAACCTTGTTAAACTATTTTTTATCTTGATTGCAGAGTTTTCTTGATACCAGCTTAGATTTTTGTACCCAAGATAAGTGCCTTACTCACCTCACCTTAGTTCTGGGCGTAGGAGCTTCATTCCTGGAATAATGTATCACAGGGAAATGAAGCCCCTGATGTTTTAAATCTTTAGATAAACCTGACCCTAGAAATGTTCTTCTCAGTTGTAGAAGCAAAGACATTCTTCTTTGTGCTCAAGCCAAAATGAGTTCTGTGTTGCTTATAATATGAAATGTTGGGCTACACAGACAGAAACAACAGTGACCTCTGCTTTGCTTTGCAAAAATTTAACTGTATGAAATAGAAACAACATATTACATTGCAATATATGTACCATAGCTTATTTATTGTCATAGTGATGAAGTTGAAATGATTTCTTTTTCTGTTGTAATACTGTAGCAACAAGTATCCTTGTACATATATCTTTATGATCTCATGTTGTAATTTCAGTAGGTGCTTGCCAGAAAAGAAATGACTGACTGGATTAAAAATTTGAACAATTAAAACATTTAAATTTATTGCCAAATTATTTTCCAAATGGCTACACAAAATTACCTGACACCAGAACCGGGGGTTAATTATTTTCCTTATGCTTTCCAGTTTGACAAGAGAGCTATGAAATCTCAATGATTCTGGACTCCAGTTCTTTAAAGTTAGAAGATTGAACATATATTTATATGTATATTGCCATCTATCTTTTGGTGGTATAAATTACATTTTAATTTTTATACATTTTCTAATTTTTTAATATTATTTCCACCAACTATTAGTATGTAAGGCTATTAACCCTTTATTACACATTTTGTATATTTTTTCTAGAATTATTATTTATTCGTGACCATATTTTTATGTAGTTGAATCAATCAACTACTACTTTCTATGAAATTGCATTCTCAAAAGAAAAAAATGTGAGATAATGAAAAGATGAAAATAAAGTGTTTGTAGATGGGGAGGGGAGGAGGGGGTGAAGGGAGGGCAGGGGTAAGGGGAAAAAAAATGAGAATCAAGACTTGTCATTGTAGAGGTACAAGATCCCAGCATTGAATGTAACTGTACTGTATTCCTAAAATGTACCGATAAGCTCAATTAAAGCTGAAAACAAAACAACAAAAAAAAGAAATTGCATTCTGTTATCTTACTCAGAAGGACTTTTTAACTCTGAAATATTTTTTCATGTTTTCTCCTAAAAATCTTTAATTATTTTATGGTTTTATGTTTTAAATGTATCTCTCATTTATCTGGAGTTTCTATGTGTTCACTGAATGAGGTAGGAAATAATTTTATGCTTTTATAAAGATTTGAACCTGAGAAAGATTTCCTAGATGATAAACATTTAATCTGTATATTGGAAAAATCAGTATGATTTTAAGACAAAAGCTGAAGAAAAGTCATGCACATTAGAAAACTCAGGTTTTGCAGGGACAAGGGGAAAAAATGAGAACCAAGACCTGTCATGTAAAGGTACAAGATCCCAATAATGAAGGTAACTGTACTGTACTGTATACCTAAAATGCACCAATAAACTCAATGGGGGGGGAAAGAAAACTCAGGTTTTATTTTATCAACCTAATTTAGATTTGTTAGTGTGACTAAAGATGACTAAGACTGAAAAAGAAAAATGGGGATTGTGGAAGGCTTTGCATGCTTGAGAAGTTTGGTTTTTGTCTGGTAACAATTAAGAATTGCAGGGAAAACATAAGATTTTTGTCTGGGCATATCACCTGGACTGCAGCAGAACTGATGAATGTGAAGGGTTGAAGATGAAATCTGGGAAATGAGAGACCATATCAATTTAGGGTGCTGTTTCAACAGAACAAATGATGATCAAAGCTGGGGCAACAATATGTAAGTGAGAACACAGAGTTACGTGTGGGTTTTAGACATTGCTGAGGTGGAGTCAGGAACCTTTGTTTATATTTACACTTATAGTGATAGTGTGGGAATAAACATCAGAGAGGCTTAAAAAGCAGGCACGTTTGGTGCTAATCTCACTATCTTCCATACCACTGTGTTCATCCTACTTGGGATATTGGGAATGTACAATATCACACCTGGCTTTCTAGCCCCTTCTGTCTCATGTACATCACTGCAGTTTTGGGAAATGGAATCCTCATCCTTGTATTGATTGAGTGCACCCTCCATGAACCCATGAATGTCTTCCTATCTATGCTGGCTGGAGCTGACATTCTGCTGTCCACCACCACTGTGTCCAAGGCCCTGGCTATCTTCTGCTTTCATCTGGGGAGATAGCCTTTGATATCTGCGTTACTCAGATGCTTTTCATCCATGTTGCCTTTGTGGCAGAGTTAGGAAGCCTGCTGGCCATGGCATTTGGCCACTATGAGGCCTCCATACTCCCTTGAGGTACACAGCTATCTTAATACCTATGACAATTGGAAAAAGTACCCTGCTTCTCTGGGGTCAGAGCGCTGGGACTGTTTTTCCTATCATATTCTTGCTGAAAAGGCTGCCATACTGCTGGGCAATGTCATCCCTCACTCATACTGTGAGCACACTGGGGTGGCCTGACTGGCCTGTGCTGATATCACCAGTATCTGGTGTGGCTTCTCAGTGCCAGTGGCATCAGTTTTGGTAGATGTTGCACTCATTGGTGTTTCATATACTTTGATACTCCAAGCTGTGTTTAGACGTCCTTCCCAGGATGTCTGATATAAAGCTCTCAATACCTGAGGTTCTCACAATGGAGTTATTCTCTTTTTCTTCACACTATCATTTTTCACTTTTCTTACCCACCACTTTGGCAAAAATATTCCTCACCAGTCCATATCCTTCTTGCAGATCTCTATGTTTAAATTCCTCCCCTACTTAACCCTATTATCTATGAAGTGAAGACCAAGAAAATCAGAGGCAGTATGGCTCACATGTTAACTATTTCAGGGAAGTCTTGAGACAGCTCTTTGTCCCTTTGTAGATTTCTCTTATCAGAAGCAAACACAACTTGCCAACAAGTTCCCAAGTTTAGGGATTGTAGCATGTTCTGGTAGAAAGCACATGAAATAAACTTTATCTACACTCAAATCCTTACTCCCTTACTTTCTGATTTTTGGCTGTAGGGAATTTTCTATCTTTTTGAAATTTAGTCTTAATTTGTAATGGTCAACCATTCATACCTATCCTCTGAAGTTTCTGTGAGGATTGTCCAGAATTATGTGGGATCTTAAGGTCAGCTATAATTCTAACTTGAATGTTTGTTGCCCAAAGGAAGATGTCTTAAATTTGCTGTACAAGATATTTCCAGTATTTCCAGAGGCTCTTAGGTCTTCTCTTGCTTATCTTTCTAGAGTGTGTCTGGACCACCATCATCTCTGATATCACTGCCATAATTACTACAAGTTTTTTTGGGGGGTATAAATCAAATTGAGTAATAAATACTTAAAACTATTTTCAAAAATGTTAAACTGTTGAAAAGGATTAAGTCTGACGTTGAATACATTTTGAATATAAGGAACTCTAATCATTATATGTAAAAAAAATCCTCTTACTCCTCTGGTAAGTGGTCCAAGTGTCACAGACATAGGCATGATCCTTAGAGAGATGAGTGTTTGGGTTGAACACGTGAACAAAGGGCAAGTTGTGGGGTCACGCGAAAATAGAAACGATGTACCACACAGATACTCAGACATGAAAAAGATGAAGCAAGCAAATGTTATCTGATTCTGTCCTTTCCTCCCTCTTTTAAAATAGCAAAACATTTATTGGTGCATTTTAGGCATATATAATAAGGCTCATCATAGGGAATTTGGACCTATTCACGAAACATCCCTCCACTTTTCCATTGTCTTTTCCCTTCTGTCCCCTCCTCTCCTTATGCACAAAAGTGTTGTTTCCATATTTTCCTTCTATTTTTACTATTTTTTGGTAATCAATAATTTTCCCTAGTTAGAGCCAGCTGTATGGCTTTAAATTCTAAAAATTATGGTGGCTTCCACATTTGTATCCCAACTAGTATTTTCCCTTGATATCCACATTCATACATTCAACTATTTCTTCGTTTTTTCTTCTCCCCCCACCTTTCTTTCTCTTTGAGACAGTGTTTCACTTTGTTCAGGCTAGCCTCGAACTTCAGGTGATCCTCCTGTCTAAGCCTCTCAACTGCTGGGATTACAGGCGTGCATCACCATGCCTGGCTTCAACTATTTCTTTTTTCTTTCCTTTTTTTTTTTTTTTTTTTTTTTTTTTTTTAATTTTTTTTTTTGAGACAGGGTCTCACTATGTAGTTGAGACTGACCTGGAACTCACTGTGTAGCCCAGGCTGTTCTTGAACTCACAGCGATCCTCCATCCTCAGCCTCCCAAGTTCTGGGATTACAGGCATGCGCCACCATGCCTGGCCTTCAACTGTTTCTTAATATCTCCTGTTGAATGTCTCACAGGCATCTCAAAATGTGCATTAGAAAGAATGGCTTAAGCTATGCTGCAGTTACAGATCATAAAACTTCAGTGAATTAGCAATGCAGAATTTATTATTCTTTCATTTAAAATACAGCATGTATCAATGGGATCTGTTTTCCATTTAGCAGCTCAGGAGTCCTCAATCTTTCCATCTTCCAACAAGAGTAAGTTACAGCAATAATTATTTGCCTTGATCTTGAAGCGACTCATCACTTTTGCTCACAAGTGGTCTCATGGTCTCCAAATAGCCACAAGGGAAACTGAACAATACAGGACATTTCATGGACTTGTATCAAGTAATAATTGTCTTAGTCACCATCTTCACTTTTGGTCACTTAATATTTCTTTGCTCCCTTTTTCCCACATATAGACCGCACTCAAATTCCCTCCATAGGAGAAACTTCACAGTCTGAGCTAGTAGAACCTTTTTATCAGATTTGCTTAGAGCTTTCTTTATCTAAAAACCTATCATTTAAAAGGCAATCTGTCTTCTCCTCACCCTCTTATAAAATACACGATGCTACAACAGGGACATTTAGCAACTTTTTATAAGGGTGGAAAACATAAAACACAAAAATCATATTTTGTGAGAATTTTGAAATCCCCACTGGGCAGACACTTGGAGGTTTTATTGTTTCAGTGTGTATCAGAAACTAATGTTGAAATTTAATTGCCACTGTTATGGTATGAAGAGACGGGACCTTTCTGAAGCGATTGGATTATGGAAGCCCTGCCCTTATGAACCAATTACAACCCTTGTGGGAGTGGTCTGCTTATGGTGAGTTGGGTAAAAAGGGGAACTCAGTTCTCTCTTTCTCCCTCTCTTCTTCCCTCCCTCCCCCTCATATATACTCTGTCCATGATGCTTTTCACTACCACATTACGACTTTAGGCCAGACGTGGCCTCACAGTTTTGGGCTTCCAGCCTCCTGAATTGTGAGGCAAACATCCTCTCATCGCTTATAATTTACCCACTCTGTGGCATTCTGTTACAACGATAGGAAATGGAATAAGGGAGGAAGGCTGTATACCATAGTTTTGAGGTAAGTTTCTTTTCTTTTTTTCTTTTTGGTGTGGGGAATTGAACTCTGGACCTTGTGCTAAACTCTGGACCACTGAGCTAACTCTCCTGCCCTTGAGAGAGGTTTCTTGATTCTGTAGCAGAAACATTCTTGCCTATTTTTCTTTATGGCCCATGAGAGCTAATCTTTGTACACTGCACTGTTTCTTTTTTGGCTAGATCACATTTAAAATGAGAATATACCTTTTTTATGGGCAGCGCGGCTTTCTCAATCTACTTCCAGTGCTAAAAGGTTGGGGACTAAGAGTTAACATTTGGATGCAGTAGTCAAAAATTTTCTTAGGTGAACTCTCAGTTTCTTTGGCAATTTCTATTTATTATGGGCTTCTCATCTATTTGATTCCACTTACGTGTCATTAAGCATATTTCCAAATCTTTTAAAAATACAATCCTCAAGTTTTCTCTGTTTTTCCCCTTCTTATTTTTGTGTGCATCTTTCTGAGCTTATTGAAAGCTAACTTGGACTATACTGGTTTAGTAGGAAAGAAGATCTACCTTTAATCTGACCCTTACTTGGAGATGCTTTATCTATTTGAGATGTTTACTGGATTCCAAACCCACAATGCATAACATTATCTTTCTTCTTAGTCATTTTAGTAAACTCAGAAAGTGCTATTTTTTTTTCTTTCAATGCTAAAGACTGAGCCCAGAGCTTCATGGATGGGAGGGAGACATTATATCCCTGATTTACAATCCCAGATCTTAAAAATATTTTGGATGAGGGTCTTCCTAAGTTGACCAAGCTGGCTTTGAACTCCTGCCTCAGTCTCACAAGTATCTGGGATTATAGGTGTCTATGACCATTCTTGGCTTTAACTAAGAGATTTTATTGGAAGTTTTTGCTTTAAGCTTTAAAACAGTCTTTTATTTTGCATTAGAAGTAGTTTATTTAAAAAAATGTCTACAAGCCTTTCAGTATTTTTGTTTTTCTTTTCTATTTTCTTTTTTGGTACCGAGGACTGATCTCAGGTCCTTGCACTTGTGAGGCAGGCAGCGGAACCACTGAGCTAAATACTTGGCCCTTTCCAGTGTTTGTTTAGCCTGTGTTACCACTCCCGGAATACCTGTGTCCTAATGTCTGGGACCTGAGTATTTAGGTTAGATTACAAAAAGGAATTCAAGTTAGAGTTGGAATTAAGATTGCTAATCAGCAGACCTTAAAACAGGAATATTAACCTGGATTTTGAGTGGGGTCTAATTTAATTCCAAGATCTTTATAAACAAAAGAGAGTAGTAAAGAAGTTAAAATTAGAGTGATATGACTGAGAAGGGCTCAGTTGGGCTTTGCCCATTTTGGAGCTGAAATGGAGCCTCTAGAAGCTGGAAAAAGAAAGAAATGGCTTCTCCCCAGAGCCTCCAGAAAGGAGCACAGCTCTGTCCATATCTTTGTTCTAGCACTGTGAATTTCATTTCAGACTTTGGAGCTTTAGACCCGGAAGATAAGAAATATATGTTGTTTTAAGCCACTTAGTTTATGGCACCGTGTTACAGTAGCAATTGCGAACTAATACAATCACTTTCTTCATTTTTCCCCACAAAGTGGCCAGATATTTCCATTTTTTTCCAATTATTTGTTTGGTTACCTCACCAAATGTAGCCAACATATCACTGACATTTTATTTTCCAACATCTCTTCTAGAGCTCCAATGACAGGCGGCAGGTTATCTGTCCTCACAGGACACAGCTGCACCAGTGTTCTATTCTATAACACGTATCACCATCACTCAGGTTCTTTTTTTTTTTTTTTTTTTTGGATTTTTGAGACAGGGTCTCACTGTATAGTTGAGACTGACCTGGAACTCACTATGTAGCCCAGGCTGGTCTCAAACTCAGAGCGATCCTCCTGCCTCAGCCTCCCAAGTGCTGGGATTACAGGCGTGCTCCACCACGTCCGGCCCCTCAGGTTCCTTTTATCAGATTCTTCATTACCAGATGCTACTACAATTCTACATCTGTCTTGTCCTTCTCCTACTCCGGACTTACTTACATCAAGACACGAAGATGGGTGAGATAGTGTAGAGGACCCAGCTGCCAATCACATTTCTGTACAGAGTGCACAGGACTTGTGGTCAATTAGGCCATGATGCAATGAGCAGGAACATGTGAGCAACTGTGCCCCTGTTGTAGGACAGAGCTGTTCCTGGGAAAGCAGCCACTTCTTCTTTTCATACTCTTGCCTCTAATGGGGCCATGTGACTAGTTATAGCCAAAGAAACATAGGCAGAAGGAGTGCATGTGTGTCACTTCCATACTGAAGTAGTTGAATATCCAGTGTAGCTTTCAGAGGACACGTACTGTAGACAGTGGCATTTAAGATGAAAGGGTTTAGAACTCTCAGTCTGCACTTGCAGCAGTCATCAGTACTCATTCAACCATCAATAGCTTGATTTTTTCTTTTCTGTCTGGACAACATGGTGTTTTATTGTGTTAAACAACTGAAATTTAGAAATTGTTTTCTTACTAAGACAGACCAAAACTGAATTGTTCAGATTCTCAGAATTTTTAAGTATCAAGAAGCATATTTAATTAATAGGATTTTGTAAGGACTAAATACTATTTATTTGGTAACATTTAAGCTGCTGAGTACTCTCTATAGGACATTACTGCTACTCAATGCTTCTTTCGTTAGGATCCCCCTTCTCCCATTTTTTGGAGTCTTACATTGCAATAAGAATACTGTAGTGAAAAAAAATTCTAGTTTTATTATGGACTTACATGGTAGACCTATTTTTCAGTTAATGTTTTACATTTTAGTTTTAAAGCTATTTTCAATGTTTAGACTGCTAGATTCACTTATTCTAAAATATCCCTCCCCATTTACACTTTATTTCCATTTTTTCATTTTCTCATATTTTTTATTTTCCCCTATTCCCTTTCCCCTAGCCTTCCCACTTTCCCTACACCTTTAGCCCTTTTCTTCCTATTTCACATTGTCAGTTATTTCATTAGGATCTTATGTACTATTATACTTTTTCACACCAGAGAAACTATTCGGTATTTATACATGTGTGACTTATTTATTTCACTTAGGAGTATATCTTCAAAATGTATCCATTTTCCTATAAATAAATCTAATTTCTCATTCTTTATAGCTGAGTAGTATTCCATTTTATAGAAAAACCAAATCTTCTTTATCCAGTCTCCAAATGATGGGCATATGGGCTATTTTCAAGTTTTAGCTACCACAAACTGTGCTGCTATATACATAGGTGCACATTTATCACAGACATGAGGATCAGTGGAATAGACTGGAAGATACAAAAACAATTCAAGATGTACTCAGCTACCTCATTTTTGACAAAGGAGCCAACCATCCTCACTGGAGGCAAGATAGCCTCTTTAATAAATGGTGTTGGAAAAACTGGATTTCAACCTGCCAAAGATTAATACTAGACCTTTTTCTTTCACCATGCACTAAACTAAAATACAAGTGGATTAAAGATCTAAATATTAAAAAAGAGACACTAAATTTATTGGAAGATAAGTTAGGCAGAACTCTTGAAGATACTGAAATAGGAAAAGACTTTATGAACAAATCCTCAGTAGCATGGGAACTAGCACAAAGAATCAACAACTGGGATCTCATCTTATTAAGAAGCTTCTGCACTGCAAAAGAAACCATCAACAGAACTAAGAAATGACCTACAATGTGGGAAAATTTTTTTTTCCAGCTGCTCCTCAGACAAAGGACTATTATCTAGAATATATAACGAACTAAAATAAATCAGCCCCCCAAATATAAAGACCCGATTCAAAAATGGGCATCTAAAATGAACAGACATTTCTCAGACAAAGAAGTAAAAGGAACAACTAAATATATGAAAAAATGTTCTACATCACTGGTCATTCAAGAGATGCAGATGAAAACAACACTGATATTCCACCTCACCCTACAAAGAATGGCTGCTATCAAGAAATCAACCAATCACAAATGTTGATGGGGTTGTGGGGAGAAAGGAACCCTCCTCCATTGTTGGTGGGAGTGCAGACTAGTGCAACCACTATGGAAATCAATATGGAGATACCTCAAAGAGCTGGGACTAGAAGTTCCATTTGACCCAGCCATCCCTCTGCTGGGTTTCTTTCCAAAAGATTAAAAGAATCTTTATTTATATTGGGTGAATCTTCAGTGGGAAAATCTCTCTAGAGTATCAACATTTCATATCATTTTTAAAAACAGTATTTAAAGTTTTATTTTAAGTTTTTTCCTAAAGTATATTTTAGTATATTTTCTAAATAATTATAGGAAACCTGCTGTTTGTTGTTTTGTCTTAGATTTGTCTTACTGATTTATTGCCAGTTGTAACATTTTTAAAAATTTTTGTCTGGGCATATCACCTGGACTGCAGCAGAACTGATGAATGTGAAGGGTTGAAGATGAAATCTGGGAAATGAGAGACCATATCAATTTAGGGTGCTGTTTCAACAGAACAAATGATGATCAAAGCTGGGGCAACAATATGTAAGTGAGAACACAGAGTTATGTGTGGGTTTTAGACACTGCTGAGGTGGAGTCAGGAACCTTTGTTTATATTTACACTTATAATGATAGTGTGGGAATGAAAGCATAAACAACATGTGCTCTAAGTGAAGACATTAATAACTGATTCCACAGTTTAATGTTCACCTTTTAGTGGAGTTTGTAGCCAAACCTGTCTACTGACTTTTCCTTTATTTAGTCTTCAGAGAGGCTTCAAAAGCAGGCACGTTCGGTGCTAATCTCACTATCTTCCATACCACTGTGTTCATCCTACTTGGGATATTGGGAATGTACAATATCACACCTGGCTTTCTAGCCCCTTCTGTCTCATGTACATCACTGCAGTTTTGGGAAATGGAATCCTCATCCTTGTATTGATTGAGTGCACCCTCCATGAACCCATGAATGTCTTCCTATCTATGCTGGCTGGAGCTGACATTCTGCTGTCCACCACCACTGTGTCCAAGGCCCTGGCTATCTTCTGCTTTCATCTGGGGAGATAGCCTTTGATATCTGCGTTACTCAGATGCTTTTCATCCATGTTGCCTTTGTGGCAGAGTTAGGAAGCCTGCTGGCCATGGCATTTGGCCACTATGAGGCCTCCATACTCCCTTGAGGTACACAGCTATCTTAATACCTATGACAATTGGAAAAAGTACCCTGCTTCTCTGGGGTCAGAGCGCTGGGACTGTTTTTCCTATCATATTCTTGCTGAAAAGGCTGCCATACTGCTGGGCAATGTCATCCCTCACTCATACTGTGAGCACACTGGGGTGGCCTGACTGGCCTGTGCTGATATCACCAGTATCTGGTGTGGCTTCTCAGTGCCAGTGGCATCAGTTTTGGTAGATGTTGCACTCATTGGTGTTTCATATACTTTGATACTCCAAGCTGTGTTTAGACGTCCTTCCCAGGATGTCTGATATAAAGCTCTCAATACCTGAGGTTCTCACAATGGAGTTATTCTCTTTTTCTTCACACTATCATTTTTCACTTTTCTTACCCACCACTTTGGCAAAAATATTCCTCACCAGTCCATATCCTTCTTGCAGATCTCTATGTTTAAATTCCTCCCCTACTTAACCCTATTATCTATGAAGTGAAGACCAAGAAAATCAGAGGCAGTATGGCTCACATGTTAACTATTTCAGGGAAGTCTTGAGACAGCTCTTTGTCCCTTTGTAGATTTCTCTTATCAGAAGCAAACACAACTTGCCAACAAGTTCCCAAGTTTAGGGATTGTAGCATGTTCTGGTAGAAAGCACATGAAATAAACTTTATCTACACTCAAATCCTTACTCCCTTACTTTCTGATTTTTGGCTGTAGGGAATTTTCTATCTTTTTGAAATTTAGTCTTAATTTGTAATGGTCAACCATTCATACCTATCCTCTGAAGTTTCTGTGAGGATTGTCCAGAATTATGTGGGATCTTAAGGTCAGCTATAATTCTAACTTGAATGTTTGTTGCCCAAAGGAAGATGTCTTAAATTTGCTGTACAAGATATTTCCAGTATTTCCAGAGGCTCTTAGGTCTTCTCTTGCTTATCTTTCTAGAGTGTGTCTGGACCACCATCATCTCTGATATCACTGCCATAATTACTACAAGTTTTTTTGGGGAGTATAAATCAAATTGAGTAATAAATACTTAAAACTATCTTCAAAAATGTTAAACTGTTGAAAAGGATTAAGTCTGACGTTGAATACATTTTGAATATAAGGAACTCTAATCATTATATGTAAAAAAAATCCTCTTACTCATCTGGTAAGTGGTCCAAGTGTCACAGACATAGGCATGATCCTTAGAGAGATGAGTCTTTGGGCTGAACACGTGAACAAAGGGCAAGTTGTGGGGTCACGCGAAAATAGAAACGATGTACCACACAGATACTCAGACATGAAAAAGATGAAGCAAGCAAATGTTATCTGATTCTGTCCTTTCCTCCCTCTTTTAAAATAGCAGAACATTTATTGGTGCATTTTAGGCATATATAATGATAAGCCTCATCATAGGGAATTTGGACCTATTCACGAAACATCCCTCCACTTTTCTCCCATTGTCTTTTCCCTTTTGTCTCCTACATGGAGACAAATCACACTGACAGATAGGGGTGCAATCCCTTTCACTGTTTGGGGTCCTCGAGAAAGACATTTCCTGGATGGTAAAATCGATAAGAACTTAGATTTATATACATTTTGAGGGCAGAGAAGCAATTTATAATGACAAGTTTTCTGAAGCAAATGCTCTAAGGGAAGTCAGAGGCCTGTAGCTGGGTCTAAAATTTAGTCAAGCTGAGGAGTTCAGGTCTTGTTAGTCATTGATTATGTGACTATTTTTCTTTCTAGTAGTCAGTCTTGGGATGTTGCTGTTTTTGATGCAACTTGTTGGGGAGATATGGCTTGCGCTAACACCTCGATTTATGTTTGAGCTTGTTCCTCATGCTTCATGGGGCATGACCGATTGTGGTCACTGCTAGATCTTCTGATCTATAATCTCCAGTATTCTGGGAGCACCCACTTCATTTTTCAGCCCATTTCTTGATCCAGAAGTGTATATGTAGAAGGGTAGGCCTGCTTGATTATTCCTACTGTGCTAACTCTAACCACCAGGTTGATTTCCTCAGGGTCCTCTGCCTCTGTTTTTATCAGACCATTCCAAATTTGAATCAACATTGTGTTTTTGGTAGCATCCCTCCTCTTGGCTTTTTTTTTTTTTTTTGGCTTCCATTTACTTGCATAATCCCACTGAAATTGCTTTTCATCTTTTGGAGATTCCTCATATTTTACATTGCATTATGGTTTTGCATTTGTTTTTCAGCATGTTTTGGATTGATTTGTTATTGAACATGTCAGTGATTGCTGGGACTTAGGGTGGGAGGAGGAGGCTTCAGAGCACTCAGTCTGTTACGTTGGCTCGGAAGTCTTTGGAATTTACTGAGACTTTTTTCATACCCCAATATGTTAGCAAGTTTGGAAGATATCGCATGAAAAGAATAGTGATATGTACTGTTTACTTTTACTGAGAGTTTGTTCATTCAATCCCACCTTTCAATAGATTTTCTATGTGGTAGAGGCTAGGAAACTCACACATTCAACTTTTGAACATCAGACTCAGGGATGAACATCAAACTCAGTTCTGATTAAACAGATGTGAGTAAAAATCTTTGGAAGAGTTCTTTTGTGTTTCTCCCTTCTTGTCTAGAGTGTGGAGTTGAGTGTGGAAGTATGCATAACTTTGGCTGACAGAGCAAAAAGATAGAAAGCTTGGCTTCCTGATGGCATAACAGAAGTACCCTTAACAACTTTTGACTGCCTGATATTTCTCCCCTCCCCATTCCTGTCCACATATATCTTCGTTTGTGAGCATAATTGTTCTTCCTGGTGATGATTAACTTTATGTTGCCTAGCCTAGGCATTTGGTGAAAAAATTATTCAAGCTGTGTCTATAGGGATGTTTCTGGATGAGATTAGCATCTGGATTCTACAGGCTGAGTAAAGAGATTATTCCCCCTAACATGTCACTCTCACCCACTCAGTTGAAGGCTTAAATACAACAAAAAGGCTGTCAGCTTTTCTGTTGCTGGAACCAAATGTCCAATACTTTCAGTTTAAAAAGGGGGAGGTTTATTTGACTCACAATTTCAGAAGGTTCAATCCGTGCTAATCTGGCTCCAAGGTAGAAATGGAATTGCAGAGGGCATGGCAGAGAAAAGTTGCTCAACCCATGATAGCCAGGAATGAGAGAGAGAGAGAGAGAGAGAGACAGAGAGAGAGAGAGAGAGAGAGAGAGAGAGAGAGAGAGAGAGAGAGAGAGAG
>NW_022900928.1:23095320-23177144 GCF_012274545.1 Fukomys damarensis
AGAGAGAGAGAGAGAGAGAGAGAGAGAGAGAGAGAGAGAGAGAGAGAGAGAGAGAGAGAGTGTGTCTCCACAATCTAGCTGCCTCCTGAAACTCCACCCCTGAATACATTACTTTTACAGGGACATTTTAGATCTAAATTATAACATCTTGAGTATAAGAGGGAAGACCTCATGTTTGAGTGCCTGGAATACTGGTCTTCTTCTTTCAGAGGGGAACTTTTATCACGACTTTCCTTGATTCTCAGCCCTCCAGACTTGGAATGGAACTTATACCATAGGCTCTCCTGATTCTCAGGCCGTTGGGCTCAGACAGGAACTACACCATTAGCTCTCTTGGATCTTCAGTTTGCTGACTGATGATCTTGCAGATTTCTAAGCCTTCATAGTAGTGTGAGCCACTCACTTTCAGTTTCTCCACTGAGTCTATTTCTCTGGTGAACCCTAACAAATGCAAAAACTCTAAAGCAAGAAAATAAAACTATAGACCAATATCTCATGAATTCAGATGTAAAATTCTCAATTAAATAGCAAATAAAAAAACTTTATTTCTGTTTTTTCCTTCTTTTTTCATATTTTTTCTTCCCCTTCTTTCTTTTTCTCTTACCTCACCTACTTCCCCTTCCCCTTTGGACTTTTGCTTTCTTTTTCACCTTATTTATTATACATTCTGGTCCTCATTTACACTTTTAGTTTCTACACCAGAGAAAGTATTTGGTATTTACACGTGTGTCCTACTTATTTCACTTAAGAGTATTGCCTCAATGAGCATCCATTTAGCTATATATGCCTCAAATTTCTCATTCTTTATGGTTGAGTAGTGCTCCATTTTATAAAAAATAGAAACAAAATTTTCTTTGTAAATAGGGAAAGGTGAAGGGGTGGAAAGGAGGGAAGGGGAAAGGGGAAAAAAGAAGAGTCAAGATATACCATATATAGGCATGAATTCCCAATGATGAATGTACTCATAAAGTATACCTAAAATGTACCAGTAAACCTAATGAATAAAAAAATAGCAAAGAGAACCCAGGAATATATCAAAAATTTCTATTCCATAATCAACAATGACGTAGAAAAACATAGGATTGTTTAACATCTGAAAAATAAATTAGTATAATAGTCAATCAGAAGAAGGAGGAGGAGGAGGAGAAGAAGAAGTTTAAAGAGAAGAAGAAGTAGAGGAGGAAGAGGAGGAAGAAGAAAAGAAGAGGAAGAGGAGGAGGAGGAGGAAGAAGAAGAGGAGGAGGAGGAAGAGGAGGAGGAGGAGGAGGAGAAGGAAAAAACACCACAGGATCATTTCAAGATGTAGAAAAGCATTTGAGAAAAAAATTCAATACCCTTTCTTAGTAAAAATACAAATAGAAGTAGATGGAACTTTCTTAACTTGATAAAGGGCGCATACAAAACCCATGACTAACACCCTTAGTGGTGAAAGACTGAAGCGTTTCCCTGTCAGATCAGGAATGCGACAAGGATTTCTTAGCTTTCTTGTCAGTGGGAAAAAATACCTGACACCTGTAACTGAAAGGAGCTGAGGTTTATTTTTGCTTGAAAATTTTAGAGGATTCCATTCATGTTTGACTTGATTCAAGGCAGAAATCACGTAACGGAAGAAAGGTGCTCAATCCATAGCAGTCAGGAAGCAGAGAAAGAAGGGAGAAGTGGTAACAAAAATCCACCCTTCCAGGTCATGCTCCCAGGGGTGACCTCTAACCAGGTCCCACCTTCTAACAGCACAGTCAGCTACTGAGCAGAACAAAGGATGGACCAACTGGTGAGTGTAGCTCCCCTTTGATCCGGTCACCTTCCAAACATGAGACCACGTGGGGGGTGGAATTTTAGATCCAAACCATAATATTTACCTTTGCTTCTTCTGTTTAACATTATACTACGGTCCTAGCCAGGACAAAGACCAAAAACTGAAATCAGTTCAGAAAGGAAGGAATAATACAATCGCTCTGTTGATGACATGGTATTTTATATAGAAAATCCTAAGGAGTACACTAAAAAGCTATTATAATGAGCTAATTCACTGAGTTTGCATAATACAATGTTAATATACAAAAAGTAATTGTATTTCTATAGTAACGTTATCTACAATGAAACTAAGAAAACAATTCCATTTATTTATTTTTTTCTTTGGATTTTTTATTTGCTGACAAATTAAGAGTCTAGATAATTTAGTAAACATTTATGGTATTTGTGAAGCTCGGGTAACAGGCTAAAATATGACCCGGGTTGATATGATCTAAGCCTAAAGCCTGAAGGATCATCTATGGAGGACATTTTTTTCATAGTGGGCTTATAAACACATCTTTGAAAATTAAAAAAAATTTTATTAGTATGTATTTGCAGTACATAACGGTGCATTCCTCATGGGGAGTTGGTACATGTACCAAAATGATAAAATATTAGTAAGTAAAGTTAATAAAAGTATAAAATTTACACTTTAAAACTACTGAAATAAATCTCTGAAAAAAATTTAAAATGACCCAAATAGAGAGATATTTTGTGTTCATGAATCAAGAGACTTAGTATTGTTAAGATGTCAGTACTCCCTGAACTGACCTACAGAAATAATGCAATCTCTATCAAAATTCCAACTTATTTTTTGCAAAACTAGCAAGTTTATCTTAAAATTCATATGAAAATCTAAGTATTCCAAATATCAAAATAATGTGTAAAAGAAAAATTTTGAAAGGTTAATATTTCTTGATTCTAAAAGTTAACTGTACTAAAAACCTTTGGTGCTTGTATAAGATTATACATATAGATCAGTGAACTACAAATGGGAGTACAGCAATAAATTCCCACATTCATAATTAACTTTTTTAGATAGAGTCTTTCTATATTCTTCAGGCTGGCCTTAAATTCTCTATGTAGTCCAGGCTGGCTTGGAATTCACAGCAATCCTCCTGCCTCAGCCACCTGAATGCTGGGATTGCAGGTTTTTGCCGCCACACCAGATTAATTGGTTTCAACAAGGATACCAAATCAATTAAATGAGAAAATAATAATCTTTTCAAGAAATGCTGTTAGGACAATTAAATATCTACATGAAAATAATGAGCTAGACTCCTTCCTCACATTACACACAAAAATTAACTAAAAATGGATTATAGATCTAAAAATAGGAACTGAAAATAGAAGGAAAAGGAATAAATATTTTTCAAATTTAGGCTTGGCAAAGCCTTCTTAGATATTTCATCAAAAGCACAAGGAAAATTTTAAATCTACTATGTTTATCCTTAGGAAAATTGCTATTGACTTTCAAATGAAAATTTATTAAAAAGGAGGTTATAATATAATTTTGCCATGCTTTGTTATCTTAATTTACATTAAAAAAACTAGTAGTAAGGTTAAATAAAGAGCAAGAGTTGAGAGAGATATTCTGGAGCCTAACTGCTTATTTCAAATCTCATTGTATGCTTCTTTCCTATCTGATGTCAGGCTCACTTACTGTTGAGACGTGTTGATCTCTGTGAAATGCTTAGAGCAGTGCCTTGTACATATGATGTCTGTATGAAATAGCTTCATTAATTTGAATCGATGTGCCTAGAAATTGGGAGATGGAATTTTACCCAAGGAAGGTTGGGCTCTGAAGCCTGTGCTTTCTTTGCGGTGTTGTACTTAATATTCCATTATTTAAAGTCAGCTTACTTCCTGGACACATACTCACCCAAACCAAGCACTCTCTGGATGCCTGTTTTCAGCTCCTGCATCCTAAGGGCATAGACCATAGGGTTAAGGGATGGAGGGATGACAATGTGCAGCACATTGAGGAGATTAGGGATGAGAGGAATCCTTCTTCCTGCCAGGTGAGTGATAGATATTAAAACAACAGCTGTGTAGAAAAAGAGAATGAGGATAATGTGGGAGCTGCAGGTACTCAGGGCTTTAGATATTGCTTCAGCAGAGTTGAGCCTCAGCACCGAATGAATAATCAAAGCATAGGAAACAAAGACCAGAATCATGTCACTCCCAGCCACAAGCCAGGCCAACAGTAAATGATACAGCTTGTTGGTGATGATATCATCACAGGCCAGACTAGTGACCCCCAAGTTAGAGCACAGACAGTGGTCAATTTCATTTCTGGAGCAATAGTGTCTCTGGGCAGCCAGGACAGGCACTGGGATAGTTAACAGGCCATTCCTGAGCACCATGGACAGTGTGGCTTTGATTACAAACGCTTCAGTGACTATGAAAGGATACTGAAGGGGATAACATATGGCTATGTATCTATCCACTGCCATGCAGAGGAAGGTGCCTGACTCCATGAACATAAAAGAGTTGATGGCATACATTTGGGCAAAACATTGAGGTAGGCTGATGGCCTTAGCATCAAACCACAGGATTGCCAGGATCTTGGGAATGCTGGTAGTAGCCATGCCGATGTCCACTATAGCCAGGACACCGAGGAACTGATACATGGGCTGGTGCAGGTTAGGCTCTTTGGAGATCGTGATTAAGATCAGGAGATTAGCAACAAGAGCTAAAAGGTAGAACAGAGCCATGGGCAAGGAGAGCCAGGCCTGCCACTCATGAATGCCTGGGAATCCCATCAGGATGAACTCAGACACTTGAAACTCTGAGTTATTGATCGCACTCAGAGCAATATCCATATCACCGGATGTTTCGTTCTCAGCATTTGCCTGTGGATGAAGGGGAAACAGAAAAAGTTGTGATTAGTTCTGCTGAGGGTACTGTTTAGAAATTCAAAAAATGCTTAAAATAGTACTTATAAACAATCAATTTGATTAGTAAAAGACATATGAGAGGGGAATTACCAACAAACTTCCAGTCACTTTCAGATTCTTATATGGAACAGATTAGTAATATAGTAAGCATTTATTGCCTTTGTTTGGACTTATTAAAGTCATTTCATGACTCATTCTAGACTCTTTAATATTACATCCTCTTTGTTTTGGATCTTGTTCATTCTTAGAGTATTGGAGAATATTTTAAAGTAATTATAACAGAAAGTCATGCTTCTGGAATAACCGAATATCTGAAAAATAGTTTTATTACATTTATCTCTGAATACCACTTGCCTTGTTAAAAACGTAAATATTGATAGTCTCTCAAATTTCTGCCTTTGCTTTACTTCATAGCACTGACTTTAAGACCATGTCTTTGTCTCTCACCATCTCCAAGAACAATTAATGACTGTGCCATTTATTGATTATAAGTATATTGCCCATGTAACTTATAAAGAAAAATAAAACAATAGCATTTTAGAAAACAAAATAAAACTAAATCAAAATCCTATCAACCAAACATAATGATCTTTAATATTTTCATTATTTAATTTTTAGCATTTTTCTTTGCAAGTCTCTTAGGCTGTTATTTCATATACACAGAGTTTTTTATCCTATTTTTTTTAGCATATTGTACTGAAGGTCAATTGCCCTATTCATTAAAAAATTTTGTAAATATTTTAACTCTCTTTATAAATATATTTCAATAATGACCAAGTGTTATTAAATGGTTTTGTGACATAATCCTCAATTTTTTTGTATATGCAAAATATTTGTATATCCATATATTCTGATATATGTATATTTATCTTTAAAAACATCTATATTTCTAAAACTTTTCCTTTTATGCTTAAATAAAGCTCTTTAACGAAGAACTTATAGGTGATCTCCATGAGACTCTGTAAACTTACTCATTTTATGTGGAATCTTTTTTTTTTCTATGAGCATATTCATATTATTCTTGGGAGAAGATCTGTGCAGCTTTCTCAAATTTTGAAAATATTCTATTATCTAAACTAGAAGCAATGATTCTGTACTAAAATTTTTGGCCAGTATTCATTTCCCTATGAATTTAAATTTTAAATAGTTGATCTTCCCATTTTGTTACTCAACTTGTTTACATGTTATTAATTTTACTGTTAATGAGCACCATGTAAATAAATTGATTTCAAACAATTAAGCAATAGATTCTGCCTGCATTTTTCATCAAGTGATTTTTATGCCTCCTTTGTCATGTAGTGAATATATATATATATATATATATATATATATATATATACATATATATGTTAATTTTATTTCTGGGAATATACTTTTTCTATTTCTTTCTGGTTATTTTTGTGTCAACATCAGACATAGTAAATCCAAAACACAGCAAGATTCTATTCCTTTTATTATTCTCTTCAATTTTAAACCTTTTTCATGCATTTATTCTCCTGATAAACCACCTTCCTTTGTTGAGTTCTAAAATAGCATGCAGTTGCTATTGGGATTGTATGAAACCTGTAGATAAGTTTTGAAAAAATATATGGTATATTATATCATCAAGTATTTTTCATAAATAGGAATCCCTTCTACCTTTATTTAAATCTTTAAAAACTTATTACAGTTTTGTACTTCACTGTTCTTATTAGGATTATTATTATTTTTAGATGTTTTTAGTGCATGTCATTGTTTCTCTTCATTATATATCTCAATATATATTTTTGTCTTACGGTGACCCATTGACTAGATCTTTTTTATTTTTATTACTTTGTCATTTCTTCTTGTATTTATTCACTTTGATAAACTTGTGCTGCTTTGAAATGTTTTATGAATTTTTTGTTTTGTGTTATAGCAACCAATTAATTATTGCTGGCAAAGTAAATAATTGTGTTTATTATTTTATATATTGTAATTATGTTTGTTTTGACTTTTTATAGTCTATATCATTCATTTTGATGAACTAATTTTAATCCTTACAATTTTACCATTGATACTAATTTTTAGAAAAATTTCTAGGTAGATAGAACAAAAATCTGCTCACCAACAGTATTTTCCCTCTGAAAATTTCTGTGTCTCTCAATTATTGTTTCAAGTCTTAATGAAATGGTTGGAAGTCCATGGTCAGTGTAAAAGTAATTATGATGGCAATATATCATGATTTTTTTTAACATAGAGATCATGAGCACCATGAGTAATATAATTTTCACTTTTCAATTTCTTAGCTTATATAAATTTTATTTTTATTAAATATTTTTAATATCTTTTATTAGTATATGTTGATGTTCATAATGATTACATTCATTCATTTTTTTACATTCCTTTTGATGTTTTTAAAGTTGAGTTTATTGAATAATTTACATACAATTTCACCTTTTTCAAGTGTGTGAATTTTGATAAACATATGTATCAATGTGAGAACACATATTGCATTCTCTTCATATGTAATTCTATATCATATAGATTAATCTATAAACAGATTAGTTTTTGCTTGTAGATGGGGAATGAAGACTGACTGCAAAGGGGCGTGAAAGAACTTTTGGGGTGCAAAAAATACATAACATATTTTAATTCTTTTTGATCCTATTCCTTCCCTTCTCTTCCTCTTCTTCTCCCTCCCATCTCTCTTCTTGACTAGTTGTTTAATGGGAATTCAGCTATAATTTACATTAAGTATAATTTTTCTGTTTCTTTAAATTGCACATCTTCTATTTGACATGATAAAATAGTCTTTCATTTGGAGTTACTTTATGTTTTGGGAAACTCTAGATTCTTTGATTTGTCAGTTATTTACTGACCGTCTTAGAACCTAGACTGATTTCTCCAGTTCGCTATTCACAGATGTTGGTTCTCAACAAAAGTGAAGAACTGAGAGAAGGAAAAGGTCAAAGATGAAAAAAAAAGAGAGAGAGATAAAAGAAAAACTGAGTGGGAAGTCAAAGGTTATATATCTGATTGAGTTCAGACATCAGGACAGCATTACAGGACAGCTATTTCCTCACCTCTCAATTTGCTGGTCATTTACTATTTTATTTAAGACTTCAGGAGAGGCTATGAAGATGTTCTCAGGCTGGTAGTCTTCTGTAACTGCTTCTACTTTCCTGGCTGCAATTACTTATTTCAGTCTGTTGCCCAGACCAGAACTCTGTCCCTGCTTTTCACCCCAAAGTCTGGGGTTTTAGTATAAATTATACCTCTGAGGTGCATGGGGTTGGTGTGCTGCATTCTGGTCCCTCCTTACTCTTTTCTAAGTAACCTTGAAAGCTCAATGTTTTTAATGCTGTACTGCCACAGGAATGGGACTGAAGTCCTCTTTGGAGTTAGCTAATTACCCATTCATCCCTAGTCCCAAGGGGCAGTCTACCAAATACACAGCTTTTCACTGCAGGTTTCTTAGGCAGTGGAATTCACTTCTGCCTGATCAATTGTGTCCCCTCATTGTAGGAAAGTTCTGACCTTTCCTCATGTCAAAATATACCTATACTTTATTTCTCAATACATTGTGAATGGTATTGTTTCCCTGATTTCTTTCTTGGTAAGCTCATTGCTGGTGTATAGGAACATTATTGACTTTTGAGTATTGATTTTGTATCTTGTTACCCTGCTTAATTTATTAGCTCTAGGAATCATCTGTTGGAATTTGTTGAGTCTCTTATGTAAAAGATCATGTTGTTGGTGAATAAAAATCATTTGACTTTGTGTTTTTCTGTATGCATCCCTTTTATTTCTTTCTCGCCTCAATGCTCTGGCTAAAAGTTTGAGTACCATGCTGAACAGGAGTGATGACAGTGAAGATCCTTGTCTTGCTCTTGATTTTAGAAGAAAAGCTTTTAGTTTTTGCTTTTTAATATGATGTTGTCAGTGGGCTTGCCATAAATGGCACTTATCAGATTGAGATAATGTCCATCTATATTTATTTTCTTCAGGGTTTATGTCAGAATGGATGTTGGATTTTGTCAAAAGCTTTTTTTTGTACCTATTGAAAGATCATGAGATTTATGTCCTTGTTTCTATTTATGTGATGTATTACATTTATTGATTTGCATTGGCTGGGCCATCCTTGCATCCCTGGGATGAAGCTCACTTGGTCAAGATGTATGGCATTTTTAGTGCTTTGTTTCATTGTATTTGCCGGTATCTTGTTGATCTTTGTATCTATGCTCATTAAAGAGACTGGCCTGTAATTTTCTTTTTTAGTTGAGTTCTTGTCTGATTTTGGAATCAAGGTAATGCTAGCTTCCAGGAATGAGCTCGGCAGTATTCCTTTCCTTTCAAATCCATTCAAGAATTTAAACATTTTTGATGTTGGATCTTCCCTGAAGATCCTTTCCTTGCTTCTAGATTCTTCAGTTTGTTGGAGAACAGTTTTTCAATGTAGTTACTTATAATCTTCTGGATTTTGAAGGTATCTATTGTAATTTTCTTTCTTTTTTGGTACCGGGGATTGAACTCGGGCCCTTGCGCTTGCAAGGCAGGCACTGGAACCACTGAGCCAAACACCCAGCCCTGTTGTGATTGTCTTATAGACAGCTAAGTTAGATAGAAATTAACATACAGCCAGAGAGTGATTGGGCTATGAAGGAATCCAGCACATAAAAAGACATCAGAGTTATGGCTGGAGGCAAATCTGAAGACAGCCAGGCCTCAGGATGGAAAAGCAATAGCCAAGCCTGCACACATCTCCTCCCTAGAGATAAACAACTTAAAATTATAATGTGTTTAACGCCACTTGATCCATTGGGCCCAGATAGGTGTTAGGCACATAGGTAAGTGATCAGAATGTCTGGACCCATACTTCCATCCAATAGTTTCTTTGATCTTTCCATATACTCTTGCTACATGACTCAATTCCCTAATGCAGCATGCCACAGTGGGCCATTTGTTATCACTGAGAGCTCTAAAAGGTACACCATTGCTGCCCTATAGGGTAATATACTTGTAATACTATAGGCTGATTGTAGTTTGACTCATGTTGTACTCACATTGTGATTTTGCTGTATAAAGTACCCCCGAAAAAGAACCTCAATGGCCATCCACTTGGGACCAGTCCTGAAAATCCATGAGTGATTTTCCTTCTCCTTATTTCCAGTGAAACTCTCCTAACTTCCTCCTTTGATTTGTGAGTTCATTCCTTGATGTTGTGAGGCCATGAACTTGGCACATTTGATATCTACAGGCTGGAAATTATATTTTTCTATACCAATTCACATTTTTATTTATAATTACATTGATAAGGGTCTTTTTAGTCCTCCTTTTGGTAAGTTTGGCTAAGGATTTATCTATTTTGTTTATTTTTTCAAAGAACTAGCTTTTTGATTCATTGGTTCTTTGTATTTTTTTGGTCTCAGTTTCATTAATTTTTGCTCTGACCTTCATAATTTCTTTCCTTATACTAGGTTTGGATTTTGATTGTTCTTTTTTTTATTTAGGACTTTGTGATACATCATTAGGTTATTTATTTGTATGTGCTCTGTTTTTCTGATGGGGCCATTCAGAAATATATAATTTTTCTTAGGACTGCTTTCATTGTGCCCCATAAGTTTTAGTATGTTATATATTTGCAATCTGTAAACTAATTTCTTCTGTGACCTATTGATTATTTGAGTATATTGTTGAATATCTATGCATTTGAATAATTTTTGTGGCTTCTTTTGCCTTCAATATCTAACTTCATCTCACTAAACAAATAATTGTATGGGATAATTTTAATTCTTTTGTATTTATTTAAATGTACTTTATGGGCTAGTATGTGGTTCACTTTGGAGAAAGTTCTAAGTTTTGCTGAGAAGAGCATACTTTTGTTGTTGGGTAGAACACTGTAATATTTTTTAAAGTCTATTTGTTCAAAGGTATAGTTCAATTCTATTTCTTTGTTGATTTTCCGTCTGGTTTATCTATTTGTGACAGTGAGGTGTTGAGGTCTTCATTATAATTGTGTTGTTATTTGTATGATATTTTATTTCTAGTAATATTTGTTTTATGCAGTTGGGTGTGCCAGTGTCTGGTGCTTATATAGTTGTTATCTCTTCCTGTTGAACTATTCCCTTGACCAGTATGTAACGATCTTCTTTGCCTTTTTTTCTGGCTTGACGTCTACTTTGTCTGGAAATAGGATAGATGATCATGAATTTTTTCAGCTCTCATTGCATAGAATATTGTGTCCTTCTTTGGATTTTTAGTCTATTAATTGCCTTTTGGATTAAATCTATTTCTTGTATGTAGCAGATCATTGCATTTTATTTTTTGATCCAATCTGCAAATCTTGGATCAAAAACCAAAATGCTTAGTCTTTTGCTGTGGACATTCATGTTTAGAGTTATTACTGAAAAATATGGACTTCCTCTTGACATTGCATGGATTTCCTGTTATTGACCCTCCTCACCTCATTCTTCTTAATCGTTCCCCTACTTAATGTATTCATTTCTTTAGACCTTTTGACATTGTTTATGTTTATTTTCATTGTATCTTTCTAGGATATCCTTGAGAACATTTTTGGAGTGCTGTTGTGGTTGTCCTGAATATCTTAAGGTTCTGTTTATCATGGAAAGACCTTACTTATCCATCAAATTTGAATGATAGTTTTGCACGATATATCAGTCTGGGCTGGGAGTTGTTTTAGGGGTTGAAACACTCTACTCCAAGCTCTTCTGGCCTTTAAGGGTTTTGTCAAGAAGCCTGCTGTAATCATAACTTTATAAGTGATTTGTTGCTTTTCTCTATCAGTTTAAGATTCTGTTCTTTATGTAGGACTTCTGAAACTTTGACTATGATATACCATGAAAGGTTTTCTTTCTTTTTTTTTTTTTTTTTTTTTTTTTAATATCTGGGATTGAACTCAGAACCTTGTGCTTGATAGGCTGATGCAGAACCACTGAGCTAAATCCCTGGCCCTAAGAGGTTCTTTTCTGATTGCCATCACTTGGGGCTCTGTATCTGTGTGTTAAATTCCTTCTCCATATTTGGCAAATTTTATGCTGCTACAGTGGTACCTCTATTCACAAATAATTTTGTTTGAATAATTTAGTTCACAAACAGAAGTGTTTGGCAAAATTTTGTTTTTGTTTTCAAACTCTGAACTGGGTGACAAACACGGCTGTGGCCATCTTTCCCACATGAACACAAATGTGGATATCATTTCCAGAATCATGGAGTGGTTCATGAACTGAGGAACCTCTGTATTTCCATGAACAGGTTTTTTTCTGCCACTCATTCTGTCATCTGATTTTTTCACTAATTCTAGTTAATCTTAGATTAGTCTCTGCATTATCTGATAGCTGATGGATTCCCCTTTCCACAATATCTTGTTGCTTTAAAAGTATCTCTGAATTATAATTACCAGCATCAGCCCTATCAAGAAACCAGTGTGAAGAACAGTGTGTCAGAACTAGAAAATACTTTCTATGTTTGAAATATAATTTTTTTTTTATTTCTTGGCTGTCTGTTAGTATCTTTTCATGAACTCTAATTCTTTGCTAAACTTGTCATTCATGTTTTGCATCATTTTTGTTTAGCTTGGTTAGCTTTTTATTAATGTCTTCAGTATGCTCCCTAGACATTTTGTTTATTAAGTCCATTATCTGTTATATCATCTTTTAAAAAATTAATTTTATTGGTACATTTAATGTATTCAATATACTGACACTCATGGTTGGAAATTTGTACCTTTATATAATCAATCTTGGTTATTTTTCCCCCTTCTCCTGCCCTCCCCTCAATCCTTCCCTCCCTCCCTATCTACAAAGCCTTTGTTTCCATTATTTTTCATTTTTCTCATATTAATTCCATTCCCTTCTTTCCTTTCCCCTACCCCTCCCATATCCTCTTCCTTTTTGTCCCTTTTCCTATTTCACATTATCTATTATACCTTTTAATTCTTATTTACACTTTCAGTTTCTCACACTAGAGAAACTATTCACATGTGTGTCCTATTTATATCACTGAAGAGTATCATCTCAATGTGCCTCCATTTAGGTATAAATGTCTCTAATTTCTCATTTTTTATGACTGAGCAGTATTCTTTTTTTCTTTCTTTTTTTTGGTTTTTGAGACAGGGTCTCACTAGGTACTTGAGAATGACCTGGAACTCCCTATGTAGCCCAGGTTGGGCTCGAACTCACAGCAATCCTCCTGCCTCAGCCTCCCGAGTGCTGGGATTACAGGCATGCACCATCACATCCGGCTAGTATTCGATTTTATTAAAAAAACACATACACACACATTTTCTTTATCCAGTCTCCCATTGATGGGCAATTTGGCTGCTTCCAAGTTTTAGCTATTACAAATTGTGCTGCTATGAACATTGGTGCACATATATCACTATGGTTTGATTCTTTTAATTCTTTAAGGAGGATATCCAGCAGGGGAATAGCTAGGTCAAATGGGACTTCCAACCCTAGTTCTTTGAGGTATCTGAATACTGATTTCCACAGTGGTTGCACCAGTCTGCACTCCCAGCAGCAGTGGAGCAGGGTTCCTCCTTCCCCACAGCCCTGCCAGGATTTGTTATTGGTTGATATCATGATAGCAGCGATTCTTTTGGAGATGAGGTGGAATCTCAGTGTTGTTTTCATTTGTATTTCTCAAATGATCAGTGATGTTGAGCATTTTTCATATGCTTATTTGCTATTTCTACTTCTTTGAGAAATGTCTGTTCATTTCAGATGTCCATTATGGAACTGGGTCTTTAAATTTGGGAGGTTTAATGTTTTAAAGTTTTTTATATATTCCAGACAACAGACCTTTGACTGAGGAACAGCTGGTGAAAAATTTTTCCCACTTTGTGGACAACAAAGTGGGAAAAATTTTTCACCAGCTGTTCCTCAGTGCTAGCTCATATGCAACTGAGGTTTTTTTCATAAAATCTTTTCCTACATCAATGTCTTCAAGAGTTCTGCCTAACCTCTTTTCAGACTGGTTTAGTGTTTCTCTTTTAATATTTAGATCTTTAATCCACTTTGATTTTATTCTTTTTAGATTTTAAATTGAATTTATTGTTACATTCTAGGTAGGCAGTACAGTTACATTCATTACTGGGATCTTGTACCTTTACATGCCAGGTCTTGGTTCTCATTTTTTTCCCTTGTCCCCACCCTCCCTTCATCCCCTCCTCCCCTCCCCACCTTCAAACACTTTAATTCCATTTTTACATTTTCTCATATTTTTTTCCTTTTCCCTTATTCCCCTTTCCCTATCCTTCTCACTGTCCCTACACCTTTGGTCCTTTTCTTCCTATTTCACATTGCTAATTGCCCTGTTAGGACCTTGAGTACTATTTTAGTTTTTCACACCAGAGAAACTATTTGGTATTTGCATATGTATGACTTATTTATTTCACTTAGGAGTATATCCTCAAAACACTTCAGTTGTAGTTTAGCACATGGTGAGAGATATAGATCAAGCTTTAATCTCTGGAAAGTTGAAACCCAGTTTTTCTAGCACCATTTATTAAAGAGGCTGTCTTTCCTTCAGTTAGGGATTTTGACTCTTTTGTCAAAGATGAAGTGACTGAGTGTGTCTGGACTTGTTTCTGCGTCTTCTAATATGCTCCACTGGTCCTCAGGTCTGTTTCTTTGCCAGTACCATGCTGTTTTATTTTTTTCACAGTAGCTTTGTAGTATAGTTTCAAATTGGGGATTGTGATACCCCTAACTTCTCTTTATTGCCTAAAATTGCTTTTGCTATTCTAGGTCTCTTCTTCTTCCAAATGAATTTTTGGATTGTTTTCTCACGGTCTGAAGTGTGCTGCTGGGATTTCAATTGGGATTGCATTGAATCTATACAGCAGTTTTGGAAGTGTGACCATTTTTACTATGTTGATTCTTTCTATCCAGGAGAAAGGGATGTCTTTTCAATTTCTGATATCATCTTTGATCTCTTTTTTCAGAGTGCTGTAGCTTTCAGAGTAGGGGTCTTTAATTTCTTTTGTTAGGTGGATTCCTAGGTATTTCTATTGTGAAAATGCTGCTATTGTGAAAGAAATTGATAGCCCCATTTCTCTCTCAATGAGCCTGTTCTCCATGTACAGAAAAAGCTATTGATTTTTGTTAACCTTGTATCCAGATACATTACTGAATTTGGTTATTAAGTCTAGAAGACTTTTGGTGGAGTTCTTGGGGTCTTCTATATAGAGTATCGTGTCATCTGCAAATAACGACAATTTGACTTCATTTCCTATCTGTATTCCTTTTATTTCTTTCTCTTGTCTAATTGCTGTGGCTAATGTTTCCAAAACTATATTGAACAGGAGTGGTGATAGTGGACATCCTTGTCTTCTTCCTGATTTTAGTGTGAAGGATTTCAGTTTTTGACCATTTAGTATGATATTGGCTGTTGGTTTTTCATAGATGGCTTTTATCAGATTGAGGTGAAGACCATGTATTCCAATTTTCTGTAGGTTTTTTTTTTTATCATGAATTCGTGTTGGATTTTGTTGAATAATGGTTCTGCATCTATTGAGATGATCATATGGTTTTTATCCTTGGCTCTACCAATACAGTGTATTACATTTATTGATTTGCATTTGTTAAACCATCCCTGAATCCCTGGGATGAATCCAACTTGGTCAGGATGTATGATCTTGATGAGCTTCTGCATTCTATTTGCCAGTATTTTTTTTAAGGACTTTTGCATCTATGTTCATTAGCAAGACTGGCCTATAGTTGTCTTTTTTCTTTTCGGTCTTCCTCTGCTTTGGGGATCAAGGTGATACTTGCTTCCAGGAATGAATTTGGGATTATTGCTTCCCTTTTAATTTCATTGCAGAGTTTAAACAGGAGTGGCGGTAGTTCCTCTCTAAATATCTTATAGAATTTAGCTGTGAAGCCCTCAGGGCCCTGGCTTTCATTGGTAAGTTTTTAAGTACATTTTCAGTTTCATTGATTGATATCAGGTCATTTAAAATTTTTAGGTCTTTTTTTTCAACTTTGGTAATTCATATCAATCTAGGAATCTGTCCATTTCTTCTGTATTTTCCATCTTATTGACATAAAGGTTTTTGAAGTAGTTATTGATGATCCTCTGGATTTCTGTTGGGTCTGTTGTAATTTCACCCTTTTCTTTACTAATTGCATGGATTTGGGCCTTTTCTCCCCGCCCTTTCTTTTTAGATAAGGATGGCTAAGGGTTTTTCAATTTTGTTTATTCTTTCAAAGAACCAACTCTTGGCTTTATTGATTTTTTGTGTCATTCTTTTAGTCTCCATTGTAGTAATTTCTGCTCTAGTCTTTGTCATTTCCTCCCTTGTATGAGCTTTGGGATTGTCTTGCTCTTCTTTTTGTAGAAACCTAAGGTACAGTGTCAGGTTGTTTAATTGCACTTGCTCTGTTTTCCTAATATGACTATTAGGAAATTTCCTTCATAAGACTGCTTCCATTGTGACCCATAGATTCTGATATGTTGTATTGTCATTGTAGATATAGGAACTGTCTAATATCTTCTTTAATACCCTCTGTGACCCATTGGTTATTCAGGTGTGTGTTCAATTTCCATTTGTTTGTGAAATTCTTGTGGTTTCTTTTGCTATTGATCTCCAATTTTATTGCACCATGGTCTGATAATATACAGGAGACCACTTCAATTCCTTTGCACTTACTTAAACATGTTCTATGAGCAAGTATGTGGTCTGTTTTGGAGCTTGATCCATGTGCAGCTGAAAAGAATGTGTATTCTGATTTTGTGGGGTGGAACACTCTATAAACATCTGTTAGGTTCATTTGTTCAAGAGTTTGAGTTCTAGTAGTTTGTTGTTCATTTTCTGTGTAGTTGATCTATGTATTTGTGACATTGGGATATTACTATTGTGTTAGTGCTTATTTGATTTTTCATGTCTGTTAGTATTTTTATATAGTTGTGCACTAGTATTGGGGGCATATATGTTTATGATTATCATCTCTTCCTCTTGGATTGTTCCCTATAGAAGGATGTAGTGTCTTTCTTTGTCTTTCTTAGTTAGTGTTGATTTGATTTTTTTTTGAGATAGGGTCTTACTAAGCAGTTGAGACTGACCTGGAACTCACTATGTAGGACAGGCTGGTCTCAAACTCACAGCAATCCTCCTGTCTCAGCCTCCCAAGTGCTGGGATTACAGGTGTGTGCCACCACACCTGGCTAGTGTTGATTTGAAATGAACTTGATCTGCAAAGAGGATGGCTACTCCTGCTTTTTTTCAGGTTCCTGTTGCATGGAGTATTGTTTTCCACCCTTTAACTTTCAGTCTATGAATTTCAGTCTATGCATTTCTTTTTGAAATAAGTGCATTTCTTGTACAAGGTGTATTGTTAGATCTTACTTCTTGGCCCATTCTGATTGGTGAATTGAGACCATTAACACTGATGGTTATAACTGATATGTATTGACTTATCCTTATGATGACCTTTTCTTTTTGTTGGATTCTCCCCCTTTGCATTTATTTTCTTGTCATGCCTAATGGATTCCTTCTGCTGTGCTTCCTGGGGTTGTGATCCTTGTTGTCTTTTCCTAGGATATTGTTTTAAAGATTTTGGAGTGCTGTTTTGGTATTTATGAAGTGCTTTAGGTGCTCTTTGTTATGAAAGTATCTTTTATCTCCATTGATTTTGAAAGACAGTTTTGCTGGGTACATCAGTCTGGATTGGAGGCTGTTTTCCCTCAGGGCTTGAAATACATCACTCCAAGTTTTTCCCTTGAGGGTTTGTGTTGCGAAGTCTTCTGTAATTCTGATAGGCTTTCCTTTGTATGTGATTTTTCTTTTCTCTGACTGCTAATAGAATTTTGCTCTTCTGTTGGGATTCTGGAATCTAAACTGTTATATGCCTACATGTACATTTTTGTTTCTGATCATGGCTAGTTGGAGTCCTGTATGCCTCACTTATCTGTATGTCAAATTGTTTTTCCCTACTTGGGAAGTTTTCTGCCATTACTTTTGTGAACAGTTTTTTTTTTAATGTCATCTGCACTCTGTTTCTTCATTGACTCTGATCAGTTATATTCTTCTTCTTTGCATCATCTAGCAGCTGTTGGATTGATTTCTCATAGTCCATTACTATTTTTAAGAAATTTTTCTTTTCCTGTTTACTAATGTCAATCTTATCTTCTGTATCTGAAATTCTATCTTTGCAGTGGCTTATTCTGCTGTGCAAATGGAGTTTTTAATCTCCTGGAAATTTGTTTTATGGATTCCATTTGTTTCCTATGTTGGGATTCTGTCATGTTTCTCAGCTCTTCTTTTTTTTTTTTTTTCATCTGTGTCTTCTCTAGATTTATTAATCATAGCTTGCACTATGGGTACAATTCCTGCTGTTATCTGGGAAATTATTTCTGGCTTCATTTTTTTCCAGATCCTCTTTTGTTGCCAGTTCAGGGAGTCCAGGTGGTTGAATGTCAGATTGTTCCATCTTGTTTCCCTTTGGGGTTGCCTTAGGTGATCTGAAAGTCTGATTTTGGGACTTGTTTCCATGTCTTCTCATTTCAGCAGATGCAGTCTTCTGTGCCTTTATGAGACAACTTTTGGTTCGTTCAGTTTTCTTCAATTCTCAGCAAGCCACCAAGAGTCCTTTTTTCTGCTGCTCACCAGTATACCAATTCCTGGGTTCAAGCCACCAATGCTTTGGGATGGGCTTCTGACTGAAGCTTGTGCACCTGCGCAGCTCTTTCCTGAGCAGGCCTTGGCTGGGCAGGTTTGCCTGAGCCTCTTGTTTTGGGTTGGATCCCTGGCTGGGATCTGCCTCCAGCCCTACTGGTCTGGAACATACTGCTGCTCCTCAGGACTTGCACACACTCACTGATGCTATGGGGCAGGCCTCTGACTGAAGCTTGTGTACCTCTGTAGCTCTTTCCTGGGCAGGTCTTGGCTGGGTGGATTTCCCTGAGCCTCTGGGGTCAGGCAGATCCCTGACTGGGATCTCACTCCAGCTGGGCAGGTTTAGACCACACTGTTGCTCCCCTGCACACACTCAGGGATGCTATGGGGTGGGCCTCTGACTCTAGTTATATCATCTTTGGCTTGCTGACCACCTTATTGATCTTTTTTGTCTCCTTTGTTCCTTTCCATTGATGCTCCAGGGATCACCTTTGGGGGACCTGGGAATTTTTGCACACATTTTGTTGTGATGTCTTTTCATGTTTCTATTATGTGTGTGTGTGTGTGTGTGTGTGTGTGTGTGTGTGTGTGCATGCATATGCATGTATGGTTAGATTAAAGGTCAGTTATGGAAAGATTTTTTTAGTATGGAGCTCTCTTTAGTTAGTGTCTGTTTCAATTGATGCACTCTGGATTTTGCTAACTGTAGATCTTTGCTTCTATCCCCAAATCCAACCTCCTCTATTAATTTTTTGGTGGGGAGTGTGCACTGTAATTGGCTCAGTGCCCTGTCCTCCAGAAATGAACTGCAGTATTGTTGATGACTCAGAGACAAGCCAGATACTAACGTATAGGAAAAATCAATTAATAGAAACAAATACGCCATCCTGGCAACAGCAACAAAATCAGCAACAATAATAGAGTCAAAGACAAACTGGATATTGAAAGAATAAAAGTTATTCTATCAGCCTTAAAAATAGAAAAAGAGTAATTATAAAATAGACATCAAGACAAACCAAATATTGACATATAGAAAATTTCCACTAAATGTAACAACTACATTACTATTAGCAATAGAAAAGAATCAACAATGATACACAAAATAAACTAAATATATAAAGATTAATGAAGCTTAGTACTAGTGCTAATATAAATGAAGGGGGCAGAGAAGAGGAAAATAATGAAAACATTTACAAAAGGACATGAGGTGCGAAAAGTGGGATAAAGAATTCTATGAAAGAGTAAAAGAAAATAAAATAATGAGAGTAAACAAGAAAAAGAAAAACATAGCAAAAAAGAGAAAAAGAAATCCCTCCAAACCAAAAAAAAAAAAAAAAAAAAAAAAAAAAAAAAAAAAAAAAACCCCCCCAAAAAAAAAAAAAAAAAAAAAAAAAAACTGAAGGAAAAGGGAAATGTGTAAAAAAAATTCCTCCATTTTAAAAATTTTGTTTTGTTTTGTTTTGTTTTGTACCTGGAATTGAACTCGGGTCTTTGTGCATGTGAAGTAGGTTCTGGAACCACTGAGATAAATCCCTGGCCCTCCGTGTTTTTGAATGAGTGATTTCTTTCAACAGTGGGTAGTATCAGAATTCACCAGATATAGGGCAGGAATTGTTTCCCCATTCCAATTTGTGAGGGATGAGCCAGGTGTGATAGGTGAGATAGAGTGGCACAAAACTAATAAAGCCATTAAAGAAAGCTTAGTTATCTTTTCTTGATCAAGTGTTCATTTCATGGTTGTAACTTTTAACTATTTCTGATAAAGCTGATTCTGACTGTTACAGTTTAATTGCTGTTTTGAAGGAGGGAAAGAACCTTGGAATTACTTAGTTCAGTATTTTCATAGAAGTCATTGGAAAGAATTTTACATCCCAGTTCTGAAGTGTGTACTTGCCTATCAGACTTAGCTATAACTTTTACAGTTTATCCAGCACCCACTTTGAATAATATACTCAGTTGCCCATTGCCTAGCTCCTGTAGTATGTGGCAGCCAAGAGCTTCCTTCCAATACCTTCCTGATGTGGTTTAGTAGCAGAGAGATCCTACTGAAATATATCCTTGTGAAGAACTTTTGCCAGTGTTCTTTCATATAGTTTTACAGCAAGTTCCACCAGCATAGCATGGTTGCAACTTTTCTCCTTTTCAATATTCCGTTCTGTATCCTCACCAATAAGGTCTGGATTTCAGGTCCTTAAGCAATTTATCTTATTTCTAGTGGCAGGGGACACTCTTTAGACCTGTTCTCCTTGTATTCTTTATTTTTCTGTCCTTACTTGTAAATCCTTTGATATGCAATGGTTAATATTTATATTAATTATTCCCTGTCAAATGGTCATGTAGTCCACTCTTCTTCTTGGACCCAGAATGATACATTGGAAGAATGAAGTATACTAGAAATTGTTATGAATGACAAGTTTAATAGAGTTTCACTGTCAAATAGAAATGAAGTTTGCTTATATAGTTGTGAGCACTGAAAGTTCTAAAATATATTATTTTGGTAAAACAGTGTTGTAGTTGAATATGCTTTTGAACAAACTTTTAAAAATACTGGAATTAAACAATGCCTAGTTTTTCATGCTTACAGATTCTGTGTGTTGGGAATTCTAGAGAAGTGTAGTGGAGATAGTTAATTTTCACTCTGTGGTTTCACTTCCTGAGTCTCAAACAGCTGTGGACAATTAAATGGTCAAGGCTGGAATCTAAGGCATCTGCAGTGCAGTCTAACTTCTTGGGGTGGCATAATTCCAAGGCTGGATTCAGCTGGATGCTTAACTGGAGAACTCATACATAGCCCCCTTATGTGGCTTGGACTTCTCACTTCATGGCTGTTAGGTTCTGAAATGGAAGAATCCTTGAGGGAGGATATTGGAAGCAAATGTTCACAGAGACACAGGTAGATCTTTACATGATTTTTTTTGCCTTTACTTCTTCATTCTATTGGTTAAAAGTAAACTATTAAGACCAGCTCAGATTCAAGGGGAAAGGGAATTTGATTTAATCCCTTGATGGGGATTTGTTAATATGACATTGAAAATGTGTGTGTGATGGAAATAATATTATGGTCATCTTTGGAATATTCCATACCCAGCAAGATGCTTAGTGGATAACAAAAAGTTTGGAATTGGAAGGAGAAAATACCATGTGGCTAACATGCACTTTGGGTATATTAATCAAGAAGGATAAGCTTGCCAGTATCATGTTTATTAAGTTATACATGCTTCAACCTGTCAAACAGAAATATTCAATAAAACTTTCAAATATGTAAAATAAGGATGTGAGGAGATCTGTGAAAGAGTAAGTAAAAGCCCTCATAAAATATAATACAATATATAAATGGCAAGAGCACAAGAAAACATTGGAATGATTATATATGTAGAAGGAGTTAGTCCTATTGAAAGGGCGAGTTTCTCAAATTTACTTAAAAAATAAAGACAAAGTTAAAGCTGTTTTCAAAACACAGGCTGAAATTAAAAGTATAAAAGTGTCATGGAAATAAATAAATGAAAAAAGACAAATAGAAAAATAAAAATGAAGTAGTATGAGAATATTACAATTGTGTAAAGTAATACAAAGGTAAATATAACACGCATTAAAGAGAAGCAGTTTTTAAGAATAAGATAGAAGGAACAATCCTTTTTCCTTTCTTATGGCATGTGGGAAGGAGACAAAAATTAAAGACAGATCTTTCCATTGTGTTTAAATTGTTTTTATTATTTTAATCCACAAAATATTATAATAAATGTACTTGTTCTTATATTATATATAAGATATAGATAGATAAGATATTTTATATATACAGCTAGATAAGTTTACCCACAGAATAATTTCCTAAAAATGAATTGATGGTACAAATGGAAGGAATGGCTCTGATTGATGTTGTCAAAGTATCTTTTAAAATGTTATTCTGGTCCTGTATGAGAATATAGGTGTTACAACACTTGATATATAATAAAATATATTCATGGATACATTGTAGTACTTTTTACACCCATAATTGGTTCATTAGTTTGTTTTACCACATCCATGACCTAAATCAGTAATTTCCATTTTCATTTTAAAACATTTTCAATAGGGTAAGCAAAAATTGATGTTCAATTTTGGTTTAGTTTTTACTTCATTATTTACTAAACTTTAATATATTCAAAGATTTAATATATATGCTGCCAAAGTGAGCACTCTTACTAGCAATTAAAATAATCTCTTCAATAAAAAGACTAGCTGTAATTTTTTGAGTATTATATTAAAATTTATATCTTAATTATAGAAGGAACAATATCTTTATTCTCTTGATTCAATTCAGAATTTTGTTTTTCTTTCTGTCATAGGTGGTTTTAGAACTTATTTCATTTTTGTTACTTTTTTTCTCTCTTCATATTTTTTGACTGTTTTATCTAAGAAACTATACAATTATGATTACCGTTTCAAAAATATTCTCAAAACAACTATTTTATAGTACTACTTCCAAGAACTAGTACACTTTTATTTTTGTTTTTCATATTAAAATGTTTAGACTTTTCAAAACAAAATAAACAAAACTAGCTCTAAACTTTAAATAAGATGACTCTACAAATCTCTTTGGTATAGTGCTGGCTAAGGATTTTCTAATCAATAATCTTTATTAGTTTAGGTGATTTAATGTTTATTTCTGACTTTTTAAGAAAAAAATCTGACATTGGTGAATTCCATAGCTGTCTAAGAGTCTTGGGTCTATAATTTAAGTAGAAGAAGTTCCTGTTTTCACCATTCCTTTAGTATTTACAGAGAGCTGGTAAATTTGTCAGAATACATGAAGCAGGTGTTTGTTCACACTTTCTCTGGTAGTTATTTCTACTTCCTCTAACATGTACAGAGTAGATCTCAGACTCTCTTTTCTCAGTTTTTCACCAGATCTTACAAGTGAAGATTTTGAAGGAAAAGAGAGTGAGAATTGAAAGTATCAAGCTAAGAAAGTAAAAAGAAAGCCAAGAAAGATGATAAAGAGAGGCAAGGGTGACCAGGACAGAGACCTAGGAACACAGAAAGGACACTGCTTCCTCCCTGCCATCTCTGGCCTCTGGGTTATTCTGTACTCAGGGATGCAGAAAAGAGCCTCAAGAATGGAACTGCTTTCTTTCTTTTTTTCTCTTAAATTATTTTATTGGCACATTTTAGGTACACAATACATTTACATTCATCATTGGGAACTTGAACCTTTAAATGATGTATTTTTTTCTCATTGAGTTTATTGGTACATTTTAGGTCTACAGTACAGTTGCATTCATCATTGGGATCTTGTACCTTTACATGACAGGTCTTGGTTCTCATTTTTTCCCCTTACCCCTGCCCTCCCTTCACCCCCTCCTTCCTTCCCTATTTACAAATACTTTATTTCCATTTTTTCATTTTCTCATTTTTTTCTTTTCCCTTATTACTTTTCCCCTACCCTTCCCTACACCTTTAGCCCTTTGATTCCTGTTTCAAATTGTCAATTATACCATTAGGATCTTATGTACCATGATAGTTTTCACCCCAGAGAAACTATTCAGTATTTATACATGTGTAACTTATTTATTTCACTTAGGAGTATGTATTCATTTTCCTATGAATGACTCTAGTTTCTCATTCTTTGTGGCTGAATAGTATTCCATTTTATAGAAAAACCACATCTTCTTTATCCAGTCTCCAACTGATGGGCAAATGGGCTGTTTCCAAGTTTTAGCTATTACAAACTGTGCCGCTATAAACATAGGTGTGCATATATCACTGTGATATGATTCTTTTAGTTCTTTTGGAAAGATACCCAGCAGAGGGATGGCTGGGTCAAATGGAACTTCTATTCCTAGCTCTTTGAGTTATCTCCATATTTATTTCCATAGTGGTTGCACCAGTCTGCACTCCCACCAACAATGGAGAAGGGTTCCTTTCTCCCCACAATCCTGCCAATGTTTTGTACAATTAGTTGTACATGATGTAACTTAGTTTCTATTTTTTTCCCATTCCCCTGCCCTCCCTTCAAACCCTCCACTTCTCCTGTTTGCAAATAGACTTTTGTTTCCATTTTTTCTTTTTCTCATATTTCCCCCTTCTTTCCTTTCCCCTACCCCCCCATTTCCCTACCTCTTACTACTTTCTTCCTATTTCACATTATCGAATATTCATTTTAATTCTTATTTACATTTTCAGTTTCTCATACCAGAGAAACAATTCAGTATTTACATGTGTGTCCTATTTATTATATTTAAGAGTATATCCTCAATGTGCATCCATTTAATTACAAATGTCTCTACTTTCTCATTCTTTATGGCTGCATAGTACTCCATTTCATTAAAAAGCCCCACATTTTCTTTACCCAGTCTCCAATTAATGGGCACCTGGGCTGTTTCCAAGTTTTAGCTATTACAATCTGTGCCATATAAACATGGATGTGCATATATTGCAGTGCTATGATTATTTTAAGTCTTTTGGGAAGATGCTCAGTAGAGGAATATCTGGTCAAATGGGACCTCTAGTCCTAGTTCTTTGAGGTATCTCAATATTGATTTCCATAGTGGTTGCACCAATCTGCACTACCACCAACAATGGAGCAGCGTTCCTGAGAATAGAACTACTTTTTGCAGCTGCTTCTGTTCTCTTGGCTACACCTCTGTTTTATGGCTTTGTTGTTGGGAGTGCATCTCTTCCTTTCCTCTGAAGGTTGGGCTGTTCTACCAGGTGGAGCCAAAAATACCTTATACTTTGTTTGCTTTTCCCTTCCTCCAGGAGAATTTTCTAATTTTCTTCTTTTATGCCCTAAGACTTGTTCTTATTCTTCACCACTCTGGATGGTCCTAAGTGATCTAGGAAGGTTATCAAACTCAACTTGGGAATAGAAATACTCATCCCTCAAGCCCATTTTAAAATTTGTTTGTCACTGACAAATAATAATTGTGTATATTTATGAAGTAAAAATATGGTGTTTTGATCTGCGTATACATTATGGGAAGATTTAATTAAGTTAGGTAACATATCTATCACCTTACCATTGCATGTTTTTGAGTACATAGAACATGTTTAAGTAAACGCAAAGGAATTGAAGTTATCCCATGTATATTATCATACCATAGTGCAATTAAACTGGAGTTCAATAGCATTAGAATCTGCAAGAACTTCACAAACATATGGAAATTGAATAACACTCTCCTGAACAAGCAATGAATTACAGAGCAAGTTAAAGAAGAAGTTAGACAGTTTTCATAAATAAATGTTAATGCCAGTACAAAATACAGGAATTTATGGGATACAGTGAAAGCAGTTCTATGTGGGAAATTCATAGCATTGAATGCCCACACTAGGAAAACAGAGTGAGCTCAAATAAAAAACATAATACTGAATCTCAAGCTCCTAGAAAAAGAAGAACAACATAAACTCAAAGCTCATACAAGGGAGGAAAGTATAAAGATCAGAGCAGAAATTAATCCAATGGAAACAATAAAAAAATCAATGAATCAAAGAGTTAGCTTTTTGAAAGAATAAATAAAATGATGAACCCTTAGCCAAACTTATCAAAAAAGAAAGAAAAGGCTCAAACTCATGAAATTAGTAATGAAAAAGGTGAAGTCACAACAGATCCAGCAAAATTCCAGTGGATTATCAGTACCTACTTTGAGAACCTGTATTCTAATAAGATGGAAAATACAGAAGAAATGGATTCCTAGATACATATGAAGTTCCAAAATTGAATGAAGAAAATATAAAAATTCTAAACACCCCAATTAAATTCAGTAAAGTTGAAAATGTAATTAAAAATTTAGCAACAAAGAAAAGTTCAGGTCCTGATGGATTCACTGCTGAATTCTACAAAACATTTAGAGAACTACTGCCAATACTCTTCAAACTTTTCAATGAAATTGAAAGGGAAGCAATACTTCCAGATTCATTCCTGGAAGCAAGTGTTATTCTGATTCCAAAACCAGGGTAAGACCCAACCAAAGAAGAGAACTACAGGCCAATATCCCTAAAGAACATAGATGCAAGAATCCTCAGTAAGATACTGGAAAACAGAATACTGAGGGTCATCAAGAAGATCGTACACCCTGACCAAGTTGGATTTATCCCAAGGATGCAAGGATGGTTGAACATACATAAATCAATAAATGTAATACACTATATTAACAGAGTCATGGACAAAAACCATATCATCATCTAACAGATGCAGGAAAAAAATATTCAACAAACTTCAACAGCCATTCATGAAAAAAAAATGCAGAAAATTGAAATAGATGGTCTTTATCTCAACTTGATAAAAGCTATCTATGAAAAAGCAACAGTCAATGTCATATTAAGTGGTCAAAAACTGAAAACCTTCACGGTAAAACCAGGAACAAAACAAGGATGTCCACTATCACCACTCATGTTCAATATAGTTTTGGAAACATTAGCCACAGAAATTAGACAAGAGAAAGAAATAAAAGCAGTAAAGATAGGAAAAGAAGAAGTTAAACTGTCATTATTTGCTGATGATATGATACTTTACATAGAAGAACCAAAAAACTCTTCCAAAAGACTTCTAGACTTAATTGAGAGATTCGGTAAAGTAGCTGGATACAAGGCATACACTAAAAAATCAACAGCCTTCTTGTACTTAAATAACAGACTCACTGACAGTGAAATTAGGGAAATAATCCTTTTCACAATAGCATAAAAAAAAGAAATATCTAGGAATCAATCTAAGAAAGGAAGCAAAAGACCGCACATTGAGAACTACAACACTGTGAAAAACAAACAAACGTTGAAGAGGATATAAAAAGGTGGAAAGACATCCCCTGTTCCTGGGTAGGAAGAACCAATATAGTGAAAATGGCCATCCTTTCAAAAGTGCTGTATAGAGTCAATGCAATCCCTATTGAAATCCCAACAGTATATTTCAGAGAACTAGAGAAAACAATACAAAAATGTGTTTGGAACCAGAAGACATGTAGAATAGCAAAAGCCATTCTAGGCAACAGAGACATGGCAGGGGGTATCACAAGCCCCAACTTGAAAGTATACTACAAAGCCACTGTGTTAAAAACAGCATGGTACTGGCAAAGAAACAGACATGAGGATCAGTGGAATAGATTAGAAATTACAGAAACAACTCCAGACATAGTCAGCTACCTCATCTTCGACAAAGGAGCCAACCATCCTCACTGGAGGCAAGATAGCCTCTTTAATAAAATTAATGGCGTTGGAAAAACTGGATCTCAACCTGCCAAAGATTAAAACTAGACCTCTATCTTTCCCCACGCACTAAACTAAAATCAAAGTGGATTAAAGATCTAATTGTTAAAACAGAAACACTAAATTTGTTGGAAGATAGGTAGAAATCTTGAAGATATTGAAATAGGAAAAGACTTTATCAACAAATCCTCAGTAGCATGAGAACTAGCGTAAAAGAATCAACAACTAGGATCTCATCTTTTTGAAGGGCTTCTGCACTGCAAGAGAAATCACCAACAGAGCTAAGAGACAATGTACAATGTGGGAAAAAATTTTTACAACCTGCTCCTCAGACAAAGGTCTTGCATCTAGAATATATAAAGAAGTAAAAAACAGACGCCTCCCAAAATAGAAAGACCCAATTAAAAAATGGGCATCTGAAATGAACAGACACTTCTCAGACAAAGAGTAAAAGCAGAAAACAAACACATGAAAAGTTGTTCAACATCACTGGTCATTCAAGTGATGCAGATGAAAACAACACCAAGATTCCACCTCACCCCAGAAAGAATGGCTGCTATCAAGAAATCAACCAATAATAAATGCTGGTGGGGTTGTGTGAAGAAAGGAACACTTCTTCATCTTTGGTGGGAGTGCAGACTGGTACAACCACTGTGGAAATCAGTATGGAGATACCTCAAACAAGTAGGGTTAAAGGTGGCATTTGACCCAGCTATTCCTCTGGTGGGTTTCTTCCTTGAAGAATTAAAAAAATCAGTGATATATACTTACCCATGTTTATAGTGGCACAGTTTGTAATAGCTAAAACTTGGAAGCAGCCCAATTGCCCACTAACTAGAGACTGGATAAAAAAGATTTTTTAAAAAATAAAATGGAGTACTACACAGCCATATTGAATGAGAAACTATGGACATTTATAGCTAAGTGGATGCACATTGAGGCCATACTCTTAAGTGAAATTAATGAGACACACATGTGTAAATACCAAACAGTTTCTCTGGTGTAAAAAACTAAGTGTAAATAAGGACCAAAATATATAATTGACATTGTGTAAGAGGAAGAAAATGTCTAAAGGAGTAGGGGAACTGGGAAGGGTAGGGTAAAGGTAAGAAGGTAGAAGAGAAAATATGAGAAAAAAAAATGGAAACAAAGTCTTTGTAAATAGGGGAGGGTGGAGGGGGTGAAGGTAGGGCAGCAAAATAGGAAAAAATAAGAACCAAGATATGTCATGTAAAGGTACAAGATACCAATGATGAATGTAACTGTATTGTATACTTAACCTGTACCAATAAACTTAATGGAAAAAAGAAAATACATTTTAGCAATTTTGAAATATATATGTTTTTATTAGTTGGTCACCATGTAGTGCAATAGAACACTAAAACATATTTCTCCAGTATAGGTGAAACTTTGTTTCCTTTGATCAACATATTCCCTTTTTCCATTTTTATTTCACTATTCTATTGTGTTTTTATGAGATTGACATTTTAGATTTCACATGTGAGATATATCATTTGTCTTTCTGTGACTGGTTTATATATCACTTCAAATAATATCTTCCATTTCCATTCGTACTGTCTCAAATGACAGAATTTTCTCAATTTTTAAGACTGAACAATATTACATTGTGTATATATATATACATTTTTATTTCACTATTCTATTGTGTTTTTATGAGATTGACATTTTAGATTTCACATGTGAGATATATCATTTGTCTTTCTGTGACTGGTTTATATATCACTTCAAATAATATCTTCCATTTCCATTCGTACTGTCTCAAATGACAGAATTTTCTCAATTTTTAAGACTGAACAATATTACATTGTGTATATATATATATATATATATGTGAATAATGCTGAAATGAACATGGGACTCAGGTATTTCTTTTGCATATCTGTGATCTACATACACAAAAGTAAGTTTGATAGATCATGTAATAATTTTATTTACATTTGTTGAGGTAGCTTCATACTATTTCCCAAATGACTACACTAATTTTCCTTCTTACCAACAGTGTATGAGGTCCCCTTTTTTCCGCACTCTCTCCCCTATTTGTTATCATTTCCCTCTTTTGGCAATAGTAATAGCCATTCTAAAATTCTCATCGTGGTTTTAAATTGCATTTCCTTAATAATTAGAGATGAGCAGCTTTTTCATATGTCTGTTGGCCTGTCGTATCTCTTTTTTGAAGAAAGGCCAGTTCAGATCCTTTGTCTATTTTTAATCAGGTTGGTATTTTTTTTCACTTTGAAGTTGTTTATTTTTATGGCTTGCCCATATGTTCCCCTAACTCACAGATTGTCTCTTCACTTTGTTGCTCCCTTGGTTGTGCAGAAGCTTTTCAGTTTGATACAATCTCATTTGTTTATATTTGTGTTTGTTTATTGTACCTTTGGGGCCCTATTTGTTAAATCATTGCATAGACCAATGTTAAAAGCTTTCCCCTATGTTTTCTAGGTAGAATTACAGTTTCAGGTCCCTTGTCTTTAATAAACTTTGAGTTAATTTTTGTACATGGTGTAAGATAAAGGTCTAGTTTTATTCTTCTGCATGTATATCCAGTTTCCTAGCAACATTTGTTGCAGAGATTCTCTAATCTTTTAAATGGACACATTTGTCAAGAAATCAGCTGACCATAAATACATGGGTTATTTTTGGACTGCCTGTCCTGTTCCTTTCAGTCAATGTGTCTGTTTTTATGCAGGTGCCATGCAACATTGATGAAGGTTTAGGAAGAGGTGTCCCTCCTGAAATCAGCTCTCTCTTCTCCCTCCTTTTACTCCCTCCCACATACTCATCTCCTTTGAACATATTTGGGGACTATTTTTCAGGAGATGCAGCCTGTGTACTTTATCTTTTATCACTTCTTTTTTTCAGTAGTTATCCTTCACCTATATAAATATATATATATAAAACCCAGATGAAGTGTTTGAAAATGGGGAGGGGAGGAGGGGGTGAAGGGAGGGGAGGGTCAAGGGGAAAAGATGAGAACCAAGACCTGTCATGTAAAGGTACACGATCCCAATAATGAATGTAACTGTACTGTATCCATAAAATGTAGCAATAAACAATAAAAAAAAACCCAGATGCCTCCTCTGTTGGGTGTCTTTTATTTGTCCCTCCTGATCTAGTTTTTACCTTGCTGCTTGTCCAGATAGGTCAAAGTCTGTGGCCTCTGGTTTATGATTGGATATGGGCATTGGGAGATCAGAGGGCTGTGAGAAATAAAAATTGAAGAATTTATTCCTCTGACTTTCTTCCAATTGTCCCACAGTTTTTCAAAGTCTTTTTTTCCTTACTAGAGGCCACTCCTTCTGTTAAGGTTCCTTTCCGTGACTTGTCAATGTTAATAGCCACTTTTCAGTTTTAGGGATGGGAATGACTTTAATTTTTAATGTATATATTTGAAGTGCATGACACAATATTTTTCTATGCATATGTACAGTTAAGAGATTACATGGTTAAGAAAACTAGTATATCCATCATCTCATATGAGATGTCTCTTCTTTCCTCTCTCCCTCAATCTATCTCTCCCTCTATTTCCTCTTTCTTTCTCTCAAGAGAAAGCCCTCCCATAGGGTTGGAGATTGAACTCAGGACCTTGTGAATACTAGACACTTGTTCTACCACTAAGCTATACCTCTGAAACCGTTTCTTTATAAACTTCTTAAAATGTTTCTTTCAAATATAGCTTCAAATTCATTACTTCCCATACTCTTCTCAATCTACTTGAAGCTTGTATTACTTATTAAAGTGAAGCATATTAATTTGATGCTATAGATCAGGCTCACTGAACACAGACAATGAAATAGTCTAGAATGCAATAAATGTATTAGGAATTAAAGCCTGTAGCAAAAAGGAAGAGGGAGAAAGATTGGGAAGAAGAAAAAAAATCAAGCTGTAACACAATTGTCTCCAAACAGTCCCCAAACTAACAAAGAGCTCTTGCCCTATAGAATTTTCCTACAGGGAAATTTTCCTCCAGGGTCCAGTCATTATTTTACACACACACACACACACACACACACACACACACACACACACACTGTTATTGGATTCATAGCACATAGGCTTTCTGGGCTTCAAGACAGTCCTTGAAAGATTGAGAACTAGAGGAAGTCTGCTCCTGATATGCTGACAGTCCTGCTTTGAAGAAAGATTTGGGTGCAGTATTTCCATTTCTATGTTAATAAATCAAATAGAAAACTTTTAGTATTCCTCTTTCTTGATTTAGGTTCCTCAAGTTCTGTCTTAGTTATTTTTCTCATTACTGAGACAAAATATCAAACACTCACAAGTTAAGGGAGGAAAGGTTTATTTGGCTCACAGTTTATATGGGTTTCAGTCCATAATTGGCTGGCTCCATGGCAGGGCAGCATTGCAGACAGGCATCACAGAAAAGAAAAAGTTCATGACATGCAGAAGGTAGCAAAGCAAGCAAAGGGTGGCCACAGCTCTTTTTATCATTTATATCTCATCAGACGATCTATGTTCCTGGCTTCTACAAACTTCTGGGGTCTCCACTGCACCTTTGACTTCACACTCACAACTTCACACACCTCCCTTTCAAAGGCACCCTGCCTGGCCTCCCAGGCCTTCTTCTGAAATATGGGTGGAAGCCTTTCTACACCACAGCTCTTACATCCTGCATCCACCTAAAACCAGCACTACATGGATAACACCAAGGCCTGCTGCCAGCTGTAGCATTAGCCAGGCTTCCTCCTCTCTTGGTTGTAAGTGTTGAGTGCCTATGAACAAAATCTCAGGAAACAACTTCCCTAGGCTGCTACATTCTTGAACTTGGTTCTCTGGGGCTCTCTTTGTTTTGTTTTGGTTTTGGTTTTTTGAGACAGGGTCTCACTATGTAGTTGAGACTGACCTGGAACTCACTGTAGCCCAGGCTGGTCTTGAACTCACAATGATCCTCCTGCCTCAACCTCCCGAGTCCTGGGATTACAGGTGTGCACCACCACACCTGGCATCTGCGGCTCTCTTCTTAAAGCAAAGTCTTTCACCTTTACAACTCTGAGGCTGCAACGGCTGGAGTCCTGCTGGTTCTTATGATGGTCTCAGGCCATCTTTTCTGTTGTCTTCTTCTGAAATACTTGGCTTTTTATTGCTAGTCTTTTCAGCAATCAATTTCTCTTCTCTTTGATCTTTTCAGGCTGCAACTTTACTGGAACTTCCTTTCTGGCCAAACTCAAAATGTTTTAAATCTTCTGCTGGGCTCTTTGCTCTTTATTCTGAACATAAATCTGGCAAAATCTTCCAATAGTAGCCATGCCACCACCTCAACATTAGACTGCATTGAAATTTCTTCTGCTACATTAATTAGTCTACCACCCTTAATTTCAATCTCAAACAAAGTCTCTGGACACAAGGAAAATACAGACAAACTTTCTGACCAGGCATTACACATATCATCTGAAGTCCAACAGCTAATGCAGTTCTTCTGCCCATCGGAACCTTCCTGAGCCTGGTCTTTATGGGGAGAATTTCTATCAGCATTCTAGTCTTCTGAACTCTGACCAGAATTTCTCCCCAAATGCAATCTTGGGCATTCCAGCTCTACTTTTTCAGCCAGCATTTCCAAAATTTTTCTAACTCTTCCCACAAACCAGTTCCAAAGGCTCTTAAGCCACGTGGCCATGTAATGTCACAGCAATGACCCCACTACTTTGGTACCAGATTCTGTCTGAAGTTTCTTTTCTTGTTGCTGAGACAAACTACTTAGCTCCTACAAGTTAAGGGAGAAAAGGTTTTTCAGGCTCACAGCTTGTAGAGGTTTCAGTCCATAACTGACTGGCTCTAAGCCCAGGCAGCAGGGCAGACAGGCATCACAGAGATAAAATTGTTCATGGTGGGAAGAAGATAGCAAAGCAAGCAAAGGCAGCCACAGCTCTTTCTATCCCTTATATCTTATCCAGGCTACTCAGAGCAGGTAAAACTCACACTCTTAATCCTTACACCCTTGATCCTAGCATTGCAACATGAATCAGTCATGTACTCTAAATCCAGCTACCACTGAAAAGCCCCATGTATATGTGTTTGGGTGGGGGCTCAAAAGCATGAGGTTTTGGAGGAATATCTAAACACAAAGTATAACAAATCCATTAAAAAAAACTTTTATCTCTAGAATTCTAAAGATATTCTTTATTCATGAAACACTTTCTGGGTTCATCTGGGTGACTTCTAATCACTGACATCTCAACCTAGATATTGCTTCTATGAAGTCCTCCGTGATTTCCCAAGACTTGTTCAGATAATATTCCTGAGTGCTACAGGGCACAGTATAGTTCTCCTTCATCAATTATTTGATGGAATTGTAATTGCCACATTTTTTTTGTCACCATTATTTTGAGCTCTCAGAGAGCAGTGGCTATACCTCTTTCATTCATTATGTTATTTCTGATGTCTGTCAGGGAAACATGCTGATAATAAATGCTCAATAAATATTAAATTGAAATATTTTTTTCCATGTTGCACAACACCACACTTTCCATATCCATTATGTACATTAATATATGGGGTATTGAGCACAGACAACTACATTAATCTTATATATGCTACCAACTTTAGGGGTACATACTGTATCTTCAGATCTTTATTTATTTATTTTTTGCTGTTTGTTTTAAAATACACGTTAAATGCTAGTACTAGCCCATGTTCTTTGTATAACCTTATATCTTCTCAGACCCTTTGTTCTCTTGGATAAAACTCACTGCTATGGTTTTCTCAGTTAATATTAAGCAACCAGTATTATCATTTAACAGTTTTTGGAGTTGTATTTTTATGCTAATTTTCACAACCACCTTTCCTATCAAAAGGCATACTTTCTTTTTTCCTTGAAGGACTCAATGTCAGTTCATGAGAATAGATATCAGACACTAAAACTTATACCTGAGTAAATATTAAGGTCATATGGGAGACACAATTCTGGAATGAATGGTGGAGATTAAGAAAATACTCATATTCTCACTCATACAAGGATTTAAAAAAATTATTCTCATAGAGAGTAGCATAGTGGTTACTAGAAGTTGAAAAATGTATGTGGGAAGAGAGGGTGGTCAATGGGTACAAAGTGACAGCAATGCATACTGGTGTTCTATTCAATTAGGGTTACTATAATTAACAATAACATATATTTCAAAATGGTCAGAAGAGAGTATTTTGAATATTTCACCTCAAAGTAATAATATATGTTTGAGAGGATGAATAAACTAAATATTCCGGGTTTGAAACATCATATTGTATCCACATAAATTTGTACAATTATTATGTGCTAATTAAAAATAAAACAAAACTAAAAGAAACCAAAAAGAATGTAGAAAAATTCTGAAAGAAAAAGGGCCAAAGCAGAGTACACCTGGCAGAAAATGTGAGTGAAATAACATCTGGGCACTTTTTAGAGACAGGTTAATATTGCCTGTAGTGACTCTGTAAAAACATGTTTTCTCTATTAACTTTCTGGAAATTATCTGGAAAACCTAATGTAAGACCCTAAATATTGACCATTTCTAGACTGTTTCCAAAGTTGTTTTGACATTATAGGGTCTCTGAATTACATATAAATTTTGAAATTTATATGTAAAGATTTGCAATCTTTTAAAACTTTTATTCTTTTTATTGGTACATATTTGTCATGCATATTGATCACATTCATTATATGAATCTGTACCTGTGTATAACATATCTCAATTCTTTTTTACCCATTCTTTCCCCCTCACTCCAATCCTACTTACCCTCCCCATTTAAACAAGCTTTGTTGAGGGCAGAGGTAAGGGGAAAAAATGAGAACCAAGAGTTGTCATGTAGAGGTACAAGATCCCAACAATGAATGTAACTGTACTGTATCCCTAAAATGTACCAATAAACTCAATTAAAGCTGAAAAAAAAGCTTTGTTTCCATTTTTCCTTTCCATTCTCTTTTTTCCTTTTCCCTTCCATCCCTTCCCACCAACTTGTAAGATTTGCAATCTTTACAAATCAAAAAGTTTGCTAAGATTTTGATTGTGATTGTATTAAATCTGTACAGCAAAATGGGAAGATGACATTCTAGCAATATTGAGTTTTTCAATAATGAATGTAACATTTCTTTCCATTCATTTAAATATGTGATTTCTCTCAGCAGTGTTTCCAAAATATTTAATGCAGGAATCCATATATATTTTGTCACATCTATCCCTGATTATTTCATATATGTCTATGCTATTGTAATACAAGATTTATAAATTGAACTTTTCAGTTTTAATAGATAGTATGTCAAAATACAATCAGTTTTCTATTGCATTTTTATACTACGACTCTACTAAATTCACCTTTAATACATATCCTAGACCCTGTACATTTGTTATCTACAAATGGTAACTATTTTACTTCTTTCCAACGTGTATTTTTTTCTTTGCTTTGAAGTGATGAGTGTGCTAGTTTTTCCTCACTATGACCAAATACCTGAGAAAAACAGAAGAAAAGGTTTATTTTGGCCAGAGTTTCAGTGGTTTCAGTCCATGGTCCCTTCAACCCACTGCTTCTAGGCTTAGGGTAAGGCATCACGGCAGAAAGGTACAGCAAAGTAAAGCTGCTCACCTCACAGCAGCCAGGAAGCAGTAACAGAGGGAAAGCTGAACCCTAGACGAAGGGGCTGGGGGCCAGATATAGTCCCCAACGTTGCATCCTTGAACTAGGCCACACCTCCTGTTTCTATCACATGTGTGTAACACCATCAAACAACAATCTCCTCAATGGATCGGTCCATTTGATGAAGTTAGATCCTTCATGATCCTATCACTTTCCAAAAAGCCATCTGTAGCCATGTATTCCATGCTTACCCATGACAGAGTACATCCTTGTCTGAATTCTAATTTTAAGGGAAAGGCTTCAGTCTTTTACTGTATGTATTACTTTAACTGTATACTTTATATAAACACTTTATCATCCTTGGGAAGTTCCCTATAATTTATAGTATGCACTAAGTTTATTTTTAAAGTCTTGAATATTGCTTTTAAAACTATAATGCTTTTACTGTTGCCTCTTTTGAATGAGATGTATGCCTTTTCTCATTTATTTTGTTATTAAAGTGAATTGCATTGATTTATTTTTGGGTGGCAGATAATCTTGTATTCTCAAAATAAGCTCCATTTACCTCCAATACATTTTCCTTTTTAGCTATCGTGGAATTTGATTTGTTAGTAATTTGTTAAGGATTTTTATGTCTTTGTTTATGAAAGATATTGGTTTAAGCTTTCCATTTTGTAGTGCCTTTATCTGATTTTTGTCATCAGGTTAATACTGGTCTCATAACGTGTCTTGGGATATGTTTTTTGTTCCCATTTTCTAAAAGTTTGCATAGAATTATTATTTTCCTCTTAAGTGTTTGATAAAATTTACCAGTAAAGTTTTAACCAATTTTCTTTTTAAAAAACCCATTGCCACTGCTCTATTCCAGGATTTCATCAGCTCTTCCTGAATTTAGTATCACTTTCTTCTCTTTATGCCTAGGATAATATGAAGGAAATCTATGAAAGCATTTATGTATGAAAGTCGCTGCTCTACTTAGACAACTTTCTTCTCTCTTCTGTTATCTGCCTTGACCAATTATTTACTGTATTGTGCTTTTTGGGATATATGTAAATCCTCTCACAGGTTGGATACAAACTTTCCTTTAAACTTCATCTCCTTTTTTTGAAGATTTGTGTATCTGTATTCATTAAGGTGATTAGCCTGTAGTTCTCTTTTATCTATTTTTGAGTCTTTGTCTGATTTTGATATTGGGTTAATGCTACTTTTGAGAAATTTGCAGAAGATGTGATCTTTTATTATTCTTTTTTTTTTTTTTTTGGTACTGGGGATTGAAATTGGAAGCAAAACCACTGAGCCAAATCCCAGGGCCAAAAGATATAATCTTTCCATAAAAGACCCCAGAAACACCATTAGAAGACTCTTAGATGAATACACGAATTCAGCAATGTGCCAGAATACAAAACCAACACATAAAAATCCATACTATTCTGGTACATCACAATGAACTCACTGAAAAAGAAATCAGGAAAACAATCTCACTCCCAGTAGCTTCAAAAAATTAAATACTTAAGAATTAACCTAAGGAAATAAAATATCTCTATAATGAAAACTATAATATTCTGAAAACAAATCATTGGAGAAGACATTAGAAAATGAAAAAACATTCCTTGTTCCTGGATAGGCTGAATTAATATTGTCAAAATCATCATATCACCAAAACCGACATATAGATTTAATGCAATTCTAATTAAAATACCAAAAGGATTTTTCACAGAACTAGAAAAAAAAATTCATATGGAACCAGAAGAGACCCCTACTTTCCAAAGCAATATTGAGCAAAAAGAGAAAAGCAGGAACATTGCAATCTTTGATTTGAAGTTATACTACAAAGCCATAATAATAAAAACAGCACAATACTGGCAGAAACACAGACAGATTGATCGATGAAATAGAATTGAGGGTGTATTAGTAACCTTTAGCCATCTGCTTTTTGACAGAAGGGCCAAAAACATACCCTGGAGAAAAGACAGCCTCTTTAACAAATGATACTGGGAAAATTGGTTTCCATGAATCTAGGTACAAAATAAAATAAAGATGAATCAAAGATCTAGATATAAAAACAGAAACACTGAATTTGCTGGAAAAAATTGGTAAAACTCTTCAAGACATAGGCATATGCAAAGATTTTCTGAACAGAACCCAAGGTGCAAAAATAAATAAATCAATAAATGGGGTTATATTAAGCTAAAAAGCTTTTTCATAGCAGAGGAAACAACTAACAGAGTGAAGAGACAGCCTAGAAAATGTGAAAAATAATTTCTAGCTAATATTTAGAGAACTAACACTAGGATATATAAAGAACTAAAACAAATTAGATCCTTTAAAATAAAAGACCCAATGAAGAAAGGGCAATTGAAATGAACAGGCCCTTCACCAAAGAAGTACAATGACCAATAAATACATGAGAAAATATCCAACATCTTTGGCCATCAGAAAAATGCAAAGCAAAACAACATCAAAATTCCATCTTACTCAGTAAGAATGGCCATCACCATGGATTTCAAAAACAACATATGCTGGTGAGACTGTGGGGGAAAGAGACCATTTTACACTGTTTGTAAGATTATTAAACTGAAAATGCCAAGTCTTGCTGAGTTATAACCTATAACATTGAATGTTTTTGCTCTGATTTTTCCTTTGCCTTCATAATACAAGTCATTTTTCCATATCAGGTATTTCTTCCTGGATTTGAAGAGTCCTTGAAGAGTCATGCATGCTGCTATATCTTCTGTGTAGGCTGAACACATTCAGTTCTCCAATTTATCTCTACTCAGTGTAATGTCCAAATCCTTCATACTATTGGATACCCTCGCATAGACTAATTTGGTAACATTATCAGGAGTGATTTTGTTGGCTGAGAGGAGTCCAATGTAGGAAGACTAGTTAAAAAGGGCCAAAATTCTCCAATATAACCTGGATAGCAATACCTACAGGCCTTGTCCACCACCTTCCCTATATCAGATCTTTCTGAAGGACCATTAAGCAGATGGTCTCATTTTTCATGACAGGAAGCCTCTCTTTGCTGCTGGCCTCAGTGCCTTCGTCCCCTCTTGGCAAGGTATCCTGGAGTATGGTAGTCACAATATTCTCTGATGGGGCTGTTCCCCGGGGCCTCAGTAAAAGGATGGGATCTTGTTAGAATTTTATTTGAAGAGAAAGTAGAAGTACTAATTGGCATCTAGATGGTAAAATTTCACCTCTGATCCCTATAGACAGTGTTTGTTAAGGGTGCACATTAAACATCCTGTTCTTGGGATCTGATAGCTTAAATTCTTACCCCACTATAAGTCAATCAGTGCAGCTTTTTGGTGAGTAATGAGTCATGGTCGGCCAAGGAAGACATATACACAGGCTACATCCACATATTAAGTTTCCCCTAACCTCCCCGAATTTGGACAGTATTCTAGCTTGTCTGGGATGGAACTGTAATGCTTTCAATGTCACCATGGAAAGTTAAAAATGCAGACAATACTGTGTACATTGTTGGAAGTTTATTTAGATCTTTTGTATTGTGTGGATTGGGCAAGGGAGGGATTGGGTATGTTAGAATTTTTATTCCAAAGCAGTCAGACATTCTTCTTGTCCTTGCTTAGGAGTAGGCTGTTTGGAGAGGTAGTCTGCTTTGACCTGGGGTGTATCACAGGGAAACATTTGTGAGGACATTACAGTTTGTTTCTGTTTCCCTGGTTCTTAGATCCATTGTGTTTCCTGATAGAGGTAAAGGAGCTAAGCTTACTGGGTCAGGCTTTTCCTTGAGGCACAAGGATATAATAAGGGACTTCTGAGTCCTAAAGGAATAGTTGAGACATTAGGTATAATTTTTTTCTTTTTCTTTTATTTCTTTTATTTTTTTCTCATTGAGTTTGCTGGTATTTTTTAAGTATACAGTACAGTTACATTCATCACTGGGATCTCTTACCTTTACATAACAGATCTTGGTTCTCATTTTTTCCCCATACCTCTGCCCTCCCCTTTCCCCCTTCCCCCTCCCCTATTTACAAAGACTTTGTTTCCATTTTTCCTATTCTCATATTTTTCTTTTGCCTTATTTCCTTTCCCCTGCCATTTCCACTTCCCCTATACCTTTAGCCCTTTTCTTCCTATTTTACATTATCAGTTATACAATCTGGATCTTATTTACACTCTTAGTTGGAGTACTACTCAGCCATAAAGCATGAGAAACTAGAGTCATTTATAGGAAAATGGATGCATATTGAAGCCATACGCAAGTGAAATAAATGACACACATGTATAAACATCAGGTATAATTATTTCTTACAGTATTCTGAAAACAGAGGTTTAAGGATATGCAGCTTTGGGGATATTTAGAAGCGGATGTTCAGGTGGTCAAAACCACATTTCTTGACACTTGCCAGCACCCTCCCAACACCACATTCTGAGACCGCTGCAGGAAATAGTGTGTTACTGAAGAGAAGGAAGGGCATTATGAGGGAGGATATGGCGTTTTTAATTGGGCTGCTCTAGTTTGCTACCATGTAGCATCTGCCCTTAGAGCTATCTGGTTCTCTTTGCATTCTGTCTCTTCTCTCTCTCTTTTGGTACCGGGGATTGAACTTGGACAGGCAGTGGAAACACTGAGCTAAATCCCCAGCCCTTCTTTGTATTATCTGTCAATTCGGTAAGTTTATATTATGCCTCACCAGATTGCTCAAATATACCATTTATTACTTATACATCAATACAAATATTTTAATCATTGGGAAAGGTTTTAATTTTATATCTCATTCAATGCTCACAATACCCTTGTGAGGCAGAAACTTAAGTTCAAAATGGCCAGATGCTCTGTTTGAGGTCACACAGTGGATGGATGGCAGAAAAGGTGCCTGGAACCAGGATCTTGACAGGAGCCTATTCCATGATGCCAGAACTCTAGGACCCTTTGTACTTCTCATCTTCCCAGCCCTCACACCCTCTGTGATTATCACACAGCTGTCTTAGAACTGTTGTTGAAGGTAAGGGAAATGCTCAAGTGGTTTCTCTTGGAGGGAAAAATGAAACTTGGCCATTTTAAAGCAGTGCCATTTCTTCTTTCTTGGATTGTGTTCCAGGCTGACTTCTGCTTCTTTTCCCTCAGGCCAACAGACTTTTTTTTGGCAGTTGAGACTGTAAGATCAAACCTGGATGTACCTTTAATTCCTAGAACATGTGTAACTTTTCTTACCTTTCAACGCCATTCAGAACCTAGATTTTGGTATTTGTGTGTCCTTGTTTTTTTTTCTTTCACATGTGAGGATCACAGTATTCTGGTATTTAGATTTTAGAGACACATTATCCCCAAATCATTCCTCATCGGTCCTATGATTTAATCTCTGTGTACTTCCTCTTTCCTCATGTTCAAAGGATCCAGGGGATTCTTCCCTGTCCTATAGGAGGCCCAGCCAATACAGAGACAGGAAGATGTCTTTGAACTTGGTAGTCCTTGGATGTGAGCTGTGGTCTGATTCAGTAACAAAGAAGGGTAAAGCTGGATAATTTGCCGCTTTCCAGACCTCAGTTTTCTTATCTTCAAGCTGATAGTACTGAATATGCGACATCATGAGGACATGAATAATCTTATAAATCTTAGTGTGGTAGTCTACTGGAAGGCACATCTACCAATTTTCTCCCCTGGTTTCAGTAAGATGGCTGTAGTATAGAATTATTTGACCTTAACATTATTATTATTACCACAGGGTGTTTTTATTCCTGGTGAGCAGTAACTTAGTGTCTACCCCACCTTGAAGGGGAGGGGATACAGAAGGTGGTAAGGTAATTTATTGAGATATTGGGAAAAGAAGAAAGTGAATATATATTGAATTATCCAAAGAGGACCCCAATTTTGAGTAATTAGGGTCCGTATATTATTCTATAACTGTGGCAATCACGTGAGGTTTCGAAGAGTGGGATGCCTCTGAATTAAGAGATAGTCTAGATGTTATTTTTTTTTGACAATTTCTGTATGTGTTTTGTTCTTTCTTTCTTTTTTGGGGGCGGTACAGGGGATTGAACTCGGGCCCTTGCACTTGCAAAGCAGGTGATGGAACCACTGAGCCAAATCCCCAGCCCTGTATGTATTTTTGGAAGTTTCAAATGAAGTGTAGTGGGATGAGGCTAGAGAACCATCTGGGTTCAGTGTTGAGTAAATCAAGCATAGTATACAGAATTTTGGAATATAAGCTGGCTGGGAATGGCTTTTGTTCAACAGCATTTTATCTCTTAAATGTGGTTATGTGAGTTGCTCCGGGTCACACATATTTGTGGGATATATAATTTTGCAACCTGGTGTTTGAAATTCTCATCCAGTGTATTTCCAACCCATTAGCCTGTGCTTGAAGAACTTGCAGAAATATCAGCTAAACTGAAAATTATGTTTGACTCTCTGAGAGCTGTGAAGGAGAGTGATGTGATGGTGTTGGCATTAGGAAGGCCAGATATCCTGAACTCCTAATCTCCACGGCATCGAACCTCACCAGTCTACCTTTCTTGGCAGTGGGCTGTATTCATCCATGTGGGATGATGACCAATGAGTCTCATCTCTTTCCACATGCTTTCTTCTTGGCTGGCATTCCAGGGCTGAGTGCTGCCCACGTTTGGATTTCCATTCCCTTTTGCTTCATGTTTTTCCTGGCGCTGACTGGAAATGGTGTCCTGCTTTTTCTCATCTGGACAGAATATAGGCTTCATCAGCCTATGTTTTTGTTTCTTGCCATGCTCAGTTTTGTGGACCTGGTCCTCTCTCTCTCCACTCTGCCTAAGATGCTGGCCATTTTTTGGTTTGGTGCTACAGCTATCAGCTCCCATGCCTGTCTTTCCCAGATGTTTGTCATCCATGCATTCTCTGCCATGGAGTCAGGGGTACTAGTGGCCATGGCCTTGGATCGCTTCGTGGCTATCTGTAACCCATTGCGTTATGCAGCCATCCTAACCCCAGTTGTTGTCACCAAGATTGGAGGCCTGGTGGTGCTGAGAGGAGTGGGACTGACCATCTTTTTTCCAAGTCTGGCCCATCGGCTGCTCTACTGTGGCTCTCACACAATTGCTTATACCTACTGTGAGCATATGGCAATAGTGAAGCTGGCCTGTGGGGCTACCACTGTGGACAACCTCTATGCCTTCACCGTGGCAGTCTTTCTTGGTGTGGGGGATATGGCCTTTATTGCCTATTCTTATGTGCAGATTGTGAAAACAATGAGGCATTTGCCTTCACCCAAGGCACGTGCTAAAGCAGGCAGCACATGTACAGCCCATGTCTGTGTCATCCTTTTCTTCTATGGTCCAGGCTTTCTTTCTGTGGCCATTCAGCATTTTGGGCCACACACAGCCTCTGGTGCCAAGGTCATCCTTGCCAATCTCTACTTGCTCCTTCCCCCTGCATTGGATCCCATTGTCTATGGAGTCAAGACCAAGCAGATTCGGGAACAGCTGTTCACACTTCTACGCCCTGTGCAGATTGAACCCCCTTGAGTACAATTCTCATTAGTTGGAACTTAGGGGATGGGATGGCTCTTCCCCATGGAGTAGAAGCCCCACAACTACATCATTTACCTGGTGGGAACAGTGAAGATAAAGAAAATGAAGCTCTGGGTGCTTGTAAGTCAAGAAATGTCTCCTGTGATGTTCAGATATTGGGATGAAAGACTAAGAAGGGCTGTGGTATTTCAACTGATCCATTAAAAAGCCCTTTCTGTTATTTTTTTTATCCTAAAAGTTTATATTTGTATTGGTAATGTAAATGCATAAATTTATAAATACTAAGAAGCGAGACTGATAGTGCTGGATTCAAGTGACCCAGGAGCTTAGGAGAGATGACCTGGATGCCTATTTTGGTCATATGAAGAAATGGAGCACCTCACTACCATGTCACTCACAATCTGTATTTGAGAGTGGATAGATCCTGACTACCAGGGAAACTTGAACTGCAGAGAAAGAAAAATGGCAAGTTATGGAGACAATTTCACACTGTTTTATGAATGAAACTAAAATATTTGTGTTTTGTCTAACTCCAAAATTGTAGATAAAGCTTTCTTTATTCTATGTACTTTTCAGTCTGCTTTTGGGATGGATGGCTTTTGATGCCTCCTCTTGTATTATCTTTTAATTAGTACATGTTTGCAATACCCAATGTTCACATTTCTCATGTGAAGTTGGTACATTTCACATGAGATGTACATCTCAATTTCCTACAGTATTGCATATTTTTAATCTTTGAGGGTAATGATGACTTTTTTTTTCATTTTTAGTCTGAAGAGCAGATACTTGAGTTAATCAAACTTAAAGTTTATTGCCACACGATAATTATTTTTCTAGTTCTTTTTCTGCCTACTTATGTCTGTCTTCTTTCCTCTCTTGCTTATTCCCTTCTCAAATCCTATCAGTGGTACTCAATTTAAACTGTTGGTCATATATTCTTAAATTTTACCATTTTTGAAATATATAATATTGTCTGAGCATTATATATTCCTAGCATATATAAATGCCCTTCTCTAAATTTCTCAAATGTGTAGTTGTTTTTATCCAGGGTTGACATAGCCCCTTTTCATGGTAATACAACTTCCTGTTCTTATCCTCACATTATCCATTCATCTTGAACATCAGTTCCAATCTCATTTCCTTGCAGAATATTTTCCTAGCTAATCAAGTCACTCATTTTTTGATCTCAGAGTATTAAGTTTTTTTAAATTATCTATCATAATTTATAATTATATATATTTGATTGGATGAATGATCTCTGTCTTGCCTACCTAACAGATAATGATTTCTATTATATTCTTAGCATAGTTCCTAGCATATTACATGTTCTTCATGAATGTTTGTTTAATAAATAAATCTCATTTTAATGGATTGTATTACTATTAGCATATTTCTTCATCAGTCATGTTTTTAATATAATAATAGATGATTTTGAATAAACAACCACATAAATCTCCATAATAAGCATTCAGTGTATTTATATTGAAGAATTTAAGTGAAATGTTGTCATCATACTACTATTAATACTACTATTAATACTACTGCCTTTACTGTCATCAAGATCAACATCTCTTTAGCTTAGTCTTTTCAAAGTTTGAATTTAGTAATGGTGGTATTTTGGGCACTGCACAGAGGCACTGTAGGGCATAAATACTCTTGTAAGGCAGACTCACTGGTCTGTATAGGTATAGAGAAAACTGAAAACAACATTTATCTTCTTCATTTGCTCCCTCTTTCTTTATTTCATTATTTCCTTTCATTTCTTGAGTATTTACAAGGCTTCCAGTGTGATGGGGGGGTGAACTTGAAATGCAAAAATTACAATAAAATGTGATAGTGCTGTAGTAGGGATTGGTTCCACATCATGGGGAACTAATTCTCAGGAGTAGGACATGAGCTTGGTTGGGCTGAAGGAATACTGTCACTGGCGAGCATTAGCAAGACTCTAAATCTGCACTGGAAGGAACATGGCACAATTTACTTTTTGTACCCAGAGGGAGTCTACCTGGAGTCTTTCTCCTAAGTGGCTTCGGCTTTATAGCATACATTTTAATGTCATTTTCTTTGTTAAATATTAGTCTTCAATGTTGCTGGAAAGAAGATAGCTCTTCAAATCAAGTGCAAGAAGTTCAGACTGATCCTATCTTTGCTTCTGATTCATAGGTGGGAGTGGAGCAAAGATCTGGAGGAAGACTGAATAATGGCTGCCATCAATGGCTTTAGAAGACTCCAAATGCTTTGAGTGAACTAAGTTTGAACAATTCTGTTTTGAATATCTTGTGCCAGTGAAAAAAAACCTTGCTAATAAGGGCAGCTTTTCTGTGGTTAGCTTTTATTCCATGGTACCTCTAATCTTTGAGATAAAGACTTTGCACGCATGTGTGCACGCACACACACTCAAAATGCAAGCAGAACTAGTGTCACAATTATTTCCATTTCATGTCAGATGGAAATGTTATACTTCCCATTTAGTACGGACCATTTATTTTCTTATACCTTTTCCATCTCTGGGTTTATGTTGAGTTTAGTGTGCTTCTTCCCAAATACAGATCAGCACAGGAGTTCTGACCTGCTCCATTTCCAACTTGGGCCTATTCATCCCTCCTTAGGCAACCTGGTGGTCCCCACTTCTGGATGTCACCATATTGATGCCAAACTTGGTGCAGACACCTGATCAGCATAGTGCACTGCAGCCCAGAACTCCTGGACTCAAGAGATCCTCCCACCTCAGCCTTCTGCATAGCTGGGACTACAGGCACGCACCACCACTCCTAGCTTCTTCCCAAATACAATGTTCATTTTTTTTGGTGTAAAAACAGACAGGCAAACAAATAAACACAGACTAGTGCCCTTTGAGATTCATGCCATTCATGCATACCATCTTCTATTGCTCTCACTTTATGTTATCTCTTCTTGTCACTCTCCTTCATTAGATAATGACATGGTCAAAATCTTCTCTATTTTTTGGTTACCCATGATCCTGGTTGCAAACATTAATATTCATATGGATGGCTCACTAAACTGGCTTTTCATGTTCCTGGTTTCTTTATTCCCAGAGATTCCTACCCACCTACTATTCCCATGACATATCCCTGAACCTCTCTAGAGATTTCTACATTTACTTTCCAATAGTTATTATCATTGTTTATCCCCTTTCTATTCATTCTCCTAGAATAATATTTTGTTAATGGGATTGTGTATCAGTCCTCTGCTAAAAATCCTTCATGGTTTCCCATAGCTTTTTAATATAGATTCAAGGAACCTTTTTGCTGAGTCTTTTGCTTAATCTCTGGGCTTCTTTCCTAAGTACTATTACTCTGAAGTTTGAAAACCTTTTCAAGTCTTTGAAAAAACCAGATTGCCTTTCTTTTTGCCTGATAGATTTTGTGGACTCAGCTAATTCCTACATCTCCTTTTAGTTTTAACCAGTTCTTTTGCTACTATATTGGATTAAGAAGGTCTTTTGTGTGCTCTGTATATGGGTAAGGTCTTCCTATTGTACATTCAACATGCTGTAGTCTTAATTTAGAATACTTACAAATGCTACTAATTATTTATGTGATCATATATTTAATATGTATCACCAATGACTCAGAAGGACTGTTTTATCATACAACTCATTTTTCCCCATATCAATAGGTACCAGGAAGTGGGAGATATTCAAGACAGATGATCTTTGACTTCTGATGGAGTTATATACCAAGGAACTCATCTCAGATAGAAACTGTCACAAGTAAAAAATGTGTTTAATACACCTAACCTGTTGAAAATCCTAGCCCAGCCCCTGATCTTGGTAGCAGACCTGTAAGAGGTGGAACTGCCTGGAGCTGTCCTATAGTTCTTGCCCCAGCCACCCGACCTTGGTGGCAGACTGGTAGGAGGTGGGGCTGCACTGGTACTTGAAGTCCCCCCACAGCCCAGCCCCCCATGCACCTCTGGCCTCCTGGCTGTGTGGGTATCTGGATTCACACCACAGAAGCACAGGGGAGGGGGTCATAAAGCCCATTGTCCTGAGCCCTAGCCTTAATTTTTATTTAATTCACACAATTAAAGGTGATAGATTAATAACTACCACAAATTGTCATTTTCTAAGTTGTGCTTGATGCTTTTGTGTTGCTGATTGTATCACTTGCGCTAAGATGTTGTGATTGATCTAATCAGTTGTCCTTCCTGGTATAGTGAAAAAGAGATTGCCTCAGAGTCATTAGAACTCGAAACCTGAAGATAAGCTATAGCAGGAAGATCAAAGTATTAATTCAGGTATCAAACCAAGTACAGTATCAACAACAAAAATAAAAATGGGAAAACATTCAAGTAAGGCTCAAGCACAAACACAGATGTCCAGGTTACCAAGGGCAAATTCTAGGGGAAATGGAGTGGAAAAATCTGATAATCAGCCACCTGGACACCCTGAACTGATAGCAGAGGAACTAACAAAACAAATTAATGAGGCTCTAGAAAAATTCAAAACAAATAATTTCCCAGACAACTACAGAGATGGTGAACAGAATGAATGACATGATTAGAGACCTTAGAACAGAAACATTAAAAGAAAAAAAGATGAGCTCAAGACCATGATAGAAGCCATGAATGCCCAGCACAGGAAAGAAATGGAAACCATGAATGCCCAACATAGGAAAAAAATAGAATCCATGAAACTGATTCAAACAGATATCCAGGAGATTAAAAACTCTACTGAGCTGGGAGTGGTGGAGCATGCTTGTAATCCCAGCACTTGGGAAGCTGAGGCAGGAGAATTGGTGTGAGTTAGAGACCAGCCTGGGCTACATAGTGAGATCCATGTCAGTCTCAAGTACATAGTGAGACACTGTCTCAAAAAAAAAAAAAAAAAAAAGGAAAAACTCTACTGAAAGTTTACATAACAGACTGAGCCAATCTGAAGACAAGATTTCAGATAGATAAGACAGGATGAAGATCAGTGACCATGAAAAGAAAGATCTCTTAAAAATAGTAAGTGAATTTGAAAGTCAATCCAACAGCTCCTAGATGACACAAAGAAGACTGTAAGACTGATAGAAGTCCATGAAAAAGCAGGAGAAAGGACAAATGACATAAAAAACTGTTGACAGAATTAATGACAGAAAACTTCCCAAACAGAGCAAAATAATTTGACATACAGATAAGTGAGGCATACAGGACTCCAAATAACCATGATAAAAAATCTATACATAGACATATAATAATCAAGATCCTGGAAACCCAACAGAAGAACAAAATACTACAAGTAGTTAGAGAAAAGAAACAAATCACATGCAAAGGAAAGCCCATCAGAATCACAGCAGACTTTTCAACACAAACCGTCAAGTAAAGGAGAGCCTGGAGTGAGGTATTTTAAGCCCTAAAAGAAGACAACCTTCAACCTAGACTGATGTATCCTGCAAAACTATCTTTCAAAATTGATGGGGAAATAAGATACATCCATGAAAAAGAACACCTGAGAAACTTCATGATAACTATTCAGCTATAAAGAATGAGAAATTAGAGTCACTCATAGGGAAATGGATACATAGATGATATACTCCTAAGTGAAATAAATAAGCCACACATGTATAAATACTGAATAGTTTCTCTAGTGTGAAAAGCTATAATGGTACATAAGATCTTAAGGATATAATTGACAATATGAAATAGGAAGAAAAGGGCTAAAGATGTAGGGGAAGGGGGAAGGGTAGGGGAAAGGAAAAAAATAAGAAAATGAAAAAATGGAAATAAAATATTTATAAATAGGGAAGGGAGGAGGGGGTGAAGGGAAGGCAGGCTTAAGGGGAAAAATGAGAACCAAGACCTGTCATATAAAGGTACAAGATCCCAATGATGAGTGTAACTGTACTGTATATCTAAAATGTACCAATAAACTCAATGAGAAAAAAAAAACAGCACTCCAAACAATTCTAAATAATATCCTAGAAAAAGATGATGAAGATCACAACTCCATGAGTGCGGCCCAACAGAGCAAACCCAGCAGGCGAGGCAAGAAATTAAAGAAAGAGGGGGGAAAATAAAAAGCAGCTAACAACAGGATAATAATAATATGATGATAAGTCAATACATATCAGTTATAACCATCAATGTTAATGGCCTCAATTCACCAATCAAAAGAAATAGACTAGCGAATGAATTAAGAAGCAAAATCCAACAATATGCTTCATACAAGAAATGCACCTCATTCATAAAGAAACTCATAGACTGAAAGTAAAAGGCTCTTTTGCTTTTTACCACAGTTCTTCATGTAAGAGGAACTGGGAAAATTGCAGGGGTAGCTATCTTATTTGCAGACAAAATAAATTCAAATAAAAACTAATCAAGAGAGACAAAGAAGGTTACTACATCCTTGTAGAGGGAACAAGCCAAGATAAAGAGATGACAATCATAAATATATATGCACCAAATATTAATGCCCCAACTATACAAAACAAATATTAAGGGACATGAAAAAAACAAGCACTAATACAATTGTAGTGGGGGACCTAAATACACCACTATCACAAATGGACAGGTCATCTAGACAAAAAATCAACAATGAAATACTAGAACTCAACCAAGCTTTTGAACAAATGGATGTAACAGACCTCTACAGAATGTTCCTCCCAACAATGATCAGCTGTGCATGGATCATTCTCCAAAATAGACCACATACTAGCTCATAGAATGTGTTTAAGTAAATGCAAAAGAGTTGAACTTATCTCATGTTTATTATCAGACCATAGTGCCATTAAACCAGAGATCAATAGTATAAGAAACCATAGGAGCTTCACAATCACATGGAAATTGAATAACTCTCTCCTAAACAATCAATGGGTCACAGAGAAAATTAAAGAAGAAATTAGACAGTTTTTACAAATAAATGATAATGCCAGTACAGCATACAGGAATCTGTGGGACACAATGAAAGCAGTTGTATGAGGGAAATTTATAGCAGTGAATGCCCGCACTAGGAAAACAGAGTGATCTCAAATAAACAAGCTAATGTTGAATCTTAGGAGTCTAGAAAAAGAAGAGAGGAACAAAACTCATACTATGGAGGAAATTATAAAGATGATCAGAGCAGAAATCAATGCAATGGAGACTGAGAGAATGAAACAAAAAATTAATGAATTGAAGAGTTGGTTTTTTGAAAGAATAAATAAAATTGATAAACCCTTAGTCAACCTTATCAAAAAAGGAAAGAAAAGGCTCAAATCCATGTAATTAGAAATGAAAAAGGTGAAGTCACAACAGATCCAGCAGAATTCCATGGATCATCAATACCTATTTTGAGAACTTATACTCTAATAAAAATGGAAAATACAGAAGAAATGGACAGATTTCTAGATACATATGAATTACCAAAGTTGAACAAAGAAGATATAAAAATTCTAAACACCCCAATTGCAATCAGTGAAATTGAATATGTAATTAAAAATTTACCAACAAAGAAAAAAGCCCAGATCCTGATAGCTTCACTTCTCAATTCTACAAATTTTTAGAGAACTACTGCCAAATATTTTTACCAGCTGTTCCTCAGAAAAAGGTCTTGTATCTAGAATATATAAAGAAATAAAAAGACCCCCAAATACAAAGACCCAATTAAAAAATGGGCATCTGAAATGAACAGACATTTCTCTGACAAATAAGTAAAAGTAGCAAATAAATATATGAAAAAATGTTCAACATCACGGGTCATTCAAGCAATGAAGATGAAAACAACACAGAGATTTCACATCATCCCAGAAAGAATGGCTGCTATCGAGAAATTAACCAATAATAAATGCTGGCAGGATTGTCAGAAGAAAGGAAAACTTCTTCATTTTTGGTGGGAGTACACACTGGTACAACCACTGTGGAAATCAGTATGGAGATACCTCAAACAAGTAGGATTAAAGGTCCCATTTAACACAGCTATTCCTCTGGTGGGTTTCTTTCCAAAAGAATTAAAAGAATCAGTGACATTTGTGCACCCATTTTTATAGCGGTACAGTTTGTAATAGTTAAAACTTGGAAACAGCCCAATTGCCCATCAACTGGAGACTGGATAAACAAGATGTGTTTTTTCCCCCCAATAAAATGGAGTACTACTCAGCCATAAAGAATGAGAAACTAGAGACATTTGTGGCTAAATGGATGCACATTGAGGACATAGGCTGAAGTGAAATTAATGGGGCACACATGTGCAAAAACCAGATAGTTTCCCTGGTGTGATAAACTAAAAGAGTAATTAAGGGTTAAAATGTATAATTGATAATTTGTAATACCAAGAAAATGTCTAAACTTATTGGACAAATGTAAGGTGTAGGGGACAGGTAAAGAGGGAAGAGGAAAAAAACAAGAGAAAAGGAAAAAAGCCTTTGTAAATTGGGAAGGGTGGATGGTGGAGGAGAGGCTAGGGAAATGGGGAAAAATAAGAACCAAGATATGTTATGTAAAGGTACAAGATCCCAATGATGAACATAACTGTATTATATATCTAAAATGTACCAATAGAAAATATTAAATAAAAGAAAATCCTAGCCTAGCAACCCAGTAAACTATAAAAGATCACATGATCTTATGATATTCTGTCCTGATTTTGTGGCTGAGTGGCAACTCACTGTTGCTGCCCAGTAATAATGTCCTGTTACAGACTGCTAGCTTGGAAAAGATCAAAAGTTAAAGTTGCCTGGTCCCTACTGCATGTGTATCATTTTTGCAGCTTTGTAACATCAAAAAAGTATAAGCTAGGGAAAGCCTATATTTATTTATTATGATTTATTATGTACATATATATATATTTATTGTCAGCTGTGAATGAAATACTTGCTGACTATATGAATGAAAGGATTGCACCCTTGAGACATTGTTCTCAAGGAAAATGTTGTTAATGAATGGGGTGGTACTTTACTCAAAGATTGGGCTGTGGAAAGCATCTTCTGGGTGATATGGAGATATGGTGGAGGAAGGCCTGGCCCATCTCATTGGGAATTTCTTGGACCGGTCCATCTGAGAGACCCTACTTTTCACACGCTTACTAGGGCAGTGGAGGTGACATCCTTGCATGTGTCACATTCCTACACAGGTGAGCAAAGCACTCTGCTCATCTGAGGCAAGTGACAGTTGTCTTAGGTTGGGCTTTTCAGAAGTGGACTCTGAAGGAGAGGTTTGCACACAGGACTTTTATTGAGAAGTTTACATAGGGGTGATGACTGTCCAGGAGTGACAAATGTAGGATGAGAAGAGAAAAAAGTTAAACTATGACCCATTTTTTCTCAGGAACATCCGCCTACCCAGTGGGACCTCTTGAGCTGGAATAATGCTTCAGCACAGTTTCAATTGAATAAAGTGGGTTCAGTCATTGTATCCTTACCTCACCAGTGATCGTATGTGAGATGGTCAGGAGAAGGAAAAGTAACCTTGGAAAGAAGCCTTTTCTTTTTAACCATAGTAGTGATTCAATTATGATGTTCCAGCAGCCAAAACTCCTATCACTGAGAGGAGTAAGCATACTGAATTTACCGGGATCTAAGACTGTCCTGAAAGAGTAAGAAATCTAAGCTCTAGAGCAGTCTGAGTTTTCCCAACTGACAGAAAATGAGGTTTTCTAGCAAAGTTCAAGGATATATAGGCACAGGGGTGATAATTAATACTGGACAGAGCCGAGACTCTTGGCTTGGTACCGGTGCCATTACCTGCTCTGCCTCCCCGCCCGACCACCTCTCCCTGTGGGTAGTATCTTAGCTCCTTGTGCTTCCCACCAATCTGCGGGCTAACTTTGGCTTTGCCCAGGTGTTTCTCTCGGTCCTCTGGGATCTGCCAACTGATGATAGCATCCTACCACCTCGGTTTCTGTTCACAGTCACCATCCATGCTTTGGGGAAACATCAAGGCTGGATTTTCAGGGTAAAAATGACAGAACCTGTGGTGTGATGGTGGAGCAGACATCAGGCTTTGAAACTGAGGTCTGTCTTGTAGCTTACGGTTGGGGGAAGCCTACTGATGTCGGGCTTTTTCTTTTCTCACAGTCTTTGTTATGAGGATTTCTTGTCTGAGTTTTTGTGGTTCTAGTTTAGCACCTCTTAGTAATTTCAAGTTTATTTCCCTCTGAACCAGAGTAGTTGTTCTCTTCTGATCCTACCTGGGTACTTTTATGAAGAGTTGAGGATACTGACAGAAATTCAGGGAGAACACATTGCTATAAAGGAACCTGTAAGATTCCAGACACCCACTAATCTCACTTAAACTTCATGATTGGCTTGAGGCATTGACAGGGCATTTGGCATGGTCTTAGCTAGGCATTCTCACCACTCAAATCATGCATGAGTAGACAGTTCCTTTAATGAAGGCCTACCAGAGCTAGTAGTCATGCTTCACGTCTTTGGAAACTTTATAGATCTTGAATGATGTTCCCTTCATCACCGCTACTCCCAATCTAGAAAAGAAGATCATTATGGAGCTTCAACTGGAGATAGAGAACGTCTAGAGCTGAGCAAGAGGGAGGTAGCAGGGGAGGACGTAGTGAAAACTTCTGGAGATTTTCTCCTTTTCCAAGTTCTCTGTGTCTTGCTGAATCTCACGCAAAGCTTACTCAACGCTTAAAGGTGCACCCTGAAATTAATTCCAGAGATCAAAAAAATACCCCGTCAGGCACATTGTATAAATACGTGTCTCCTTTTTTTTTTTTTTTCTGAAGCTCTGCCTCTGGGTGCTTGATTTCTCTCATTTCAATCCCTTTTAGGTCCTCGTTATAGCTTCACTATTTTCCGTGTCCTCTCCTAATATCGCTCTATGTTCTTGTCTGTCTCTTATTTCCCACTTTCAGGAAGTTCAATTCACCTTTAAGAAAGAGATTAAGGAATGAGATCAGATCACACCCTGGAGAAGATCTTCCTTGCTTATTTAGAGGCAGTGGCAGAAGTGACCAACAGTGGCCATAAGAGCTCCTCATTTTTGACACACATCTAGGATTTCTTCCTATCCTCTAAGGACAGAAAGATTCAGCAGGGCTTATTATATCATGAAGCACCCCAGGTGTTATTTAGGGTGAGGAACAATAAGTTCACCTCAGTCCTATCCTTTAACTTCTATCTCTGCTTTGCCAAGTTCTTATTTATTTATACTCTAATTAATCATGTGGATATTAATTTATTTATCCAATGTTTCCAAGTGCTAACTAGATTCTAGTCATGTCTGGAGTTGCCGTGAGTCTGCTACAAGTAAGGTATAGTTCCTACTCTTTAAGGACTGACCTACTGTTGTTTTTTTTAAAATAAATGTTATTTATCCCACCACCCATCCCCCAACATAGTAGTTTTACAGCATAAGGCAATCATTGCAATGATGAGGCAGTAAAGAGATTATGATAAGGAAGAAAATTAGGCATGTCATATTGCCTTACAGAATTTAAGCACAACTTCACAAAATACAGGAGGTTTGCTTTGAATCTACATGAGTAAGTAGGACTTAAACAGTTTCAGCTCTTTGCCAATTATTTTCTCTTCCTAGTTAAAGAGTTAAATACATCTTCACCTTTGGGTTCCTGGGAACAAAGTCCCTTCTGCTTTTACTAGAGGATCACAGAAAAATCTCTCACTTAGTTTGGGTATTAACATTTAACAAGCAGCTCGAGGCTTTTCCTCTACGTGAGCACATCTTGCAATACAAAGCGGGTTATTCTCAGGAACAAGTATCTCTGCTTTCCTTCTTCACCCACAGTAGTTTGGCTTCAGCCTCACAGCCCCACTGACTGACACAGCTTCTGTTAAAGCATGGGTTCCCCTAGGATTTGCACAGGCATTCTCTGATTTCTCAGCTAAAAATGAGAAATAGGCTGCAGCTTATAGCACAGGAATTAGCTAAGACAGAGATTCGACTTTCTGTGGAATGTTAAGCCCTGAAAAGTGATTTTTCTTTTGCATGATTTTTGAAATCCTCCTGGAAGTCTCAGTAGAAATATCACTGCTGCTGACTTTGGAATAAAAACAAAGGCTAGTAGATATAGGCCAACTGGGCATTTCAAATTTTATAATTATCACGATCAGCGTTTTAGTGCAATATTGTAGCCACTACTGACTTATGAAAAAGACACACTAGGCAACCCACATGAACAGAGATGATCCTAACTTCATTTCTACTTGTACATGTGAAAGCCCCAATATTGGAAAATACTATTCCAGAGTGCACTTATCTTTTAAGACAAACGTACAGACACAAACATGTGGCTTCAGGTTTTGTATTACAATGTTTGAGGAGGGTTGAATCATATAGATAGGGTTAAATCACCCATTTATTTTGTACTTGGAGATATCAGACACACTGAATTATTAAAGCAAGCAGGATGAGAGACAGACATATTGAAAATCTGAAATAGAGAAGGAAAGTCATGGAGACAAAGAAGAAAGAGAAACCTGTGCTCTCATACTTAGTTATACGTTAATGTTGATATTACTCATAGCGACAGCTATCATTTATGCAATAATATATGTCAAGACCTTACATGCATCATTTAATTAATATTTCTTATGAGCCCATATGATAGATATCTATTCTATTATCAGATGAAGAATTCAAGACTTAAGTTTCCAGCCATAGTTTTATTCCTAGAATATTGAAAAGACATAGTTTATATCCATGTTTTTCTGTCTCCAAAGTTTTATTTATCTTACTGCATTGTGAAGTGATCCCACATGCTAGCATTTGATTACCAAGGTTAATGAACTGTGATTCTGTCTCTTGAAATAAAGCATTAAAATACTGAAGGATTTTTACAATAGTGATATTTGGAAATCTATGATGAGAAGAAGAGCATCATAAAGAGCTCCTAACATAATGTGCTGCTCTAACAGAGTCTAAATGGGAAAAAGGACTGGACTCTGACTTCTGATGAATGAGATGGACCAATTTCAATAAAAGAGGAAGAATACATATGAGGAACGGCAAAATAAGGCTGTGTACTCATATAACTCCAAGAGTGTGGTAAAAGCTAAAGCATGTAGGAACATGTTACCTGTAAGACATAATTTATACACAAAAGATAAGGTTTGAAAACATTGTATGCCTGTCTTAAATGTATGATTTTATTCCATGTATTTAGTTCACTGAAGGATTTTTAACCACAGGAGTGACATGGATTTTAGCAAAATGAAAGATTTTAACCACAGGAATGACATGATGTTCTGTGGATGTTACAAAAATCTGTAGTTTCAGGATTGAAAATAGATTGGGAAGGGACTCTAAGTAAACACAGAAAGACCGATAAAACATTTCAGGTAAGAGAGGTTGGGAATGTGACAGAGAGTGACATCAGAGGTTGAACAAAAGATGTATCTATAAGAGAGGTTAAACATATGGTTAACAGGAATTGGCAAAGGGGTAACAGAAAGAGTATATGAAGACAGTTTCCAAGTTTCTAGATCAAGTTGGATAGAAAAAGTTTGTCAAGAGATAGAAAGATTGGGGATGGTAGGTAAATTTATCCAGTGTGGAGTGTATTAAATGTATGGTAATGAGAAAATGGACTTTGTGGTTTAGAAAGGTGTTTGACTCAAATACATACCTTTAGAATAATGAAAAAAATATAAATAGTTAAATCCATGGGAATGAAGTCAATTCAGAGATAATGTATGTAATAGGAAAGGGAAGAGATGATAGCACTCTGCAATAAACTTATCATGAGACAGAGAAGATGATGAGACTGAAGCCACAGGAAAAGCAGCTGTAGAATGTTAGGGCATGGAAACTGCAGACTAGTTTCAAAAACAACAGACTCATTTACAACGTTCAGTAACATCCAGAGATTAACAAAGAGAATTTTGCAAGTCAATAGTTCCATAATATAAGTGATTGAAGAGTTTAAACATCTCTTGTAGTGCAGCACTCTAATTGCCAAATAAAACTAGACCTACTCTAACTTAGACATGTGGAGGTCTCAACTGTAAAAAGATTAGCTTCAGAAGAGGGAAATTATTCCTTGTATCTAACTTTATTTCCTTATGTTGCAGGTTAAGCCACCTCATTCTCATGAAGATAGTAGCCAGATACGACCAATGCAATAATGTATCAGGAATGGAGAAATCACGGCATTGGTTTCTTTTCTTTCTTCCGTCCCTAAGCCATTGATGATGGCCCTCAGCAACTCCAGCTGGAGGCTACCTCGGCCTTCTTTTTACCTAGTAGGTATTCCAGGTCTAGAGGAAAGTCAGCATTGGATAGCACTGCCCCTGGGTGTCCTTTACTTTCTGGCTTTACTGGGTAATGTTACCATTCTCTTCTTCATCTGTACTGATTCTTCCTTGCACCGACCTATGTACCTCTTCCTGGCCATGTTGGCTGCCATTGACCTCATCTTGGCCTCCTCCACTGCTCCCAAGGCCCTTGCGGTGCTTCTGGCTCATGCTCATGAGATTGGGTACATTGTCTGCTTGACCCAGATGTTCTTCATTCATGCGTTCTCCTCCATGGAGTCAGGTGTGCTTGTGGCTATGGCTCTGGATCGATATGTAGCCATCTGCCACCCTCTGCATCATCCCACAGTCCTGCATCCAGGGGTAGTAGGGCACATAGGAATGGCAGTGATGGTGCGTGGACTGCTTCTTCTCATTCCTTTTCCCATCCTGTTGCAGAACCTCAGCTTCTGCCAGGATACTATCATAAGCCACGCCTATTGTGAGCATATGGCTGTGATAAAACTTGCTTGTTCACGAACTACAGTGAATCGAGCTTATGGGCTTGCAGTAGCACTGCTTGTAGTTGGGCTGGATGTTTTGGCTATTGGAGTTTCCTATACCCTTATCCTCCAGGCAGTGCTGAAGGTTCCAGGGGGTGAGGCCCGACTCAAAGCCTTTAGCACATGTGGATCTCATGTTTGTGTCATCTTGGTCTTCTACATCCCTGGAATGTTCTCCTTCCTCACTCACCGCTTTGGCCACCATGTGCCCCATCACATCCATGTTCTGCTGGCCACTCTCTATCTTCTTGTGCCACCTGCTCTCAATCCTCTTGTCTATGGGGTAAAGACTCAACAGATTCGCCAGCGAGTGCTCCAGGTGTTCTACATAAAAGGATCGCTCTGAACACATCCCAGTTATTTTCTTCAGTGGCTCCTACCACGGATACAGTCAAGAACCCGAGGCTGGGGCTGGTATAGACTGTATAGACTGAGGCCAGACCACAATGAGTAGTCCTTGTATTCCTACTAGATGAATTCAAAGAATACCCACAGGCACTTAACTCCTTAGTCTATGGGATGTATCTGGCTGTCTGGATTTGTGAATACTTTTACATTCATTATTTTTAAAAATCCAGATTCCAGTGGTTCTCCATGCCTTTTACCAGAGGTGGTAGGAGATAGGAGAAATAGACAACTACTCTGCACCTTTCAAGCCATCATCCAATGCCTGATCATGCAATATTGTCTGGAATGAGAATGGAAAATCTCAGCCTTTGCCTATTTTCAGGGTTAGAGTGTCTTAACACCTCTGAGCTAGTGCAGGGAGCTGCAGATTACTGGGCTCCTGGGTAACCATAAGGTGTCTTCAAAGCAGCTAAGAAGGCCTCAAAATATCCCTCATTGTAACATGAATGTTATTTATTTAAAACAAATATAAATGAGGCAGGTACTGTATATAGCAGATCCTAAAAATAATATGAGTACAGTGTGCCTCTTTTTTAAAAGTATGTTTGTATTTCAAATTCTAAAAATATTTTTGCTTATGGTAAAGAGAGAATAAGTATCTAACAAAATGTGCTAGGTTCTTGTGTTGGTATACATAGCTTTAATACATGTTGTACTACTATAATAGAAGCAGTCATGCCACTCAACAAATTTCTGAAATAGTAGAGACAGAGTGATATCAATTAGATCTTACATTTCTGCTCTTAGGGACTGGGTAAAAATTTACAAAAGGACAGTCACAATCAGTGTATTATATCCTGCTTGTTCAACACTGTCCTAGGAGCTAGTACAACTACATTTTTTCAGTGCTAGGGATTGAAGCCAGGCCTTTGCATGGCAGGTACATACCCAGCCCTTTAAAAAATTTAATTATTTGGAGACAGGGTCTTAATAAATTGCTAAGTTGTTCAGGTTGAGCTCAAATTCATGTTCATCCTCCTGGAGTTCTGGGATTACAATTACAGGGATGTGCTACCATGCCCCAACTGGCGTAACTCTTTTATGTTCTTAAAATTTCAGTCCTCAAAGTAGGCTAGAACGTAGCATTAGTATACTGAGATATGATGAGTAGGTCTAAAATTTAAAAACTAACAAATAGTAGTTTTCTATTTTTTTCTTAGATTTTTTATTTTTCTTGAATTTGCTGGCATGTGTGGATAAAGTAGGAAGGAGTGGTATGAGTTTCTCTTGTTGCAGGAGGAATTACATGTTCTTATTATGTTGGCTTCAGGTCTAGGACTTAAACTCTGATCAGTTGTCCTGGGGAATCTTAGGCTGGATTGTGTGACTTCTATGAGAAAGCATCTTTTTTGAACCTGGAGGGATTTTGCTTTAATAGGTGATTGAAAAAAAAAGAAGCATCTTTTTCATTGTTACAATACTCAGAATGTGAATATGATGGCGAGATCTGAAGGTCTCTTTGGTCACAAGATAAAAATGGGAGTTGAAGATAACAGAGCAGCAATGTGGAGATGCCTGTGTCCCTGACACTGGGTCACCAGCCTGGACTTGGGCTTGAAACAAAAACAAACTTGTGTAGGCTCTGGGTAAGATGTTGGAATAGATGCATTCTTCACTTGACTCTGGATGTGAGAAGAGCTAAGAGTTAAAAAGAAGAAGATATATTCTGAGGACAGAAAAAGGAAGAGTTCCAGGTACCAAGAAAGAGGTGACAGAAAAGCTAAAAAGCATTCAGAAAAAGAAAAGGCAACATAGGGAAAAGTAAGAAGCAGTTTACAACTTCAACCCTGGCTCCTGGTGAATGAGAGAACCCAACTCTGGAAGCACAAGGTAAGCCTGGAGAGGACCAACAGCCCCAGTAATACATAGGGGAGCAGCAGTCCTAGCTGGAGAAGAAAACCAGGGCTCTTTCAAACTGTAAATCCAGTGGTTTACATGTATAGTTTTCTAAGGATCCTGGGTCTGAGTGCTCAGAAGATTGCTTGGTTCCTGTCTCTGCTCCCCTCCAGTACAGAATTCAGTGGACACTTGCTGTCCCTGCTCTCCACTGTGTTCTGAAATATGCCTCTGTTTGGGTGTTTGCCATGCCCTCAGGTTCATGGATAGGGGAGCCTCCGGAGTGAGTGGGCACTAGACAGCCCACACGCCACAAAGCTGTTTGGGGATAGTAGTAGCTCTGCATTCACAAGGGAAAACCAACAACAAAAAGGCCCTGAAGTGAATACAGTCTGAGCAGATAATATAGCACTGACACCTCTTAGAAAGACTGGGCAGGGCTCAGTATTTACATAGAATCAGCCTGTTAAGTACAAGAGGAGAGAAAACGTAGCAGACCCCAGGTCTGATTCACCACCCCTCCCCCAAAGCTGGTAGATACCAGTATCACAAATCTGGACAAATCTTTACCCATCCAAATACCTCAGTATGGAAGAATATTTTAGACTCATTTTTCATTTTTTCTTTTCTGTTCTTTTTTGTCTGTTTGATGCTTCCTTCCGCTTTTATTTATTTTTATGCTTTAAGTGGACTTTTAGATTTCTCATTCCATTCTCCTCTTTTCTCCTATTCTTTTCTTTTTGTAATCTTGGTTCTTCCATTTTCCTTCGCCTTGCCATTTCTAATTTTATATTTTTAATTTATTATTATTACTTTTACAATTTTCATTTTTACTGGTATGCATTTGCAGCACATAAAGATTATATTCCTTGTGGGGAGTTGGTATATGTACATAGCACATCTTAACTTTTTTTTTTCATTTCTTTCCTTTCCTCTCCCCTCCTCTTGGTTCCATTCCCTTTTGCAAAAGAACTATCCCACGATTTTCCTATTATCTGCCTTTTATTTTGCTCTTTATATATAATTTGAGTTTCTCATATAAGTGAAACCATTAGATATTTAAACTAGTGTGTCTGATTTGTTTCACTCAATGTTATGGTCTCAAAATGAATCCATTTCCCTACAGATAACTGAAGTTTTAGCCTTTATTTATTTCTTTCTTTATATATTTTTTAGTTCACTCTATATTATTTTTTATGTTTTTTGTCATCAGTGATGCTATGGGTCTTGCTTTTTACTGTATATTTCAATATCTGGTTTTTCTTTGTGTCACTGTTACTGCAATTTGTTTTCTCCTCTCTGAGCAGTACTTGAGATTTAGTCCTCCACAGAAGACTGGTCACTAAGAAGACCCTCACATAAAAATGAAAGAGATATTCATTCCAACAGATGCACAAATATCAACATAATTACACAATAAATATGAAAAAGCAAGGCAGCATGAGTCTTTCAAAGGTCCATAACTCACTAGTAAGTGAATACAAACACATCAAAATGAATAACATGCTGGGCAAAGAATTCAAAATTGATTTTTAGGATGATCAATGATTTTAAAAAAGATACAAATAACCAGCTGAATAAGTTAAGACAATACAGGATGTAATGGGGCACTTCAACAAAGAGAAGGAAATTCTGAAAAAGAACCAAACAGAACTGAAAATTAGAAGTGCAATTGCAAAAAGTCAAATAAAAACTCAGTGGAAAGCCTCACCAATACATTGGACCAAACAGAAGATAGAATTTCAGGAAGTGAAGTTGAGTTGATGAGCTGTCATACTAGTGATAAATTAAAAAAAAAATTGAACACAAAATCCAAGAGCTCCCTGATCAGTTCAAAGACCAATTTTATGATTTTTTTTTTGTGGTAGTGGAGGATGTCAAGGTACAGAGTAAAGGTGTAGAAAATCTATTTAGTGAAATTATAGGAAAGAAACTTCCTGAATCTTGGAAAAGACATGGATATCCAGGTATAGAAAGTATTTGGAATCCCAAATAGGCATGAGCAGGAAAGAGCCTCCTCTCTTCATATTCTAGTTAAAATGATACAAGTTTCAAGAAAAGTGTATTGAAAGGAAACCTGTCAGAATTATTGCAAATTACTCAGCAGAAATTCTAAAGTGCAAGAGTGCATGGAATGATGTATTTCATCCATGAAAGAAAATCACTATCAACTTAGATTGCAATGTGCAGTAAAACCGTCCTTCTTTTACAAATGTAAAAATTTCTTTTACTTCTCTCTGTGCTTTTAGTATTAGAGAATACCTACAAAGAATTAAATAAGGCTTTAAGTATAAAATAACCTAATAACTTCCTTGTGTAGGTCTGGCTCCCTGGTAAGTAATGACTGGAAAATGTAAGTGGAACCAGAGGAAAAGAATTTCAATTTCTTCCTCTTCTTTCAATGTCTTCCATCTTAGGACCTCTTCCTACTTCCTTCTCATGATATTAAAGTTAAATATCAGGCTCTAAGTACAATTAACCCATGAAGTGCAAGAGGATTGCAGGATCCCGTACTTGGAGCCTTAGCAGAATGTGAAATGCAGGAAGCAATGGTGTCTTTCAGATTTCTCTGAAAATCAGATCCTGGGCTTTTATGCCAGGGAAATTTAATATTCAAGTAAAAAGCAACAGAAAGTCCAGTGTTTGCTTCCTACCTTCCACTGGTACTTACTGCGGGTAAGCAATGTACCACTGAGAAATGTCCCCAGCTCTGACTGTGCTTTTGAAACACAAAAAAACCCCAGCCATTGTCTCCATTACTCTCACAATTATTGTCCAATTGCATTTGTGATCCATCCTCTCATATGGAAACCCAAGCAAACGAGAGGAGGGGGAAGAGGAGAAGTATTCACTTCCATCTTTCCTGGTGAGAGAAAAAATGACATTCCTCTGTCATAATATTATACCTTAATAGTCAGTATGTGGGATTCTTTCTCATCTCTTGGGCAAGAGCCTCTTGATGATGTTACATGGAGGCAGCCATGAAATCAGCCTTCTCAAACAAAGCAGGGTGTAGGAGGACAAGGATTTGTGGTCAGGCAATGGATAAACAACACACTAGGCTATTTGCCATCTGTGTGGTTAAATCTAGGAGTTAATGGAAAAAAAAATCACAGTGAAACTGACTGGTTTCACTTTAGCTTCTGTTACAGTTTAGATCTAAAATTTCTCCCAAAGCTCCCTGTGCTCAGAAGTGGGGCCTGGTTGGAAGAGGTGGGCCACTGGCCCTGGGACCTGGAAGGGTGTAATTTGGTCCCCAACCCCCCCTTCTTCTGCTGCTTCTTCCTGACATGATGTGAGCAGCTTTCTTCCTCCAGAACTTTCTACCATATTGTTTCAGCCTTGGAGTCAGGTGGCCATGGACCAAATCCACTGAAACTGTGAAATAAAATAAACCTCTCTTTCTTTAAGGTGTGGGTGTTGGGTGTTTTGTCCTAGCAACAGGGCAGTCATTAATACAACTTCATAACCACAGACCATGTTGAGGATATGCTCAACACTGACTTTGACAGGAACCACTCACTAAAAAAAGTGACTTTAAATGCATTGGAGAAGTAAGGAGAGGGATTATATATGATCTTACATTGAATAAATAAAAGTGCACATATTCTACTACATTCTAAACACTATGCTACACATTAAGTTAGTAAAGAAGACAGCTGACATAGATCCAGTCTTCACAAAAATTATAATCCCATGCATGCAGTCTTGTGTAGACCATATTAAAAGAACTGGCTTTATCTTATGAACAATAGAAGCCTATTGACAGAAGCTATTGATCTAAGTTCATGTAGTACTATAAAAGAATCTTGAAGAGGGTATGGATGATAACTACTTTATTTTCCTTTGCCAAAAGCCCCTGTGTCTAATCTAGTACCAAACACAAATAGTCAATAATAAAAAGTAAATATTTACTGAATTACTGAGATTTACATGGAGTAAGTTAGGTGTTCAAATTATTCAGCTATCACACAGTGGAATTGAATTCAGAAGACTATAAAAAGAAGGAAATTGTACAGTTCTGTTAATCCTGGAAGGTTTAATATAAGGAAATCTATTAATATAACATTTTACAATACTGGAAGCAGAATAAAGAAGTGTTATGAGGATCGTTTGTGTAGGCAACCAGATGGACACAAATTTGAATTTCAGCACAGTTTCAAATCGACATTTCAGTCACTGACACCCATTAGTCCCATTACACGAGGTCACACGAGAATCCTCATGAGACCCAGCTCTGGTCCTCAGCTGCCAGGACCCCATATCCCAAAGTACTACAGCTCCCAGCTTGGGGGTTGGGGGTGGGCACAGTGTGAGGGATGAATTGCAGATCATAAAACACTCTAGATTTTTTTTTCTCAACAGAGACAAGGATGTAGTTCCAGGGCTGGTTGCTCAATGCAGGCAGCTGACTCCTCAAGCAGGGTCTCCTCTGTTGTCTCCTCTGTATTCCAGGGCTAAGAGAATAGCTCAGGAGTGGGCTGGGTGAGTAACACCTGGGAAGCCTGAAGATTCAGAACAGAAGACTCCACATTCTTGTAATGGTTTCCTTGAACAATATGAAAATGATATGAACCGTAGTACAGGATACCTGCACATTCAGAAGTCCAGCTTCCCCCTGGAAGGATGTGCTTGTGCCATCTCAGCAACCTTTTAGCAGGGAACACAAGGGATCCTTTGTGTTTAAGGCCCAAAGACTTCATGCAAGGCTGCCCAAAGAGCAGTGTAGGGATTCCAGAGAGGGAAAGATGATTCTTGGACAAGGGCAAGATTTTGAATTTAATGTGACACTGGGTACCCAGGTCCTTGAGGCTCAGGGAGAGAACTGGCGAAGAAAATTGATTTTTGCCTTCTTCCAACATGATCCACTTAAAAAAAAAAGGTCATGAGTAAAAGCCTCCTTTGATTACAGCATAGAATTTATATACAACAGACTTTAATGTCCTCAGTATCTTTCTCTTCCTCTTCGAGGTCAGTCATATATTTGGAAGTTCTTCATCATGAATTTTTCAACAGTCTCTTTACTCTGGACATCATTTACCAGGTAGTATAGTTTGAAAAATGTTGCTTAAAGTGTGCTGACATGGACACAATATTCTAAAGTATGATTCAGCCTGAGAGGAGAAGCATAGAAATTATCACTTTCTCTTTGACGACTATAACTTCAGCTAGTGTAGTTTAAATTTCTAATAGTTCTGATTAACCGAATCTATCAAAAGTTTGTCTCATCTTCACGTCTATGCTTCTACCTGCGATAAACCAGTTCCTCTCTTTCCTTTATATTAAGTACATTATTCTTACAGAAGCTGACTTGGACGAAAGATGAGCTTAGAACAATTTTCTACAAAGTGAAGGAGTGAGAACAAGAGGTGGGAAAGGTCAAAGACCGGCAATTGTGAAGCCAGATCATAGGTGGGGACTACGAGAAGGCACAGGATAAGGAACAGAGTGGAGGCGAGGATCTTTCAAGTATAGGAGAATAATACAGAAAAATAGCAGGCAGAGAGTGAAGAGTAAGAACAATGCAGGGCTGGGATCTGGTCTGCAATGGGGAAGGTAAGACATCCATAGCAATTCTCTTCCACAAAGGGAGGAACACTATGTTTTTGCTGCAGGGTGTGTATGAAGTAGCAGACGATAGTAGCTCATAGCTCTCTCAGTTCCAATTCATATCTTAAGCTTCTTTCTGTGGCTTGCCTCAACTTCCCCATGAGTTCCTTTAAGTCTTTCCTAATGCTTTCCCATTTATTTTTTTCTTGTTTGAATCTTTAACATTTTAAAAATGGAAATATTTCACAAACATTTATTAAGACTAGAAAAAGAACCCATTGAACATTAGGTAATATAAACACAGCATGGGACAAACAGATGGAAAATATGTTATATGGACTTCAGAGATTTTTATAGTATATTGCAAAAGGGAGGAAAATGATGTTTTATAAAGTGTTTAAGAGTAATTGTTTCCCCTGAGGACCTGTTTTTTGTTTTCCTTTTCTCTCTATCTGAACATTTCTCTTCTATAGTCATTTACTTATCTATTTGTACATGTTTGCAGTAACAGAAATGACTAGATACATTCTATTGTCTTTTGCCCCTTAGTTTAAGTATATTCAAATTTCTCTCATTAAACAGCACAAACCCTACTTTAACACCTCTGCATTCAGTCAAATTCTGCTGGCTCCCCATTTCTCTGCATTCTGTCTACATTTGTTTTCTAGAATCATCCATGATTTCCTGACTGCCATGTGCAGCGCATCATTCCTTTCCTTACATTGCTGAAATTCTTCAAGTTGGCACATGGGGCCATTTCATTTCGTTTTCAATTATGGCTCTGGAAGTTCTTTTCAGGTCTCCATTGCAATGTGTTCAGTTCTTCTAGTCCTAAGCTGAAGGGTCAGTGTTTCTAAAGATCCATGTTTCTCTCTCTCTCTCTCTCTCTCTCTCACACACACACACACACACGCACATACATGTATATATATGTATGTATGTGTGTGTGTGTATATATATAAAATATCCGTATATCTGATATAGTCTATATATTCTTCTCAATTTACTAAGTCCTATGAATTAAAATATACACTATTGCATACTTTGATTTTTAATTTTTAAACCTTAACTTTGAGCTTTCAAGTGAACCAAAGCTGTGTTCTTCAACACTCTGTATTATACGTATTTTTATGATTCATAGACTCCATGACCCAACACACCAAAGTTGAGTTTATAATCTGTGCCTCTCCATATGCATGAAATCTTTTCAAAGCATGTTGTTTTGTGAAATTTACTTAGTCATTTAAGTCAGAAGAGATAATACAATTTTAGAATTCCTACTCTTTGCTTCTATATAACTAGCCAGTGTGATAATATTTATATTTTTAAATAAATCCCCCTTTTACATCCTCAGAGCCATTCCAAAACCATGTTCACACACACATTACTTCTCAACTGGACTGGTGAAGCCAACAGTCATTTGTCTGCCTCTAGGTGTCTTTTGGCTCTTTTGCTCTGTTAAATTTGGCTGTGAAAGATGAAGAGATTAGTGTACTTGTCCAAAAATGAAGCCGTGATATTTACACAAAACAAGAATGTGCCATAGATGAAAACATTTATGAGAGACTTCAGCACTTTGAATATCCATGAGAAGGGTCTAGAAGAATTTAAATACACTGGGAATGGACTAGACAATTACTAGGTCATGTTCCTAAGAAGGTCAAGGTGGATTTTGTCAAAATCAGAGGTAAGCAGTCTGCCATGAAGGAGGGGGTCAGTTCTTTCTTCTGTATGCAAAGAGAGCAAGCAAATAGACATTGCTGGATTTATGACTATAATGGGAAACTTCAGTCTGATGTCCTTGTTTCCTTCATGAAGCAACTGAAAAAGTGGTCCGAGAAAGGAAAGGATTTAGCATCTAAAAACAATTTAGAAATTTTGAAAAACGAGCAGAGGAATGAATAAACCACAGAAAGTTATTACAATTAACACGTATAGTGAACACTCACTTGAATTTGCTACTTACAAGTTTTAATAAAATCATCTGGCTTTCACCATAACTTTCTACAGGGACGTTGAATTGACCTTATGCGGGCCTGAATTAAGTATGTCCAGAATGGGACAGAAGTAGAAGTCAGAATGGTAAGGGGGTGGGGGAACATTTTTTATATTTAATCAATTTACTTTTCTCTTATCATTTGTAGTAGAACTGGGACAATATCACACATTACTTCATCTCAAGTTTATTTTGGCTTATGTTAAAAAGTGAGAAAAAGTATGTAGAAAAAATGTCAATATTCTTTTGGAAATGACAGTATAGTTAAGTATGATGTATGATTCCCTTATTATTCCTGATTCTCTAGAAACTAGCAAGGATTTATGACCTATGGGATCTATCATAGCTTGGCAGTTTGTGTGTGTGTGTGTGGCCTCACAAAATGTCTGAATGTGGCACTTCTTTTCACAACTTTCTTTCTACATCTTTAGTCTGACTTGTTCTTCCAAATTAACTTCAGAAATAATTTGCTAACTCTTCCCTCATCTATATTAATATTCATTGCACTTTTCCTTCCCTTAGGATTAGTCTCCCCATCAGTTTCTGAAAGCCAAAATATTACAGAATATTTTTTAGCTTTAATTTCTATTAATCTAATTTTTGTGTCTTATCATATATAAATCCAGGTAAAATCAGTTTAGGATTGATCTCATGAAACTATCCAGAAACTACTCCATTGCTCCAGTCTCTGAATTCCTACTCATTTGCTTCCCTAACTTCCAGAGCTGGCAGCACTGGCTGTCCCTGTCCCTCAGCCTCCTCTTCCTCCTGGCCATGGGGGCCAATGCCACCCTCCTGGTCACCATCAGGATGGAGGCCGCTCTGCACGAGCCCATGTACTACCTGCTCAGCCTCCTCTCCCTGCTGGACATCGTGCTCTGCCTCACCGTCATCCCCAAGGTCCTGGCCATCTTCTGGTTTGACAGCAAATCCATCAGCTTCTCTGCCTTCATAGAAGGCAGATGTTTATCATGAACAGCTTTCCTCCCCAGGGAGTCCTGTACTTTCCTGGCTATGGCCTATGACTGCTACGTAGCCACCTGCCATCCACTATGGTACAACCCCATCATCACTACCAAATTTGTAGCTAAAGCTACTGTCTTCATTTTGGCTCGAAATGCTTTTCTGCTTTCACCTGTCCCTATTCTCTCTGCCTGGCTTCATTACTGTGGGAAAAATGTCACTGAGAACTGCATCTGTGCCAACCAACTTGTTGCTGATTGGACTTTTCTCGATTCAGAATTCATCCTCATCTTCCTCTGCTACATCTTCATTTTAAGAGCATTTCTTAGCCTCAAGGCCGAGGGAGCTGTAATGAAGGCTCTGAGTACATGTGGCTCCCTCTTCATCCTCCTGCTGGTTGTGGTGTTGACAAATGTGTCCAGAAAGAGAGTCCCTATGGGCACCTTGTTCCTGCTTGATGTTCTCCTCTACCTTATTCTCCCTGTCTTGAACTCCAGTGTATACGGGTTTTGAACCAAAGAGTTAAAGCAAGGGTTTTAGAAGTTATTGCACAGAGGTCTTTGGATGCACCAGAGGGATTCTTTAAAGAAATGCTTATTATTTCTTGTTTCTATTGCAGATTCTCTCATTCCAGGCAATAAGCTGATGTACAGACATTGAGTGTTACCTACCCACTTTCTGTCCCACCAGTTTTAAGAATTAGTGTGGACCTATTACTATTTGTCCAAAGTTTATCGTCTAACTCATAGACCTCATATTTAAGCACTTAGTTTTGTGACTAGACATTGTATAATCAAATGATCTAGTCCACACAAGAATTCTGCATGGTAAAATTATTACTCAAAATATTGACAAAGGTTTCATCTAGTGAGTGGTAAGGTGACAGTTTCAGTGCAGGTCAGTCTGATTTCAGAGCCTTTCCACAGCACAGCACCCCTTCCTCAGATCCAGTCGGGTTATAATCTCTGTGCTTTCTGTGAATTTGCTGCTGCCAGCTGGCATCCTCTCTCAGAGTCAGGAACGACCAAACAGAGGCGCAGAGCCCAGAGATGTTGTCATCATATTTTTCTGTCAATAACACCTCAGGCTTCTGTCCCCAAAGCTGATAATTGTAATAATAGTGGCCTGTGCTCAATGGGAGCCTCGCACATCTTCAGTCTCTTTCTGAGGATGAAAGTGGAGATAGTTGGGGCTTGAGAAGACCAGCAGTGTAGAAACTGTCAAAACCGACTGTAGTGGGATGGCATGGATATACTGTGCATCAAAATCATGCTCCACACACTGTAGAGCTCAAGATCCTTGAGGACAGGGAGTAAAAGGATGGCCTATGGTTAAACTCTTGGATGTATAATGTGATAAAAATGGGGAAGGAAGCACAACCTATTATTGTAATTGATGCCAGTGATATCATTTTTATGAGTAATAAGAAAATGAGGGTTCATGGTTACCCAGGAAATGACTGAAAGGTCTGGCATAGTTCTTGTTTGAAAAATTCTGTAGGGGAGAAGTCATAGTTGCTCTGTCAAGAGGTCTTTAAAATTGATTTTGGTGAGTAAGTTCCAAAATTATTAAATGAATTTGAAATATAGAGTGGTAATTTGTTGGTTTAATAAGGTATGATCATATGAATTATGTGAAATATCTCTTTAAAGATACATTGCAACTACTGAATGAATGGATATGTGTGCCTGTGTGTGTGCATGTGTGTGTGTGTGTGTGTGTGTGTGTGAATTAGGATACAATAAGAATTTGGTGAATAGTTCTGGGGAGCTGCTTGATTTCTTTAAAAGAAAAGTGGTTAGAAAATAGCTTTAAAGGAATTTGTTTTAAAGAATGAGCAGAGCTTATCGGTTTTATGGTGTAGGTAGGAGAGAAAGGTGACTATATTTTCAAGCTTGCATGATGATATCTCTGTGGGTTTTGTCAGTCTGAATGGTTATTCAAGAAACATTGACATACCCTCCTCTTCCTACGGGGAATAGAGGATTAGGTTCTGCACAGCCAAATATAATTGACCTGGAAGGCTGGTCGTGCAGGTCTCCTTGTATCTGTGTGTATTTCTAGAGAAAATTGGCACGTGTTACAGAAAATTGGTGGGAAAGACGGAATGGGGGCACAGATGGGACAAAAGGGAAAGAGGCCAGCATGTGCTCACTCTGCTCCTTGGCTACCACATGGTAAGGAGCTCTCCTCTGCCAGGCACTTCCACCACGATGTTTCTGCCTTGCCGCAGGCATAAAAACAGTGGAGATGGCTGACCACAGGCGGATGCCTGTGAAATCATGATCCAAAATACACCTTTCCTCCCAAAATTTGTTTTCTGAGATATTTTTGTCACAGCAATATAAAGTTGAGTAACATAATACACAAGAAAGAAACTTTTGGTAGACTCTTCACTTAAAAAAAAATCTATAAGTTATTTTTTTCAGCTTTAATTGAGTTTATTTGTACACTTCAGGGATACAGCACAGTTACATTCATTGTTGGGATCTTGTACCTCTACATGACAAGTCTTGATTCTCATTTTTTCCCCTTGTCCCTGCCCTCCCTTCAGCCCCTACTCCCCTCCCCATCGACAAACACTTTATTTTCATCTTTTCATTAGTCATTTAATCTTGAAAGCCCTACCTAGTTACATATCACTTAGTTTCCAATTTCTGGGCACACTGCATATATATTATTTAGATTCCTTGTACACATTTTTGAGTCCCTGAATCACTGACTTTAGGATCACTCAGTGGGGTATTTGCTTTCATTGTGGTGCACAGTCCTCCCAAGTCACTGAAATTACAGCTCTGACATAGATCTCTTCTCAGGGGTGGGGCAGGAAGGGATGAGGCAGGGCTCATGTGGGCACAAATTTAACCATGAACTCAAAGAGGAGACAAGTAGTTGGATAGTTCTATCATTTGCTGTTACAACATGGTTTTATATTCTCAAAAGGGACTTAGCTTGTTAAGATGGGGCATCACTAAATTTACCTTCTTGCCTAACAGAAAAATTAAACAAACTATGTAGAATATTTTCCTACCACTGCAGTATATGTGCACCCATGTTTATAGAGGCACAGTTTGAAACAGATAAATCTCAAAGCAGCCCAGTTGCCCATCAGTTGGTGACTGGATGTAGAAGGTGTGTGTTTGTGAATAAATGGAGTACTAATCAGCCATAAAGAATGGGAAATTAGAGACATTTATGACATTTCTTAAGGCATTGTATAACATGTACCACAGGGTAATGATCCATGAAAGACAGGAAACAAATGTAGTGAAGAACACGAAAAGTTTTTCAACATCACTAACCATCAGGGAAATGCAGATCAAGATCATGAGATATTACCCTTATCAGAAAGACAAGAGCTAAAATGGTTGGCAGGGATGAGGAGAAAAGGGCATTCTGTAAACTAGTGATCAGAATGTGAATTACTATAGTCATTATGGAATACGGTATGGAGGCACCTTGAAAAACTAAAAATAGAATAATGATTTAATCCAGCAACCCCACTTCTGGATATACATCTAAATGAAAAGAAATCACTGTTTTATGGCGATATCTCTACTTTCATATTAACTGCAATATTATTCATAATATATTGTCACAATTTCTTTATTCATTTGTTGATATGCACTTAAGTTGTTTTGATGACATTTACATACCACAAATTATATTATTATTATTATCACTCTCTCTCTCTGTCTCTATCTATCTACCTATCAGCCATAAAAAAGAAAATCTTGCCATTAGGGTCAACATGTATGAACCTGGAGGATATTATGCCAAATAAAATAAGTCAGACACAAAGAGAAATTCTGTATGATGCCACCTTTATATTGAATCTAAAAAAATTAGATTTATAGGAACAGAGTGGAACAGGGGTTGTCAGGGACTGGAGTGTGTGGCAAATGGAGAGGTTTTGGTTAAAGGTAATAAACTTTCAGTTACAATCTGATTAAGGTCTGGGCATACAGTGTATCACACAGTAGCATAGTTAACAATACTGTGTTGAATACTTGAAACTTGCATCTTAGCAAAACCTTAGTAAAGGTTTTCTCCACAGGCACACAAAGGTAGGTAATTGGAGGGCTAGGCTTGTTAATTAACCTGATTTTCAAAATCATTTCACAATATATAGATGTTAAATAACCACTCTGAAAATCTTAAATTTATACAATTTTAGTTTTCAATTTTAATTTCAACGTCAATAAAGCTGGAAAAAGTGATCAAACTATCCTTTTAGAATTTATTGTAAGTTCAGTGAGATGTCTAGATATAAGATAAACTTAAGAAAGAAAATAACTAGTTTATACCATTAAAATCATCTGATATATTAGAAACTATACCATTTATTATTGGAAATAATATTTCTACATATTACTGATACCTGGAAATTTGCATCATAATAAGTATACAAGATTTTTAAGGGCACTATCTAAAATTATGCTTAAGATGTTTAAATGAATATTTGATTACACATCAAAAATAAACTATATACTTCAAAAATTTAAAGGATACATTAACATTTTAAAGATGTCTATTCTTCCCAAATTAATTGATAAATTCAACATACAGCATTCTAGGAAGTCGTCTAGAAGAATGTTTAACCACAGAATAAATGTAAAGTGACTGAGCATAGTTTAAAGGATAGGAATACAATAAAGGACTTATAACAAGTTCCTCTTATAGTACAACTGGTATTCAATAGTATCACTTACCAAAAATTATGTATACATACATATAAACTTGTTGTCTTCACATTTACATAGAAAAGCATTAATGGCATACCCAACAGATTGTTTGTATTATTTTTGAGGGGTAGGACTATTCTGGATTATAAATGATAAATGAGTATAAATTATAGAGTTTGAATTTTAGAATATTGATATATTATTTTGTGACAGAGGAAAAGATTAAGAACAACTATGGGTTGGGATACATTGCTTAGAGTTAGAATTCAAAGAGTTGAGTGTTAAGACTGATGAGAAAAATGTATCAGTGCTTATAAGTAAATAAATGTAAGAAGCTGATTAATTCACAGGCCCATCTGAAGGTCACCAGTTAAAATTCATGGAGAAGCAACAACAACAAAATACCAAGCGAGGGTGGGGGCACTGGGAACTACAAAGCAGCCATTCACTTTTTAGTGGCTTGATTGCAGCATCCTTTTTGAAACTTCAGTTTTGACTATCAGACTGTTCTGGCAGTGTCTCTTCAAGGCCCAACTCTGTCCCAGATGCATCCTCTCAGTAAAAATGAACAGGATTATGTTACTAAGTTCCCAGTGGAAACAGCTCCTGCCCTGCTCACCCACCGAACGTTATCTGCTTGTTCTCCTCACCGTATCTATTACAGATGGGCCCGGTCCTCCGGTGGAGTAGAAAGGCTCAGAGAGCTATCTCCAAGCAGCAGCCTCCTCCAGTTCCACTAACCCCGAACGAATTTACCAGGACACCAGGAGAATAAATATGTGCCCATTTTCAGTTTGTATCCTTTCAGGGTAATTATAACTGCAGGTGGGCTGTAGACAACAGGCAATTAAACCCGTTGCCTATTCCCTAACTAAATCATTTGCACAAAATCAGTGGAAGATACTACAAGCTAAATATTAAAACACATCTCAAATTATGTCTCTTGAGCATAGTCTTTGCCTGATGTCTAAATCCCTCCCAAACTCCCCTCACATTTGCCCTAAATTAATACTATATGTAGTTCTTCCTGTCATTATTAATTGCTTCATTCGCATGAACTTATTTTTCATCAGAATACTATTTGAAGTAATTCATGGAAGTCCCACTGCTCTGAAAGCCAGAAATGGTTGTGCGCTTAGTTCAGTCTCTGCCCAAATCTTAATCTTCCTTATTTAAAGTCTCCGTATTTTATGTATTTCATAGTTTTTGTTGATCCAACTCTAACTTTAGACTTGAAACACCTTACTAATTGCTAGCTTCATAGTCAAACTTCCAAGTATCCTTGAGGACAGTCACAACTGTTGGACACCAAGAACACCAAGCCATCGAAAGGATCCCTGTTGTATTATTTCACTGTTAACCCCTCTCTTGTCTTGAGTTTAATTAATGTCTAATTTAGTTTATGTGGGAGATCATTTAATGAAAAATATATGTAAAGAACTTAATTAATTTAACTCCCTCAGAAAATGCTCAGAGCCTCAGTCTCCTTTTCTTCACTTTTATCAACATTTATGTTTCAGAGTTCCCCATCTGGTTCCTGGCTTACGGATTTTAGGCCATTTCCTTCTTCAGTTTAAAATCACTTCACTCTGAACACTCCAAACCATTGTGTGTAGGAGTTCCACAAGACGAGCTCCCTAAAACAGATAAGTTTCTTATCTCCCAAGTCGGCTTTCCTAGCCATCTTTTCCCATTGAGGCCTAAGAAAGAGGGTAAGAATAAAGAGCACATAAACCCTAAAGTTTATTCATCAAAGTACCAGCATGTACTGTGGAAGACATTGGACCTACACAGGAAGTGTGAGCAGGAAGTAAAAGAAAGCATACTTCCTTTTCTTAGAGGTAACTTCCACTAAAAAAGACGTGAAAGGAGAAGGTGTGAAGTTAGTATAGTAACTGAATGCATTAGCATCCAGAGATTCTGAGCACTTCCATGAGGTGCTTCCTGGGTTCTCTTCCTCCCCTATTTCTTTGTACAAGTAGGTTTTGCTTCCTTGCTTGATTGTGAAGCATAGTGAAAGTCAAGGATTGGGCTTCTTGTCTGATCAGAACCGAAGTGGTATCTGAACCTTGAAATGCAGGAAGGGAGATAGAAATAGGATGGGGCTAGGCACGCTGGGTTTAGCTGGCTGTCACTTAACACCTGGCAAATGGGCTCAGGAGAAGCTCTGATGAAGAACTGGCCAATGTTCTTCTCCCTTGTTTCAGCAGAACAGTTTGAGATAGAGATAACTTAGACTGCAAGAAAAATTTCTCATAAACATAGATCTGTTCTGCTATAATTTCTTTTAGTCTAAGTTTTTCTCTTCTCCCCAAAGTAAGTTACCACTGACATTCCTGTTTTCTGCAGAACTCACATCTACAGTTTATGAAAATTTCCACCCTTTACCCCCATGGCGATCACTAAAGCCTCATAGCGTACTGTGCCTCCCTATAACTATGCCTCCGTTTGGCAAGACCTTTCCTATTACATGATTTCCTCTATTGAGTAGCACACTTCAGAATAGAGCTGAGAAAACCTGAACCTGTGCAGAATTGAGAAAGCGTCTCTACTTTAATCATGGCCTTGGAGTTCTGTGAATGCTCCACGTAACTGTACGAGTTTATACTCAGTCCGCATTTCCACATTCCAGAACATTGGGGAATCCGTTCACTTTTCCTGCTATTCTGGATTTTCTCTCCCCGACTCCAGTATCTGGGCCTAAGTGATGAACTGGGTGTTTCATGGGGCTGTCATGGAATTGTCAAGCCCACTGCAGGTGGCTGAGGAAGCTGGTTGCACAGGTTCTAGACAGGCTTGGTGTTCAACCCATGTTTAGGGAGCAACAGTGTTGCAGCAAGATCATGCAAACAACAGGCCTTGAAGATCAACAAACCTCTTTCCTGAGGTTTACACAACATAACAAGCTTCTCTTGGAAGAAGTCTTTGGGCTGGGATTTAGCTCAGTGGCACTCTGTCTGCCTCACAAGGTTGTGAGTTTGATTCCCAGTACAAAAAAAAAAAAGTCTTTGAACATCATCCTGGGTGGGTGAAATGAAGTAATATAAATGAAAGGCATGTAACATTGGTGGAGTATGCATACTTTGTCATGTTAATTGAGAAAATCTGCACAAAGTCAGTTCGCTAAAGGCTGACTACGCTTCAGTTGCGCTGGAAGAGGGTGTATTCAGAACTTGAGGAGCGGGAGATGAATGAATGGCTTTCCAACAACCCCCCACCCGCAGGTTTGCAGGTCAGCCTCATTTGCTGAAGAACTGGCATGAAGAAAACAAGAGTCTTGAGAACGAGGATCTGATAGCACTGAACAGTACTATTCAGCACCACAGCAGACTTAAATCAAGACTCAGTGGCAAAAAAGGGTAAAAAAATCCCTGGGTAATTGAAAAAATGGAAATAAAGAGTTTGTAAATGGGGAGGGGAGGAGAGGGTGAGGGAGGGCAGGGACAAGGGGAAAAATGAGAATCAAGACCTATTATGTAAAGGTACAGGATCCCAATAATGAATGTAACTGTACTGTATACCTAGATTGTACCAATAAACTAAATAAAAAGAAAAAAAACCCTGGGAATTAAACTGTCTGGAAGAAAAAGAGTCTTTTGGCAGCCAGTGCACAAAAAAAAGACCTATGTATTTTTTTTTGGGGTGGGTTACCGGGATAGAACTTGGGCCTGTGCCCTTGCAAGTTAGGAGCCAGTGAGCTAAACCCTTGGCCCAAGACCTATGTGTTTTCGAGGGAACAATACTACATTTTCACATGTCATAGGAGGCTTCTTTATGTACTGTCATCCTGATACTCCACAGTGCCTCGGGCTGTATTGTAACTGTGTTACCAACAAGAACTGATCTTAAAGACCGAGTTTGGGACAGTGAGATCCACGTTTTGTGCATCCACAAAAACGTATTGCCAAGGGCTGGGGATTTAGCTCAGTGGTGTCACCGCCTGCCTCGCAAGCGCAAGGCCTGAGTTCGACCCCTAGTACCAAAAACAAAACAAAACAAAACAAAACAAAACAAAACACCACACCTGTTGTCAAGAGCAAGAAAATTCATTGTAGACAAGTCAACAGTGCCTCCTTGTGGCAGCTACAGGAATAACAATACTGGCATGAATTCTCGCTCCCAGCCTTGCAGTTAAAGAGGGCTGACAACTCTGTGTTCAGAAAATTTCTGAGGATTTCCAACACTTGCGGGCAGGAATGTCATAATGGAAAACTTCCTGAAGATACTATATTTCCTGATTTTAGGGCAATCAACATTTGAATAATTAAAAGATGTTAGCCTAGATGTCCCTGCAAAGCCTCATGTGGTCATAGGTGGGGCTTTTTCAGAGGTGGCTGGATCTAGAGTGTATCATGCTGGGATTGATTCATACTGCAATGCTAGGATCCAGGGCACTGGGACTAAGAGTGTGAGTGCTACCTGCCCTAAGTAGCCTGGACAAGATACAAGGGATAGAAAGAGCCATGGTTGTCCCTTGATTGCTTTGCTACCTTCTACCCACCATAAACTGTTTCTCCTATGTGATGTCACCTTGCCTTGGAGCCAGCTGATTATGGACTGAAACCCATGCAAACTGTGAGCCGAAGAAACCTTTCCTCCTTTAACTTTGAGTGTTGGGTATTTTGTCTCAGCAAGAGGACAGTAATTAAGTGACATAGCATATACACAATGATTGTCTTTTCTCCTGTGCCATTTATGTTAACAGCAAATCAATGACATGTCAAGTAATCATCAGAACGGTGTATATAATTGGTATTTTGCAATCTATGACACTATCAGGAAGAATGCTTACTTATTCATTTCTTCATCAATTCAAAAATTTGTCACTGAGTTTGTAATGTGTGATTAGCATTCTGATAATAATCCATAGGTAAACTGCTTTCAGAGAGATTATGGTCAAAATAGCTCATAAATTATTATTATTCTTATTTTTTTCAGATGAGACAACTGATCAAAATGATAGGTTATATGTGGTCATTCAAGTAATAAGGACCAGAGTCAGGTGTGAAAAATTAGGCAAGCTTGCAACCTAGTTCCATGTTTCCTACTACAATGCCTAAGAATTGATCTATATTTTTAGACTTTGACTGATGGAGACTTGTAGTTTTCTAAAGTTTTGTTTTTAAATAAAATCAGACAGCTTTTCCGTGGCTGTATACAGCACCCAACACCAGCGTTGCCCGGGCAGTGGGAGCTGGGCAAAAGGACCGCCCGCAAGGGAAGGAAGTTGGATAAATGAACGGGAAGCTGTGGAGGTCACATGCGAAGTGGTCAAGTGCAACAAGAAAACAACTCATTCAAGCAGGTGTGTTTGGCCTCAACTCCCAAACCGGCCTGAACTTCAGAGGAAGCCATCTCCCCTAGGACAAGATTTTCTATGGTGCACATTTTCAGTGGGTTCAGTCCATAGTTGGGTTACTCCAGAGCAGAAAGAACACAGTGAAAGGGCCTAGAAGAGGAGATCTGCTCGTGTCACGGTGGCCGGGAAGCAGTGCGAGAACGGAGAAGCTGGGGCGTGAATATGCCCCTCCACGTCACGCCCCCCATGACCTGCCACCTTTATTACGCTCCCCTCCCAAACATGAGATTTTAGGGTGACATTTTAGATCTAAGCCATAGTATTCATGCTTTAGATTATAGGCTGTGAAAATTGACTGACAATGACAGTCAATGCAAGAAAAGTTAGTTACTATAATAATTTCTCAGTAGTTTAACATAATAAAAGTTCGCTTTTCATTCACTTCCCATTCAAATGCCTGGGGGCTTTGTTCCGTGTCAACATTTATGGACCCATATTTCTTCTGTTACAAGGATCCTTCATGTTCTGGGCCCCGAGAGTCCTCCCCTGGTACTTCTGAATCTGGCTGTCAGCTGAAGAGAGGGAACGTGTAGGAGGTTTTATAGGTCCAGAGTGGGAGACTTTCATCGTTTTCTTTACAATCCCATTGGCTATGCCTCAATGCAGACCAAGATGTCTGTAGGAGAGGTGGAGTCCCAAATAGCCATTTCTATTACTCCCACAGATAAAATACACTTGGTCATTTCCCAAGCGAAACTACCCAAATGTTAGTTTGGTCCCTGCACACAACACAAAGTCCAAGATTCCCAGGTGCGCCTGGCCTTCTCTATCAGGTCCAGGGACGATTCTTCTTGGACTGGATGTCCCTCCTTCGTCCACGTATTTAATGGTGGAGGAGAGACTGGCACCAGCTGTAAAGATTCCCGACTTGAAGGAAAGCGTAGGATTTCTTTGAGCAGTGTATTGTCATTGGTCATTCTCCAATCCTTTGGGAGCATGGATTACAGGATTATTCAGTCCTGGCATGGGACATGCTCCCTGCTAGGCACCGGGTTTGTTTGCTGGGAGGAATTCTCCTGACCATATTTATGTCTTTTCCTTTGTTTCTCGTATAATTCTGTCTTGGAGGAGTTGCATTTTTTCTATGCTCCACACGGCCATATAAACAGCAGGCACTGACTTCTTTTGGAGTCTGACTGAGACACTTTATTAGAGCCTATTTCCTGCTTGTCAAATAGTAGGATCAGTCATTTTTTTTTTTCCATTTAGTGCCAGGAATTTAAGCAGAGACTTGAAGTGGAACCAGTAGACTCTCACAGCAATACATAGAAAGTACAGTGATGAACTTGGCCTCAGATATGTATTTCAGTGGTCTGGTGCAATGTCATATACAAAATGAGTCACTTTGCAAATGATCATTTTCTGACTGTGACCACTGACTGTCACTTCTAGCACAGAACCATGCTGAGGGAATAGAAAAAGTGAGCACCCCTTCTTACCACATCTTCCCTTCTACTACCATTTTCCCTTTGCTCCTAGGTGGGTATAGCAGAGACCAGGAGCCAAGGGCCCAGACATCGCAGTAGGAAGGAGCAATCAGTCTCCTCCAACTACAGCCAGGCTGGCTGCCACTGCAGTGCCTGTGGCTGTAGTCCAGATCCCAGCCGAGAGTCCAGCTCTGGCTGTGGCAGCTGGGCAAAAGGACCACCCACCGAGGGAAGGAAGTTGGGTGAATGAATGGGCGGCCACAGAGGTCACTTGCAAAGGGGCCAGGTGCAATAAGGAAACAATCATTCAGGCAGCAGCTTTCTGCGTCAACTCCCAAACCAGCCTGCTGCATGAGAGGAAGCCACTTCCCATGGAAAAATATTTTTTAAAATTCTAAATAAACTGTTTTTAGAAGTCAAATTTGTATTTGCATTTTTTTTGCAATAAAACCTTTCAAAAAACTATTAGATTCCTCATTCATTTCTACCAGCTGAGTTCTATTGCTAGTAGTACATTTATTGTTCAGTTGAAATCCAGATTGTTGTAGGGTGGTGCTAGGAGAAATTCTGGTGACTTTTATAACTCTGTTGGTTTCTCTGAGACATGTTGTTACCCTAACAGCTCAATATTCTTGTTTGCCTCCTCCAGATCCCCCTTATTACTCAGACTATCAGATTTAATTTTAGACTCGTGAGAGGCAAAGGAGGCCTTCTAGCTCCTTTCTTTCTTTCCCAGTCAGCACCATCATCTGCAGTGACAAGGAAGGGCCACTTTTTAAGCTGCATCTCAGGAATAGAGCTCCAGAAAAAGATGCAGTTTAACTCTTCTCCAAACTCAGCCCCTAGGCTAGGCCTATCCCAACGGGCTTCTGAGTGCTGCATTGCCTTTCTGAGATGAGGTGTCAGGAGTCTGTTATTTGGTTGAAGCAAATGATTTATTCTCTGCTCAGCTTGAGAGCTTAGACAGAGTTCCTGTGGTCAGTTAAGGAATGCCACTGTTAGGACATAGCGAGGAACTAGATGAGTCAGTACTCCATGGAAGAAGAGTCAAAGGTTGATTTCTTCAACAAACCCACTGGATTTTATTGCATTTGTAGTTGGGCCTCTGTATCTGTGGATTCCATATCCAAAGATTCAACCACCTATAGACTGATGTATTATGTAATTGGGCCTATGATAGTGGTATCTGTATTGAATGTGTACAGACCTTTTGTCATTATTCTCTAAATAATACATTTATTTCCATAAAATTTATATTTTATCGGATATTAGAAGTAATGTAGAGATGGCCAGGGATTTGGCTCAGTGGTTCTGCCAACTGCCTCGCAAGCACAAGGACCCGAGTTCGATCCCTGGTACAAAAAAAAAAAAAAAAAAAAAA
>NW_022900928.1:23177222-23185940 GCF_012274545.1 Fukomys damarensis
AATGTAGAGATAATTAAAGGGTATGGGAAGATGAGCAAAGGTTGTATGCAGTTATTATGACATATTTTGTTTTTGTACTGGGGATCAAACTCAGCACCTTGCACTTGTGAAGCAGAAGGCAAAACCATACCATAACATTTTATATGAAGGTTATAAACACCTACCAATTTTGGCATTTATTGGATCCTGGAATCAACCCCAGTGGGTAAATCCACTTGGATGCTTAGAATAAAAACTATGTGTTGCCCAGGATTTAGCTCAGCGTTTCGGTGGCCTGCCTTGCAAGAGCAAGGACCTGAGTTCAATTCCCGGTACCCAAACAACAACAACAAAACCCAAAACAAACAAACAAACAAAAACCTGTGTTGCTTGAGAAGGAGGCTGTTTTTTCAGACCTATGTTTATTAATGCAAAAGTTTAAGTGTTAATTCGTCTATACATTGAGTCAAAAGAGACAAATTTATGGGTTTATGTGTCTTCTGTCCTCACTGTTCCACAGAGAATGGTCCTCTTGACTGTTGGGGGTACTGCTGACTTAAGACAAGGATGAGGAACACTGTTTATTATACAGCCAACTAAGTAACAGTTAGAGTATGTTTTTCATTTTATTTTTTTCTTTATTGGTACATTTCAGGTATACAAAAAAATTACATTCATCATTGGGATCTTGTACCTTTACATGATGTATCTTGGTTCTTATTTTTTCCCCGTTCCCCGGGCCTCCATTCACCCCCTGTAGAATATGTTTCTGAGATCATCAAATTACTTTTCTCTTCACTTTTTTTTCCTGTTGTGGAGTAGATAACAACCTCACTTAGTAGCATCAAGTTCACCTTTGATTGACTTGCTCCTCAAGCTAAGAAACATGTAATGTAAACGCGGTTCCCACTCTTCCTCTCTCCCAGAGTGGGCTTGATTCAGCAGTGAGCCCAAACACTCTCTTTTTTTCCCATTAAGTTTATTGGTACATTTAAAGTAAACAGTACAGTTACACTTACCATTGGGATCGTCTACCTTTACATGATATGTCTTGGTTGTTATTTTCCCCCCATACCTCTGCCATCCCTTCACCCCCTTCACCCTTCCCCATTTAGAAATACTTTGTTTCCATTTTTTTTCATTTTTCACATTTTTTCTTTTCCCTTATTTCCTTTACCCTCCTCTACCCACTTCCCGTTTAGCCATTTTCTTCTTATTGCACACCATCAATTATACCATTTGAACCTTATTTACACTTTTAGTTTTTAACATCAGAGAAACTACTCTGTATTTACAGATGCATGTCCTATTTATTTCACTTAAGAGTATAGCCTCAATGTCCATTTAGCTATAAATGTCTCTAGTTTCTCATTCTGTATGGCTGAGTAGTACTTCATTTTATAGAAAAAACACATCTTTATTTAGTCTCCAGTTGGCGGGCATCTGGGTTGTTTCCAAGTTTTAGCTATTACAAACTGCTGCTATAAACAAAGGTGCACATACATCACTGTGACATGATTCTTTTCATTATTTTGAAAAAATACCCAGCAAAGGGATAGCTGGGTCAAATGGGACCTCTAATCCTAGTCTTTTTGAGGTACCTGCTTATTGATTTCCACAGTGGTTGCACCAATCTGCACTCCCACCAACAATGGAGAAGGTTTCCTTTCTCCCCACAACCCCACTAGCATTTGTTATTGGTTGATTTTTTGATAGCAGCCATTCTTTGTGGGGTAAGGTGGAATCTCAGTGTTGTTTTCATCTGCATCACTTGAATGACCAGTGAAGTTGAACATTTTGTCATGTATTTATTTGCTGCTTTTACTTGTTTGTCTGAGAAATGTCTGTTCATTTCAGATGCCCATCAGGATCTGGGATTTTTTTGTTGTTGTTTTTAATGTTTTAATTGTGTTTTCAGTTTCACTGAACATAATTGGGGTGTTTAGACTTTTACTATCTTCTTCATTCAAATTTGGAAATTCATATGTATCTAGGAATCTGTCCATTTCTTTTTTATTTTCCATTTTATTAGAGTACTGGTTTTCCAAAGTAGATATTGATGCTCCTCTGGATTTCAGGTGGATCTGTTGCGAGTTCACCTTTTTCATTCCTAATTGCATGAATTTGAGCCTTTTCTTTCCTTTTTTGTTTTGTTTTTTGTTTGTTTGTTTGTTTTTTTTTTTTTTTTTTTTTTTGAGACAAGGTCTCACTATGTAGTTGAGACTGACCTGGAACTCACTATGTAGCCAAGGCTGGTCTTGAACTCACAGCGATCCTCCTGCCTCAGCGCCCTCCATGCTGGGATTAAAGGCGTGAGCCACCATGCCTGGCTTTTCTTTCCTTTATTGATAAGGTTGGCTAAGTGTTTATTTATTTTATTTATTCTTTCAAAAAACTGACTCTTCAATTCATTGATTTTTTTTTGTGTGTGTCATTCTCTTAGTCTCCATTTCATTGATTTTTGCTCTGATCTTTATAATTTCCTCCTTTGTACAAGCTTTCAGTTTTTTTCTTCTAGGAGCTTGAGGTTAAGCATTAAGTTGTTTAAATTGAGCTCACTTTGTTTTCCTAGTATGGGCATTTACTGCTATGAATTTCCCTTGTAGAATTGCTTTCACTGTGTCCCATAGATTCCTGTATGTTGTACTGGCATTATCATTAAGTTGTAGAAACTGTCTAATTTCTTCTTTAATTTCCTCTGTAACCCAATGGTTATTCAGAGGGGTGTTATTTAATTTCCACGTGTTTGTGAAGTTCTTGAGGTTTCTTATGCTATTGATCTCCAGTTTAGTTGCACTACAGGCTGATAATATACAGGGAATAACTTCATTTTCTTTGCATTTATTTAAGCATGTTCTATGAGCTAGTATGTGGTCTATTTTGGAGAATGACCCATGTGCAGTTGAAAAGAATGTATATTCTAATTTTGTGTGGGGGGAGGATACTCTGTAGACATCTACTAAGTCTATTTGTTCTTAGACTTGGTTCATTTCTGTTATTTATTGTTGATTTCTTTTTTGTCTAGATGATTTGTCTATTTCTGACAGTGGGGTATTTAGGTCCTCCACTACAATGGCATTAGTGCTTATTTCATTTTTCATATCCATTAATATTTGTTTTGCGTAGTTGGGGGCATTAGTATTGAGTGCATATATATTTATGATTGTCATTTCTTCCTCTTGTATTGTTCCCTTTGCAGTGATGTAGTGGCCTTCTTTGTCTCTCTTAGTTAGTTTTTGTTTGAAATCTACTCTTTCTGCAAATAAGATAGCTACCCACACTTTTTTCCAGGCTTCTGTCTCATGCAGAACTATTTTCCATCCTTTAACTCTCAGTTTATGAATTTGTTTGTCAATTTGAGTTTTTTTTTTTGTAGACAGCATATTTGTGGATTTTGCTTCTCAATCCCTTCTGCCAGTCTATTTCTTTTGATTTCATTAACATTGATGGTTATAATTATTATGTACTGACTTTTTCACTGTCATATTATTTTACTGTTGTTTGTTCTTTTGTTTTTTCTTTTCCCCCTTTAATTTCTTGCCTTGCCTGCTGGATTTGCTCTGTTTGCCCTTACGGAGTCATGGCCTTCATTTTCTTTTTTCCAGGGTATTGTTCAGAAGTGTTTGGAATGCTGGTTTGGTGTTCATGAAATTTTTCAGGGGTTCTTTGTCATGGGAGTATCTTAATTCCCCATCCATTTTAAAAGAGAGTTTTGCAACTTCTAGGTTGGAGGTTGTTTTCCTTTGGACTTGAAGTACTTCACTGCAGGCTCTCCTTGACTTGAGGGTTTGTGTCACAGAGATTCTGATGGGCTTTCCTTTGTATGTGATTTGCTTCTTTTCTCTGCTTGTGGTATTTTGTTGTTCTGTTGGGTTTCCAATATCTTGATTATTATATGTCTAGATGTAGATTTCTTTTCATCATGGCTCTTTGGAGTCCTATATACCTCACTTATCTGTATGTCAATTTTCCCTCTCTGTTTGGGAAGTTTTCTGTTATTAATTCTGTGAACAGTTTTTTAATGTCATTTGCTTGTTCTCCTGCTACTTCATGGATTCTTATCAGTCTTACTCTTCTCTGCATCATCTAAGAGTTGCTGGATTGATTTCTCATGATCTCTTACTGTTTTTAAGAGATCCTTCTTTTCATGGTCACTGACCACAATCCTATCCTCTATATCTGTTTTTTTTTCCTTTATTGAATTTATTGCTACATTTTAAGTATACAGTACAGTTACATTCATTATAGGGATCTTGTACCTTACATGACAGGTGGTCTTTGTTCTCATTTTTCCCCTAGTCCCTGCCCTCCTTTCACCCTCCTCCCCTCCCCATTTACAAACACTTTCTTTCCATTTTTTCATTTTCTCATATTTTCCCTTATTACCTTTCCCCTACCCTTCTCACTTTACCTACATCTTTAGCCCTTTTCTTCCCATTTCATAATGCCAGTCATCTCATTGGGATCTTATGTACTATTACAGTTTATTCACACCAGAGAAACTATTCAGTATTTACATGTGTGACTTATTTATTTCACTTAGGAGTATATCCTCAATATGTATCCATTTTCCTAAGAATGAGTCTAATTTCTCATTCTTTATGGCTAAGTAGTATTCCATTTACAGAAAAACCACATCTTCTTTACCCAGTTTCCAATTTATGAGCAAATGGGCTTTTTCCAAGTTTTAGCTATTACAGACAGTGCTGCTACAAACATGGGTGTGCATATATCACTCTGATATGATTCTTTTAATTCTTTTGGAAAGATACCCAGCAGAGGGATGGCTGGTTCAAAAGGAACCTCTAGTCCCAGCTCTTTGAAGTATCTCCATATTGATTTCCATAGTGGTTGCACCAGTCTGCACTCCCACCAACAATGGAGATCATCACTTGAATGACCAGTAATGTGGAATATTTTTTCCATTTATTTACTTGCTGCTTTTATTTCTTTGTCTGAGAAATGTCTGTTTATTTCAGATGCCCATTTTTGATTTTTGGGTGTTGACCTTGTATCCAGCTACTCTGCTAAAAGTGTCAATTAAGTCTAGAAGTCTTTTGGTAGAGTTTTTCGGGTCTTCAATATAGAGTATCATATCGTCAGCAAATAATGACAATTTAATTTCTTCTTTTCCTATCTTTATTGCTTTAATTTATTTCTTTTCTCTAATTGCTATGGCTAATGTTTCCAGAACTATATCAAAGAGGAGTGGTGATAGTAGGCATCCTTGTCTTGTTACTGATTTTAACGTGAAGGTTTTCAGTTTTTGGTCATTTAATATGATGTTGGCTGTTGGTTTTTCATAGATAGCCTTTATTAAGTTGAGATATAGACCATCTATTCCAACTTTTTGCAGGATTTTTATCATGAAGGGGTGTTGAATTTTGTCAAATGTCTTTTCTGCATCCATTGAGAGGATCATATGGTTTTTATCCTTGACTCTGTTAATATAGTGTATTACATTTATTGACTTATGTATGTTGAACCATCCTAGCATCCTTGGAATAAATCTGACTTGGTCAGGATGTATGATCTTCTTGATGATCCTCTGTATTCTGTTTGCTAGTATCTTATTCAGGATTTTTGCATCTATATTCATTAAGGAGATCGGCCTGTAGTTCTTTTTTAGTTGCATCATTCCCTGGTTTGGGAATCAAAGTGATACCTGCTTCCAGGAATGAATTTGGAAGTATTGCTTCCCTTTCAACTTCTTTGAAAAGTCTGAAGAGTAATGGCAATAGTTCTTCTCTAAATGTCTTATAAAATTCAGCAGTGAATCCATCAGGACCTGGGCATTTCTTTGTTGGTAAATTTTTAATTACATTTTCATTTTCACTGTTTGTAATTGGGGTGTTTAAAATGTTTTTATCTTCTTTGTTCAACTTTGGTAATTCATAAGTATGTAGAAATCTGTCCATTTCTTCTGTGTTTTCCATTTTGTTAGAGTACAGGTGCTCAAACTAGGTATTGACTATCCTCTGGATTTCTTTCGGATCTGTTGTGACTTCACCTTTTTCATTCCTAATTGCATGGATCTGAGCCTTTCTTTCCTTTTTTTGATAAGGTTAACTAAGGGTTGATCAATTTTATTTATTCTTTCAAAAAACCAACTCTTTGATTCACTTATTTTTTGTATCATTTTCTTAGTTTCCATTGCATTGATTTCTGCTCTAATCTTTATAATTTCCTCTCTTGTTTGACCTTTGGATTTTTCTTGCTCTTGTTTTTCTAGGAGTCTAAGATTCATCATTAGGTTGTTTATTTGAGCTTGCTCTGTTTTCCTAGTGTGGGCATTCAGTGCTATGAATTTTCCAAGTAGAACTGCTTTCATTGTGTCCCATAGATTCTTGTATGTTGTACTGGCATTTTCATTTATTTATAAAAATTGTCTGATTTCTTCTTTAATTTCCTATGCGATCCATCAATTGTTTGGGACAGTGTTGTTCAATTTCCATGTGTTTGTGAAGTTCCTATGCTTTCTTGTGCTATTGATCTCCAGCTTGATTGCACTATGATCTGATAATATACAGGGAATAACCTTGATTCTTTTGCATTTATTCAAAACTGCTTTGTGAGCTAGTATGTGATCTACCTTGGAGAATAACCTATGTGCAGCTGAAAAGAATATATATTCTGATTTTGTGGGGTGGAACACATTATAGATGTCTATTAAGCCTGTGAGTTCAAAAGCTTGGTTCAGTACTAGTATTTTGTTGTTGATTTTTTGCCTAGATGATCTGTCTATTTGTGAAAGTGCGGTATTTAGATCTCCCACTATAATTGTATTAGTGCTTATTTGGTTTTTCATGTTTGTTAATATTTCTTTTGTTTAGTTGGGGGCATTAATATTTGGTGCATATATGTTTATGATTGTCATCTCTTCCTCTTGAATTGTTCCCTTTAAAAGGTTGTTGTGGACTTCTTTGTCTCTCTTAATCAGTTTTGATTTGAAATTGCCTTTGTCTGTGAATAAGATTGCTACCCCTGCTTTTTTCTGGGCTCCTGTCATGTGGAGAATTGTTTTCCATCCTTTCACTTTCAGTCTATTGGCTTCTTTTTGCACCAGGTGTGTTTCTTGTATACAACATATTGTTGGATTTTGCTTCTTAATCCATTCTGCCAGTCTATTTCTCTTGATTGGTGAATTGAGGGCATTGACATTGATGGTTATAACTGATATGTACTGACTTATTATTGTCATTTTATTGTCCTTTTGTTGACTCTTTTAAATTTTTCACCTTCTCCTTCTAGTTTCTTGCCTTGCCTATTTGATTTGCACTGTTGGGCCTCATGGTATTGTGACCTTCACTGTCTTTTACTAGGATATTGTTTAGAATTCCTTGTACTGCTGGTTTGGTGTTCATTAAGTTTCGTAGGTGTTCTTTGTCGTGGAAGTATCTTATTTCCCCATCCATTTTGAAAGAGAGTTTTGCAGGATACATCAGTCTAGGTTGGAGGTTGTTTTCTTTTAGGACTTGAAATACCTAACTCCAGGCTCTCCTTGACCTGAGAGCTTGTGTTGAAAAGTCTGCTGTGATTCTGATGGGATTTCCTTTGCATGTGATTTGTTTCTTTTCTCTTACTGCTTGTAGTATTTTGTTCTTCTGTTGGGTTTCTGGGACCTTGATTATTATATGTCTAGGTGTAGATTCTTTTTTTAATCATAGCAAGTTGGAGTCCTATATGCCTCACTTATCTGCATGTCTAATTCTTCCCTTCTGTTTGGGAAGTTTTCTGTCATTAATTCTGTGAACAGCTTTTTTAAAAGTCATTTGTATTTTTTCCTGCTATTGCATGGAATCCTATCAGTCTTATGTTATTCTTCTTTGCATCATCTAGGAGTTGTTGGATCGATTTCTCATGATCCCTTCCTGTTTTTAAGAGACCTCTCTTTTTACCTTCACTGACTGCAATCCTATTTTCTGTATCTGAGATTCTATCCTCGCATTCTTTTATTCTGTTGCATACACTTTCAATAGAGTTTCAAATCTCCTGGATATCTGTTTGCATCTGTTTTATGGATTCCATTTCTTTCCTCTGTTGGGCATTCATTGTTTTTATTTCTTTCTTATGCTGGGGCTTCATGGCTTCTATCATGGTCCTGAGCTCATCTATTTTTTTTCTCAGTTTCTGTTCTAGAGTCTTGAATCATGACTTCCATTTTGCTCACCATCTCTATGGTTATCTGGGAAATTATTTCTGTTTTGAATTTTTGTAGAGCCTGATTGATCTGTTTTGCTACTTCCTGTGCTATGGGTTCAGGGTGTCCTACTGGTTCACTATCAGACTTTTCATCCTCATTTGCCCTACTGTTTGCCTTTGATAAACTGGAAGTCTGTCTTTGTGTCTTGCTTAAGTGTTTTCTCATCTTTATTTTTGTTGTTGGGTTTTCCTCGGTTTAATTTCTGGGTTATTACTTAAATCTTCCTGATATAGTTGCACTTTAGCTTTTGAGTCTTTTTTTTTCTTTTTATTGGGGTTATTGGTACAATCTAGGTATACAATACAATTACATTCATCATTTGGATTCTGTACCTTTACATAATAGGTCTTGATTCTCATTTTTCCCCTTGTCCATGCCCTCCCTTCACCCCCTCCTCCCCTCCCCATTTACAAACACTTCATTTCCATTTTTTCAGTTTATCATATTGTTTTCCTCTCCCTTATTACCTTTCCCCCACCCTTCCCACTTTCCCTACACCTTTAGCCCTTTAATTTCTATTTCACATTATTAATTAT
>NW_022900928.1:23185954-23186379 GCF_012274545.1 Fukomys damarensis
ATCCTAAAATAAAACTAAAAAGAAAAGTAAAAGAGAAAAGGCAATGATGTAACATTAAAATAATCCTTAATTCTGGAAATGAAAATGGTCCCTGAACATATTTAAATTGCTTCTCACTCTTATAGTCTTATCTTATTCTTTTTTCATTATTTAGAGAATACTTTATTAGTTTCTGTAATGAAACCCACATAGATATGACCTTACATATTTAGTATGATGTTACCACTATATACATGGAAAAAAATAAAAAACAAAAATAAAAATAAATTAACATTTCTAGACCAATATGTTGTCCATTTCTGTACAATGCCAAGTCAACACAGTAAATTGGGATGACTTTTTCCAAAGTTGGCAGCACTGTTAGTTTCCCAAAATTCAATTTATATGTGTATGTGTGTGTGTGTGTGTGTGTGTGTGTGTGTATA
>NW_022900928.1:23187523-23188881 GCF_012274545.1 Fukomys damarensis
TTTTTTTAATTGTAGCTAGTTGGGGTCCTATATGCCTCAGTTATCTGAATGTCAAATTCTTCCCCTCTGTTTGGGAAGTTTTCTGTCATTAATTGTTTGAACAGCTTTTTAAAGTCATTTGTATTTTCTCCTGCTACTTCATGGATTCCTGTCAGTCTTATGTTATTCTTCTTTGCATCATGTAGGAGTTGTTTGATCAATTTCTCATGAGCTCTTACTGTTTTTAAGAGACCTTTCTTTTCCTGGTCACTGACTGCAATCTTATCTTCTATATCTGAGAGCCTATCTTCGCATTCTTTTATTTTGTTGCATTCACTTTCAATAGAGTGTTTAGTCTCCTGGATCTCTGTTTGAATCTGTTTTATGGATTCCATTTCTTTCCTATGTTGGGCCTTTATTTTTTCCATTTCCTTCTTATGCTGGGGCTTCATGGCTTCTATCATGGTCCTGAGCTCATCTATATTTCTGTCAGTTTCTGCTCTAGAGTCTCGAATCACAACTTCCATTTTGCTCACTATCTCTGTGGTTATCTGGGAAATTATTTCTGTTCTGAATTTTTCTAGAGCCTGATTGATCTGTTTTGTTACTTCCTGTGATTTGAGTTCAGGGTGTTCTGGTGGTTCACTATCAGCGTTTTCATCCTCATTTGCCCTACTGTTTGCCATTGGTGAACTGGAAGTCTGTCCGTGTGTCTTGATTAAGTGTTTTCTCATTTTAATTTTTGTTGTCAGACTGTCCTTGGTTTAATCTCTGGATTATCACCCAAATCTTCCTGATATAGTTGCACCCTAGCTTCTGTGTCTCTAATGACCCACAGACATTCTCATCTTCATAACATCAGAGAAAACAGCTCATCAAATCAATGGCAATGCTTTACCCCAACTGATACAATTAGCAACACATTAAGATCAAGCACAACTTGGACAGTGACCACCTGTGGTAGTCAGTAGTCCATCACACTTAAATCATTTGAATTAAATTGAAATGAAGAAGCAGTCCAGAACATGTCTGCAGTGAACAAACTTTTCAATATAGTATATTTACCATTTAATGGCTCAGACAGAGCGAGGATGCAAGATCCCTGATCTCAGTTAGCTGATTGCTGAAACCCATGATGCTGACTGACCTCGGGCTGCAAGGCCCAGATTGAGTTCCCCATCCTTCTGAATGGTTGAACTCCGCAAAGTTCTATTACAGGTTTCCCACGCCCTTTCTTTAAAGATGTTCAAAGTTGGGAACTCAGAAAAATACCCTTTATGACCACTTCTGTCTTTGCAGAGTGGGTCCAAAGACTTGCACAGTCAGGAGGTCTGAGAGTGCGGGAGGGCGGCTTATGGGGGTTCAGGGGTGCCTGCGGG
>NW_022900928.1:23188901-23191968 GCF_012274545.1 Fukomys damarensis
GGCTACCTTCCCGGCACTTGAGCGATGACTGCTGGGTTGGGAGCAGGCATGGTTCTCCTTCCCATGGAGGATTGGGCCAGCCTACCTTCCCAGCACTTGAGCCATGGCTGCTGGGTCAGGAACAGGTGTGATTCTCCTTCCTGCGGTGGATCTGGCCCAGCTTTTGAGTCTTTAATGACTCATAGGCATTCTCATTTTCATAATATTGGAGAAAACAACTCATTAAATCAATCTCAATCCTTTATCCAAATTGATGCAATCAGCAACACAATAGGATCAAGCACAACTTGCAAATTGACCACTTGTGGTAGTCATTAATCTATCACCTTTGAACCATGTGTATTAAATTAAAATCAAGAAGCAGCCCAAAATATGTTTGCAGTGAATACGCTTTTCAGTATAGCATCTTTAACATTTATGATGGGGGCTTAGGCAGAGTTAGGACAAGTTGAGTAGATAAGTGAAAGAATTGGAGAAGGTTTCAAGTGAAGCCAGAGGATAGAATGACCATACAATCTTTACAAAACTTTTAAATTCAAAAGTGATAGACAGAGTGCAAGAATAAGGACAAGAATATATTCCCTTAACAGTGGTAGGGGCTCACTTTGCCTTGAAACTATTGACCTTTGAGTGAGGTAAAATGACAGAAGAAAAGAACATAAAGAAAAAAGAAAAAATGATAAAAGAAGAAGTCTGAGTTAGGGCAGGAGCAGGAACCGAAAGGGAGATAACTTGGTGGAGCAAGAGACTGAGTTGGAGAAAGAGGACAGAAAAAAAAAGAAAGAATTTGCAGAGTGAAATGAAGAAAATAAAGAAAAAAATGAATTTGAAGGTCTCCTTTCACTCTATATCTCTGCTGTCATAATATACCACGTGCACAACCATGTTCAGAGCCAAGTCCCCTGATCTCAGCTAGCCAGTGGCAGATTCCTGCAACTCAGACTGACCGCAGGCTGCAAGGCCCAGATTGAGTTCCCCAACCTGCAGGGTTGAACTCCACATAGTTCTATTACAGGTTTCCCCCCCTCTTTTTTAAAAGATGTTCAAAGTTGGAAGCTCAGAAAAATGCCCTTTATAACCACCTATGCTTCTGCAGAGTGAGTCCAAGGACTCACCCAATCAGGAGGTCTGATGGGGGTGGGTGCTTCAGGGGTGCCCACGTGGCTACCTTCCTTGCTGGAGCTGGTGGCAGAGCAGACAGGGGAGGGTGCAGCTACCCGGTCTGGCTGAAGGGCCCAAGGAGGCCAGAGGGAGAGCAGATCTCAGAGCAACCTTCTAAATCTCACCTTCCTGTCTGGGGCTCCTCTATATCTGAAATTCTACCTTCACATTCATTCATTGTACTGTGAATGCTTTCTATAGAGTTTTTAATGTCTTGGATATCTGTTTTAATCTTTTCATGGATTCCATTTCATTCCAGTGTTGGGCATTCAAGGTTTCCATTTGTTTCCTATGCTGAGCATTCATGGTTTCCATCATGGTCCTGAGCGCACCTATTTTTTAAAATCTGTTTCTGTTCTAGAGTCTCTAATCATGTCTTTCCTTCTTCTCACCATCTCTGTGTTTATCTGAGAAATTATTTCTGTTTTTTAAATTTTTCTAGAGCCTCATTTATCTGTTTTGTTATTTCCTGTGCTGTTGGTTCCACATGTTCGTAGGGTTGACTGTCAGACTTTTCCACCTCATTTTCCCCAGAGTGTACCTTTGGTGAGGTGGAAGTCTGTGTTTGTTCCTTGTTTAAATATCTTCTCATTTCTATTTTTGTTGTTGGTACTGTTTAATTCCTGGGTTAATACTTTAATCTTCCAGATACAGCTGGTCTTTAGGTTTTGAGTCTCTAATGTCTCTAAGACAATCTCATTTTCATTATACCAGGCAGGACAGTGATTAGATCAGTCACAACACCTTATCCAAAATGGTACAATCAGCAACACAATAGCATCAAGAACAGCTTAGAAAATGACAATTTGTGGTAGTTACTAATCTATCACCTTTAATTTTGTGAATTAAATCAAAATTGAGGACCAGCCCAAAAATATGTTTATAGTGAATTAGCTAGTTCTTCAAGATAGCAACTTTACCCTTCAAGATGGGGTCTTAGAAGGAGTTGGGGAGGGAGGAATAGATAGATAGGATAGAGTTTGGTTAGAAGTGAGGTCATAGGATGCAGGAAGGTCACATAAAGTCTGAGACACTGTTGAAGAGTAGAGGAGAAGACAGAAGAAAATATACACAAGAACAGAACAAACTAACAATAGGAAGGCTAGAAACTCTAATCACTTTATTTTCAAACTAATGCCAATTGAGAGAAGGACAAAGAGAATAAGAAATAGAAAGAAAATAGATTTGAATTAGGATAGAAACAGGAACAAAAATGGAGAGAAATGAAGATCAATTTGGGAGAGAGAGAGAGAGAGAGAGAGAGAGGAGAGAAGGAAGATAAAAATGAAAAATATTGAGAAAAGAAAAAGTTAAAAATTTAAAAATGATTAAAGATAAGATAAAAATATTACTTTGAGAATAAAAAGTATAAGTAGAATTAGAAGGCCTCCTTCAGGGTATGCCTCTGTTGACATAATAGACAGAATGGACAGGAGTGTGCAGATCTAAATTAATTAGTACCAGCAAACCAGCAGCTGTTCTCTGAGGTTTCAGGTTGATTTCTGTCTGCAAGGTCCAAGTTGAGATCTCTGACCTCCTCCTGGGTTAAACTCTGCAAGGTTCTAACATTGAATGCCCACACTAGGAAAACAGAGCGGGCTCAAATAAACAACTTAACGATGAAACTTAGACTCCTAGAAAAACAAGAGCAAGAAAAACCCAAAGCTCGAACAAGAGAGGAAATTATAAAGATCCGAGCAGAAATCAATGCAATTGAAATTAAGAAAACGATACAAAAAATAAATGAAACAAAGAGCTGGTTTTTTGAAAGAATAAATAAAATTGACAAACCCTTAGCTAATCTTATCAAAAAAAGGAAAGAAAAGGCTCAGATCCATGCAATTAGGAATGAAAAAGGCGAAGTCACAACAGATCCGAAAGAAATCCAGAGGATCATGAACACCTA
>NW_022900928.1:23194712-23195333 GCF_012274545.1 Fukomys damarensis
AAAAAACTCTGCAAGGTTCTACTGCAGGTTCCAGCTGTCTTTCCCCTGAAGTTAGGCCAGGTTCTGATGTGAGGTGCTGGTCCCTCCGACTACCAAGTATGGTGGTGTGGTGTGCCTTTATCACAGATTTTCTTTACTTTTCCAGTGGGCTTCAATTTTCATCTAGGAGCTTCAGAAAGGCTCTCTTTCTCTTGTTTGTGTGTATGTGTGGGGGGCTGAGCAGACACTGCTGTGCTGGTGCCCATGCAGCTGAGATCCTCTGCTGTGATGGGCTGAAGGGGTGCGCCTACCAGAGGGTCTTGCACTGCTTCCATGCTCCTCTGTTGCTATGACCCACCAGTGGATTGCAAGCTGATGCCTGGCTCCTCTGAGCCTAAATATTCTTGAGAAAATCTCTTCTGACATTCATATTTGTTATAGCAAGATGCAGATTTCAAGTTTGGAACTCAGGTTTTGCTTCCTAACTATGTCATAGACTGCTATTTGAATTGGGAAGATGATTTAAACTCTTGATATTTTGGTTTCACTGTCTCAAAAGTAGGCATAAATGTATTTATTTTGCTGTCTGATTTTTTATTCATTTATAGCCATGAAAAGTCAACTATAGTCTCTTAAATATTT
>NW_022900928.1:23195554-23238783 GCF_012274545.1 Fukomys damarensis
TGTTTTTCCCTATCTCCTTCCTTTTTCCTTCCTTTCATCCTTCCTTCTTTCCTTCTTTTTAAAATTTTTAAATGAAAGATTATATGCATTCAAAGTAGACAATGCCATATTTTTATGTAGGTGTACATAATGAATGGAAAAAATACTTCCATGGAGCTAATAAATATTCCATCTCTTCACATAGTCACTTTTTTTTGTGTGTGTGTGGTGAAAACAATATTCATAGTCATAGCAAATTTCAAGCATGCAGTACCTTGTTATTATCCTGAATGCCCATGTTACATGCTGATCTACATAGCTTGTTCACCCTTCCTAACTGAAACTGCACACTTTGACCAACAGCTCCCATTTTCCTCACTCTCCACCCCTTGTTAATGACTATTCTCTGTGACTATGAATCTGAATTTTAAAAATTCTATACAAAGAGTGTGTCTGTCTGTGCAATAGTTTTTTCCCTGCAGGACTTATTTCACCCTGCATAATATCATTTTCTTAGTTTGGGCTCTGTAAGTGCTTTTAGTCCTTTCCATATTCACTCTACTCCCAATGCTGAAATAGGGCTTTCATAATCCCCTCTCCTGGGAAATTGGGCATAGGGCCTAGGCTCCAGGTGCCTAATAAGGGCACTGACTGCTCTGAGTAGTTGTGTGGGAAGGGATATAGGGGAACATACAATACTGTTACATCCTACAGGCAAACGCAGCAGCAGTACAGCCTTCTGAAGTTGGTAAGTCTCAAGGTGGGAACAGGAAAATCAAGAAGAAAACAATGAAAAGTAAAGGAGAATGCTGGAGCCTGATGTAGAAAAGAGGTAGAACTCCTTCAATAGGATCTGCTATAGTGGATACTAAGTCTGCTAAGGTGCTTAGATCCTAGCATAAGGAGCACTGACCCTAGATTGTGTTTTCCCTCAGCACCAAGACTGAGTCTCCTGTAACTTGCAGACTCAAAATGTCCATAGGCTGAGACTTTTTATAGACTTTTTAGAAACTTTAAGATACTATATTTCTACTAAGAATTCTCTACTAAGATGTGAAATGATCTCTGAAGAAAATACTTTCACTAGTTAAAGATAGTGAAGAAGAATGGAGAGGCTTTGGCTAAGGACTAGAGGATGGTCTGATAGTTTTCTGAGCTTCTAGCACAGTATTTTATTGTGTACTAAACTGGGAACTCAACTGACATATCTTTGCTTTACAAACATGTATTTCCACACTGAGTTTAGAAAACCAAATCTTTGGAAGACTCCTAAGATAAAACAGGTCTTTGGGGATAGCATTAAACCAAAACCAAACAAACCAAAGTAACCAACTACTAATGAACTAACTATAATTTTGGAAAAATTGAAAAGAGAAATGAAAGAATTCACTCCCAGGGTTCTATTCAAGAGTATTTGCTTCTGTGTTATCAACTAACTGATCTTTTTAATGAAACAAAACAAAAGCTGAAAATGTTCAAGTTTCTAGAGAGCAGACTATCTGGAAAGTAACTATTTGCAAAAAAAGAAATTGCCTCCCCCAAATGTACATTAAATCACATGGAAATAATTTCCTCCCATTTTATAGGAAAAGGCATTTCTACTTCAGGAAACTAGACACTTTCTTTCGTTCTGCAACTTGAAAATGAAACTAGACACTTTCTTTCATTCTGCAACTTGAAAATGTTGCTATGGCAGGGGCCTAACATGGCCTCTTATTTTTTCTGTGGGAAACCTAACTTCATACTTTTCATTTCATTTCATCCCATTAACAAAGTACTTAACACAGGCCATAGTTTTTTTTCCCATACAGGTAGTACTCACTTTTGATTGCCAGGATATATATTTTATTTTGTGAAAGAGGAGTAAAAGTAACTACATATGTTCCTGTCAGTGTTTCATCTAAGAGTTTTCACTGATTTTGAATTAATCATCTTCTATCCTCTCTAGGACTTTATTCCACTGAATATTTTTTGTTTCTCCTAAAACTACAATGACCAGCACCACTTGAAACTTGTTAGTCTAAACTTTGGACTTTAATTACATATTTATGTTTTCCCCACATTTGTACTATACCTATACTTCTTTACCTCATTTCTTTTATTTTCTTCCAAAAACAAAAAGTACATTTTCATTTGCAGACTTGAATATACTCTGTTTTTCTAGGCCTATTGTATTTTGAGTGATTATTTGAAAATTCTACCTGGATAATTTGCAAACCTCACATATAATTATTTTCCTAGTCTTAAAAACTCTATTTCCACCACCCTTTTCTAATTTGTCAGAAAAGTTTTCATTCTGTCGTAGAAGTTCAATAATCGAAAGTGATCTCCAACACTTGACTTGAGATTCAAGACCTTATTTGATTCATCATTTTCAGTGTGTTCCACATCACCTTGGTCAGTAACAAGTAGTAAGTGAATGCTTGGGCAATGATTAAGTAACTAACTCTCAAATGCCTTTTCAGATTTATTCTCTACATGCAATTCTCATTGATTTTGATTTTGTAATGTCTCTTGGTATAGAGAAGGGACTGCTAATGAAGGGGCAGACAGGAGTTTGGGGCAAGTTCATAGATACAGAACAACTCCCAGGACACTGTCAATGACTCACCCAGAGAACAGAGCAGAGATCAACCTTTAGGAAGGACCTTCATAGCCCAACTACAGCAGCACCTGTCAAGAAACCAAGGAAAATGAGCTGCAAACAGCCACACTCTTCTGTACTCTACATACAAGTGTATTTCTAGGCTTAAACTCTTGACATTTCTGAAGCCTCCAGATCCCTCTCAAATTTATGCCCAGGCTAACATAATATTTGTCTTGTCTTCTAAGGTTTAAAGTGTGTTTTTTTTTAGAGCTGTTCTCATAGGTCCTGCTATTATTAAAGAAGAATCATAATACCTACAATTTTTTCATATTCCTCAGAGGCCACCAGAACTGGGCATAGTTCTCTGGAAAGGAATAAAATCAATACACTTTTTGAATCTTCACAAATAGAAACAATAACAAATAATTCATTGAATGAATAATGGACACTAAATATTTAAAGTGAAATCCTTTCTGAGGCAGAGAAAACTCTTGTCTTTGAGAAGAGTCAAGAATTATTCTACCTCTAATCCAATACCTCCGTAAAGAATGAAAATAGGACTGGGGATTTAGCTCAGAGGTTCAGCGGCCTGCCTTGCAAGCACAAGGACCCAAGTTCAATCCCTGGTACCCTCCCCCAAAAAAAGAAAAAAGAAAATAAAGAATTGTGAAGTCAGGCCCTGTCCCAGTTGTGTGAAATAGAGGGCTGGGCTTTCCTTGATCTTAAATGGAGTCAGTTAGCGAGTTCTTCAATAGCTGTCCCTTCTCAATATAAAAGCAAGGACAGAAGGAGGAAGGAAGGGAGAAAGAAAGGAAGGAAGGAACAGAGTAGGGTTAGTTAAGTAATTGTGACCATTGAGGTGAGTGTGGTGGCTGAAAAGAATTCTAGCATCAGACTCTGGGTTCACAACTTATTGCTTTTCTAATTGTGATCAAATTCTACTCTCTTCGATCTCTCATTCATTTATCATTGTAAGATTGGGATATCAGTGTAACTACTCTAGTATTTTTAAGACAAGAAATGAGATTAATGGCTATAAAGCATGTGGCATAGTGCCTGGAACAAGACAAATGCTCAGATGAATGCTGCTGCTGATGGTGGTGGTGACGGTGATTTTAAAATTTCATTGAGACAGGTTTGGACCCCAACTTAAAAATGTAACTTGGACAGCTAAGTTCTAGTACGTCTGGGACACACAGTCCTTCACAATAAGGTCATCTGGATTTCCAGCTTGATCCAGAGAGTTTCCATGACATCATCTAGCAACTACTCCACTGCTTTAGTCAGAGAATTCCTCCTCATCTGCTTCCCTAACTTCCAGAGCTGGCAGCACTGGCTGTCCCTGCCCCTCAGCCTCCTCTTCCTCCTGGCCATGGGGGCCAATGTCACCCTCCTGGTCACCATCAGGATGGAGGCCGCTCTGCACGAGCCCATGTACTACCTGCTCAGCCTCCTCTCCCTGCTGGACATCGTGCTCTGCCTCACCGTCATCCCCAAGGTCCTGGCCATCTTCTGGTTTGATCACAAGTCTATCAGCTTCTCTGCCTGCTTCCTGCAGATGTTCATCATGAACAGTTTCCTGACCATGGAGTCCTGCACCTTCATGATCATGGCCTATGATCGCTATGTGGCCATCTGCCACCCTCTACGGTACCCTTCCATCATTACTGGCCAGTTTGTGGCCAAGGCCACTATCTTTGTTATATCCCGGAATGCCCTCTTTTCTCTTCCTGTTCCCATCCTCTCTGCCAGACTAAGATACTGTGCAGGGAATATCATTACAAACTGCATCTGTACCAACTTGTCTGTGTCCAAACTCTCCTGTGATAACATTACGGTCAATAGGCTCTACCAATTTGTGGCAGGTTGGACACTGCTTGGTTCAGACCTCATTTTTATTGTTCTCTCCTATGCTTTTATCTTGAAAGTTGTGCTAAGGATCAAAGTTGAGGGTGCTGTGGTGAAGGCCCTAAGCACATGTGGCTCTCACTTCATCCTCATCCTCTTCTTCAGCACGGTTCTACTGGTTCTGGTCATCACCAACCTGGCCAGGGAAAGAATTCCCCCAGATGTCCCCATCCTGCTCAACATCCTGCACCACCTGATTCCCCCAGCTGTGAACCCCATTGTTTATGGTGTGAGAACCAAGGAGATCAAGCAGGGAATCCAAAATCTGCTAAGGAGATGGTAAGAGGTATCTGGCCAAGTTGGTAGTTGTTTATAAAAAACAGGAAATAGGGAGTTATTTTTACACCGGAGAGGAAATTTAAATTTTATATCCTGTAATGAATTCTGATTGTTCTTTCAACCAATACTCCAGGCAACAATGAAAACAATTATTTGTGAATCTCTGGAAACCTTCATTTCACAGGAAAGTGTGTTCTTTGGTAACCTGTGAAATTTTGCAGTCTAATCCACACCGAGGGTCTTGTCAAGTCTTCAATAAATGGTGCAGAAATGAGGTACATAGAAATGTTTGAACATTAAAGAAATCAACTTTACTTGATGCCCTTAGAGAGATCTGCCTGTTACTGATTTGAAACAAATATGGATTTTTTTTTTCCATCTCTGATTCAGTCTGGCAAAGATCTGCCTGGCTTTTGTGCCATGAAGGAATTGCTGGGACTGGAACATAGATATTAACCCTAGAATTTTCACTCTTGTGGTCTACTGGATACCTCTTCTTTGGCCTTTGGACATATTTGGTGTCCACCTGCTTTTCTAATCCACCTATCCCTGGTTAACATGTTCATTTTGTATCACTTCTCTGGATAGAGCATTTCCCATTCTCTCATTTTACTAAAATTTTCTTACTTCAGACTTTTGTTTGTAAAAGACAATGACAATGTTTTAGCTTCTTGGGGATTTTGGGAGGAGTTATATTGTTCAGAGTGTTACATATTTTTTCTTGATTATCTTAATCTTTTTGTCCCTATAATTTTCACTTTATCTCATTCTACCATATTATACAAAACTTAGTATTTTTTAACCAGTGTTAGGCACCATCCTTGTCCCATCCTGACCTGCCCATCCTAGGTACAAATGAGCTCTCATATTTATTGTTCTTTGTAATTCTTTAAAGTTGTAGCTGGTAAAGCTGTCCACATTTTTTCATCCATGAAATCTCTAGCTTTGTTTGTTTTTGTTTCACAGAAAAGTGTGTGCCACTATTTTGTAATCCAGCTTCATCATGTCACATACTAATGTGATATCTCTGTGATGATTAAATTTTTGTCTATTCTTAAATTATGTTTTGCTTTATATGTGCCAATTTATTTAATCTTCACAAAATATCTTATAAGGAAAGCAGCATCCTAATTTCATATACAAGGAACAGAAAGGTTATGTTACTTGCCCTTATTGATTGTACAGCTAGTAGGTTATGGGACTGGAGTAGATTCTTCTTTTTTTGTTTTTGTTTTTTTTTTCTCAATCTTTTTTTTTTCTTTTTATTGAGTTTATTGGTACAATCTAGGTATACAATACAGTTACATTCATTATTGGGATCCTGTACCTTTACATGATAGGTCTTGATTCTCATTTTCTCCCCTTGTCCTTGCCCTCCCTTCACCCCCTCCTCCCCTCCCCATTTAGAAACACTTTATTTCCATTTTTTCAATTTCTCATATTTTTTCCCTCTCCCTTATTACCTTTCCCCCACCCTTCCCACTTTCCCTACACCTTTAGCCCTTTAGTTCCTATTTCACATTATTAATTATCTCATTAGGATCCTGTGTACTATTGTAGTTTTTCACACCAAAGAAACTATTCGGTATTTCAGTTAAGGAAATCTCTGTATGAACATTAAAAATAGGGAATCCTAAAATAAAACTAAAAAGGAAAGTAAAAGAGAAAAGGCAATGATATAACATTAAAATAATCCTTAATTCTGGAGATGAAAATGGTCCCTGCATATATTTAAATTGCTTCCGCTCTTGTAGTCTCATCTTATTCTTTTTTTCATTATTTGGAGAATACTTTATTAGTTTCTGTAATCAAACCCACATAGATATGACCTTACGTATTTAATACAGTGCATTACCCCTGTACAAATGGAAAAAATAAAAAATATTAACATTTCTAGACCAATATGGTTGTCCGTTTCTGTACAATGCCAATTCAACACAGTAAATTGGGATAACTTTTTCCAAAGTTGAGAGCACCATTAAAGTTTCCCAAAATTCAAGTTTTATATGTATATATATATATGAAGACCCATAATAGCAGTGTGTTATGCATCAGTAGCAGCAACAGCTTTTCCAGGTTCTGCAGTCATCTGAACAAAATCATAGACATTCAGCACATTCCATTAAAACAACAACAACAAAAAAAAACAAGAAAAGAATAATATCCAGAAAACAGCAAAATTCTGTTGCTGTTGTGGTACCTGGCACCATTTTTTATATTAGCATCTTAATCATCATCTGCAGAGAGAACATTCTAGAGTAATATCATTAAATATAGCTCTGATAAAGCATGGTCACTACTATGTATCATAAAGCAGGTAGAAGATATTTTACATTCACAGAGGTATGATACAGTACCATCCTACATCAATAATACTAGAATCAGTTTTGGTTTTAAATTTGCTTTGTCTGTGAATAAGATTGTTACCCCTGTTTTTTTCTGGGCTTCTGTCACATGGGGAATTGTTTTCCATCCTTTCACTTTCAGTCTATGGGCTTCTTTTTGCACTAGGTGTGTTTCTTGTATACAATATATTGTTGGATTTTGCTTCTTATTCCATTTTGCCAGTCTATTTCTCTTGATTGGTAAGTTGAGGCCATTGACATTGCTGGTTATAACTGATATGTACTGACTTATTATTGACATGTTATTGGCCTTTTGTTGACTCTTTTTACTTTTTCACCTTCTCCTTTTAGTTTCTTGCCTTGCCTATTTGATTTGCTCTGTTGGGCCTCATGGTGTTATTGCCTTCATTGTCATTTTCTAGGATCTTGTTCAGAATTGCTTGTAGTGCTGGTTTGGTATTCATGTAGTTTCTCAGGTGTTCTTTGTTGTACAAGTATCTTATTTCCCCCTCCATTTTGAAAGAGAGTTTTGCAGGACGCATCAGTCTAGGTTGGAGGTTGTTCTCTTTTTTTTCTCATATTTTCCCCTTGTCCCCACCCTTTTTCAATACTTGAAATGTCTCATTCCAGGCTCTCCTTGCCCTAAGGGTTTGTGTTGAAAAGTCTGCTGTGATTCTGATGGGCTTTCCTTTGTATGTGATTTGTTTCTTTTCTCTTACTGCTTGTAGTACTTTATTCTTCTGTTGGATTTCTGGGATCTTGATTATTATATGTCTAGGTGCAGACTTTTTTTAAACATGGCTAGTTGGGGTCCTATATGCCTCAGTTATCTGAATGTCAAATTCTTCCCCTCTGTTTAGGAAGTTTTCTGTCATTAATTGTTTGAACAGCTTTTTTAAGTCATTTGTATTTTCTCCTGTTACTTCAGGGATTCCTATCAGTCTTATGTTATTCTTCTTTGCATCATCTAGAAGTTGTTGGATCAATTTCTCATGATCCCCTATTGTTTTTAAGAGACCTCTCTTTTCATAGTCACTGACTGCAATCTTATCTTCTCTATCTGAGAGTCTATCTTCTCATTCTTTTATTCTGTTGCATACACTTTCAATGTAGTGTTTAATCTCCTGGATATCTGTTTGAATCTGTTTTATGGATTCCATTTCTTTCCTATGTTGGGCCTTTATTTTTTCCATTTCCTTCTTATGCTGGGCCTTCATGGCTTCTATCATGGTCGAGCTCATCTATTTTTTTTGTCAGTTTCTGCTCTAGAGTCTCGAATCATCACTTCTATTTTGCTCACTATCTCTATGGTTATCTGGGAAATTATTTCTGTTTTGAATTTTTCTAGAGCCTGATTGATCTGTTTTGTTACTTCCTGTGCTTTGAGTTCAGGGTGTCCTGGTGGTTCACTATTGGTCTTTTCATCCTCATTTGCCCTACTGTTTGCCATTGGTGAACTGGAAGTCTGTCTTTGTGTCTTGCATAAGTGTTTTCTCCTTTTTATTTTTGTTGTCCGGCTGTCCTTGGTTTAATCTTTGGGTTATCACCCACATCTTCCTGATTTAGTTGCGCCCTTGCTTCTGGATCTCTAATAATTCACAGACATTCTCATCTTCATAACATCAGAGAAAACAGCTCATCAAATCAACCACAATCCTTCATTCCAACTGATACCATCAGCAACACATTATGATCAAGGACAGCTTGGAAACTGACCTGTGGTAGTCACTAGCCTATCACCCTTAAACCATTTGAATTATATTGAAATCAAGAAGCAGTCCAGAACATGTCTGCAGTGAACACACTTTTCAATATAGTATATTTACCATTTAATGGCTCAGACAGAACTAGAATGCAAGACCCCTGATCTCAGTTAGCTGATGGCTGAACCCCATGATGCAGACTGACCTCGGGCTGCAAGGCCCAGATTGAGTTCCCCAACCTTCTGAACTGTTGAACTCCACACTGTTCTACTACAGGTTTCCCATGCCCTTTCTTTAAAGATGTTCAAAGTTGTAAACTCAGAAAAATATCCTTTATGACCACCTCTACCTCTGCAGTGGGTCCAAAGACTGGTGCAATCAGGAGGTCTGGGAGTGTGCGTGGGGGTGGGGGTGGGTCATCTACCTTCCTAGTGCTGGAGTGATGGTAGCTCCAGGTGGGAGAGGGCGTGGCTTTCCTTCCCGTGGTGGATCGGTGCCCAGGCTACCTTCCAGAAGCTGGAGGATGGCCTTTACTCATTATTTTTAAAAATTCATTGTCAGATTAATGGGTTTCATTTTGTAGGGTCACACATAACATATTTTGCTTCACTCCTACCACCCTCTCTGCACTGTTCTGTCTTTAGTTGAGTATTTTGGGGGAGGTTTCAATGTGTATAATTTATTTTGCTTATACCACCCCCAGCTTACACCCCACCACAGTTAAGCCTAATTATGTCAGCACGATTGACTTGGGAGCTGATTATGGGATTAGTAAAGGACATTTCTTGGTCTGTCTAGGTGGATCATGGAAGCTTGACCCTAGGCTTTAGACATGGTTCCTGGCCCCTTCCTTTCTGGTGCTGCTCCTTGCCATGCTATTCCAGATCTGTAAACTAAGCAACTTTTCTCCACCCTACCCTTCTGCCATGTTTCTTCCTTAGAGCCAGCCAATCACCAACTGAATCCCCTGAAACCATAAGCCAAGTTGGACTTCTTTAAATTGTAGGTGTCAGGTATTGTGTTCCAGTATTTGGAAAGTGACTAACATGAAATCAGTGAAATATTTTTATAGTAGTAAACTGTCACTTTGGGCAATAAAAATTAATGTTTCAAGTTCATCATTTGTTTGAAGCATCACTCGACATTTCCAGTTAAGACTTTCAACTTTGTTTTGCATTGAAATTTATCTTTGCTTAGTGACTTGTATTAAAATTTAATATTTGTAAAGTATTTTAAAAATTTTTATGTGCTACAGAATTTTCTACTACAGATATTTTGTATTCTATCCTAAACATGTTAGACTGAACTCTAACTTTGTTTTCTCTATCACTGTGGCCAAGACAAACTTCTCATTATTTCCTGAATATTCTGTGTATCTCTTTTGTTGTCTCTAACCATCTGACACATTATACATCAGCATTCTATTACTAATATCATCTTTTGCTAAACCCCATTTTTTTACTAAGCTTAATTCATATACCATTTTCTAGAAGTGCTTTCCCTTTTAGTTTTTTTCAACTGTTATTATTATTATTATTATTATTACTAGTTTGGTTTTTTTGAGACAGGGTCTCACTATGTAGTTGAGATTGACCTAGAACTCACTATGTAGCCCAGGCTGGTTTCACACTCACAGCCATCCTCCTGCCTCAGCCTTCTGAGTGCTGGGATTACAGGTATGCCCCACCACACCTGGCTCAACTGTTATTATTGCATCCTGAGTAGCTGTCTTTCTCTGACATTGTCATAAGCTTTTTTTAAGTTGAGAGTATTTTATTCATTTTTAAAATTAAGAATGGTTATTTTTAATATTCCTTATATTGGGACATTTAAGATAAAAATATGTTGAACAAGGTACAACATTTTAAAAGCACATCTCTTCCCTCTCTCCCTTCAAAAGTTGCTTGTAAGCAATGATCATATTGTATGCTATTATGTATTCTTATAACTTCTAAAAAGTAGCAAGAACTAAATGAACTTTTATATAATGAAAACTAGGATTGACATTATTTGGATAATTGAAATTTGATTCTCTGAGAAGCCGACGTGGCAAAATTCGTCTAGTCAGTTTTTATGAGCTTGGACTAAAGTTGTGGAGCCTTGGTTTCATTACCTTGAAAATGGTGATAATGATCTTATAGATTGTTTTCAAGACGGAATGAACTCTCAGACAGCTGACGTAGAGAATCTCAAGTTTGAGGCTATTCTGGGCAACTTAGACTCTGTCGAAAATACAATATAAAATGCTCTAGGGGTATAGCTGAGAGGTAAAGCACCTCTGGGTTCAATCCCCAGCATGGGGAAAAGTGAATTAAGTAATTGTGGAAATTTTTGTATAGTACTTCAAATAAATACTTGTTCAATTGTATTCATATCAAGTTATTGTTTTGTTTTCCTAAGCATATTGTTTCCCTGCTTCTCTTTGAATAGGAGGCAGATCACTGCCAAACACCCATTTGACTTTGGGTAAATGGCATCCGTATCACTGGAGACCTCCTCTGTCCCTATAGTCACTTTTATTACAGTTTGTTCTCTTGAGCAATTTTCTTATTTTGGTGAGGATTCTAAGGTAGGAGTAAAAAATTATTGTGTATATCATAAAACTCTCAATCAGGCCTATTCTCTTTTATCTAGCATTCAGCCTGGGTGTGCTATAAAGCTTTCCACAGCAACCAGTCTGAAATGCCAGTACTGCCTTTGGTGACTCGCAGCAATGATACCACACCAGTGCTCACATCCTTTGAGACTTTCTGCCTTCTGGTGTCACTTGCCTCCCCACCCCCAGTTCTCTCCCCAGTCCCACCTGATATACCAAGAGACCAAGAAGATCCTGGCACACTAATCATGAAACAGGAATCTGCTCTCACTACCTCCAAGCAGCCTTCCCTGACCTGAATCTTAGGCTTTGTGTGATGAGGAAGAGAGGATTGGATCCTCTCTAGCTGTTCGCTGCTGTTACTGTACCCTGAGGTTTTCTGAGGCATTTCCTCATTACCACTTTACAGATTCAGATGTAGCCTGTACTCACCCATATGGTGAGCCAGATTTGCATGCTGTTAACATCTTTTATCATCAGTAAGAAATATTTCACTTATTCATTCTAATTTTCAATCAAGCCATTGTACTGTGGATGATAAAGGACACGATGAGTCTCTGTGTTACTGTTTATGCCTCACTTTTGGTGTACTCGTTACAGGACAGTGATTACTGGTGACTAGGAAGAGCAGTGGGGTCAGGGGTGGCTAGAGGTTCAGCAGGTACAATGTTATAGTTAGATGGGAGGAATAAGTGCTGGTGTTCTGTGCCACAGAAGGATGAATATAATTAACACCAATGCATTATATATTGTTGAATTGTTAGAGATGAGGATTTGGGATGCATCCACCATAAAGAAATAAACCGATTTCATTATGGACATGTTAATTACTATGAGTTGATCATTACTCAATACTTGATATGCATGAACCAAAATATCACATTGTATTTCATAAATATGTACAAACATTATGTGTAATAAAAATGTAAAATTAACTTTGAAAGGATGTAGACATTAAAAATGATCATGAATGGTTCCTTGCTTAGGATGATTTGGCGTATGTCTTTTTGCCTCTACAGTGGTATGAAAGTATGGTGGCGTCTACCATTCCTGCAGTGGAAACTATATTTCAGTTTTGAGTTTTGATCTTTTCTGGGTTAGTGATGCATGATATGATGTTGGGCTGCAGCAATGAACTACGGCTTTCAGTCAACAACCAATGACTACGGTAAACAATAACCAGTCCACTACCGTGCACGATGCTGCTGTTTGGTAGGTTAGTTATATTAAAATATGTTTTCAATTTTTCAATACTTTCAATTTAAGATGGGAATATTGTGCAATCTATTGTAAGTCAAGGAGCATTGGTATTGAATGCATGTTTAGATATATTTTTCCAAGAGTACTCCTAATGTCTGAAATTCTCTCTGTACTATCACAGATATATTTGTTTTCAAATAAGCTCTTTGTTTAGAATACCCTATAGTTTCCTTGATTTTTCTCAGCTCTCTACCTCCTTACCATCACCTCCCTATTGAATTTTGAAACATCCCACCCAGTAGCCACAAGTGGCAGTTAAAGCACAATATTACTGCATTGTCAAGTCAGGAAAATTAGGAGGAGGGCAATGATGAGTCATGTAGAGACCCAAGTGTCCAGTGTAAATAGGGTGAAGAAAGTTTCTGGTTTTCAGATTCAATTTCTGCCAATTTTCCCAAATATGATGCAACCTTACTTTCCTGTGGGGCAAAAACTTTGGATGTGCATCGTACACTAGACAATTATAAAAACTATTTTCAGGGTAAATTTTTACATTACATCTACACACTTATTATTATTATCTATGTCAGCTAAAGACCAAAAGACTTTCATTGAGTTTATGTTATCAAATGGAATTCAGCCTCCCTGGAGATGTTTACCCTGGTGGCGTCAGATGAGCTAAAACTAGTACTCTCAGCTCCCTTGATTTTACCCTCCTGGTTCTCATCAACTCTTGCCTTGTCTCTCAGTCCTCTATCCTGCTTCTCTGGCTGGAACATAAAAGTTCTGTAATAGGAAATACTGTAACATATAAAATTTGTGTCCTTTCCACTGTTCAAGCCACCATGTTTCCCAGAAGACTCTAGATTGGGTTTGAAGCCAATTCTTTAGCTTTGGCTCACTGATGTAGGAAAAAGGAGGTAATAACCAACTGGAAACAATGCAGATGACTTTAGTGAAATAGATTTATTAAGGTTACAAGAACCTGCCCAAAGGTAAGTTTTAATGGTTCAACTTATAGGATAAATAGTTTTATTTCAATTTATATCCAAAGTTCTAGTTATTTTATAATTTCGGTTCAACATTTTGAATCTTCACTGTTGCCATCCTTTGTTAACAACAGTAAGTTCAAGTTTCCAAATATTTTCTATGGGAAAGAGTAATGTTCTTATTTCCACATTTGGAGATATCTGAGTGTGGTCATTCTTTACTGACTAGTGACTTTGTAACAAAAAAATAATAACTTCACTGGTTTAAGGGAAAAGCGGGGGAAAAAGCCTACCTAGTCTGAGTAAAGGAGGTTGAGTTGCTGGCTGCTGGAGGGTCCTAGTCTCCGGTGGAGGCCTCAGCGATGAACAAAGTTGGGCCCGGAATGTGTTATTTATCTCTGTCCTTACTTAATAAAGCATTCTTATTCTGAAGTCTGCAAGATTAATTTACTACAAAAACTCTCAAAGAAGGTAATCCAACTGGCAATGCGCTGGAAGTGTAAATACACATCTGATTTTCAATATTTAGTACAAGAAAAATTGTAAAATAATTCTTTGCATTTAAAATATTGCTTAAACATTAAAAACAGTATCTTGGATATATTACACAAAGGAATATATATTATTAAAATTAATTTCACATTCTTCCTTTTCCATTTTAAGGTGACCATTAGAAATTTAAAATTACATATGTGGTTTTCATTTTAGCTACAGGCATCACAGTGTTGCCACAAACTATGTGGAGGGTGATAAAATATTAGGCAAACTAAAATGGCACATTTATTTCCCTCAACCAATATGCTCTCAGATATTCATAGTTACTTCTAACTTTTGAGAAAGTAGCTTTGGATTTTTTAGAAAAAGGAGCCAACTGTAAGAGGCTCAAGTGCTCATTAGGACCACTGTCATTGATTTAAAAATGGCTGAAATTTGGCTTCCTCTGCGCATTGAAATAGTGTCACTGGGGCATAGTCACCACTGTTCAGGGATCAGCCTCGGCCTGAAAATCAATGAAAAGGTTATTTCACTAAACTTATTCATAGCTGGTTATGGTACATCAGGCCAGGGATCCATGAGAAACTGTTTAATCTGATTTTGTGACTAATGAATAATTCACATGGAGTCAGTTGCTGCTATTCCCACATTTTCTGAGACAGAGTCTCATTCTATGCATTCCAGGTTGGCCTCAAACTCACAGTGAGCCTCCTGCCTCAGCCTCCCTATACTAGGATTACAGGTGTACAACATCATGCCAGGGTATTCTCCCTCTTGAATAATGCAGTCAGACCAAAAATTATTGGCTCATGAAATTCTGGATTCTCATCTTAATTATTTAAAGATATTAGGAGATTTTTTTTTTCATATCTTCTTATTACAAACTTTTTTTTTTAGGTGCCTCTGAGGTCTTTTTTCCTATAGAGGCAATAGTCATAACTCTAGGGAAGACTTCAAATATTGTCTGGTGATGCACTTAGGTCAGATGTGTTCCTTTGGCTATGATTTCTTCATTTGGAAGAAGAGCAAGCACAGCCATTAGTGTGGGTCACATGACTGATGTGTTTTTAGTAACAGAGCCTGTGTAAGTATTTCTGTTTATAAAGGTACCAAAAGTACAGGCTGAAAGCTTCAGCTGTGATTTTAGGCTTCACAGTTTCAAGTCAGGACTCCACCACTGTGATCTGAATAAAATGACTTTACCTGTGCCTTTGTTTTTCATCTTAACATTTTAATAAAATGATATACTTGTCAAAGGAGGATGATCATATAATTTATCAGCCACGTTGGGTAAAAATGAGTCAAAAGTAGTAGCACAACAGGAATTATCCCAAACAAGGAAATAGTCTGTGAATTTTACTTGCAGGGAATTTAATAGAATGGATGATTTTACAACTATAAAATTCATAGAACACTGTTAGGTACCTATTACTATTTTTAATTGATTCTTTGGAAAATGAGTTACTCACCCTTGTGTATCCTTGTTATATGGATGAATTTATTCCTACGTTGCAGACCAAGGTTTCCTGAAGTGTCAGTTCTTATCAGAAAGCAGCACATGGGAGCACAAAGCAACAGCTCCTCTATTCTGGTCTCTGAATTCCTCCTCATCTGTTTCCCTAACTTCCAGAGCTGGCAGCACTGGCTGTCCCTGCCCCTCAGCATCCTCTTCCTCCTGGCCATGGGGGCCAATGCCACCCTCCTGGTCACCATCAGGATGGAGGCCGCTCTGCACGAGCCCATGTACTACCTGCTCAGCCTCCTCTCCCTGCTGGACATCGTGCTGTGCCTCACTGTCATCCCCAAGGTCCTGGCCATCTTCTGGTTTGATCACAAGTCTATCAGCTTCTCTGCCTGCTTCCTGCAGATGTTCATCATGAACAGTTTCCTGACCATGGAGTCCTGCACCTTCATGGTCATGGCCTATGACCGCTATGTGGCCATCTGCCACCCTCTACGGTACCCTTCCATCATTACTGGCCAGTTTGTGGCCAGAGCTGCCATCTTTATTGTGGCTCGGAATGGCCTTCTGACTATGCCTATCCCCGTACTTTCTTCCCAGCTGGGATACTGCACAAGGATCATCAAGAACTGCATCTGCTCCAACACGTCTGTGTCCAGACTCTCCTGTGATAACATTACCTTCAATCAACTCTATCAGTTTGTCATAGGTTGGATGCTGCTGGGTTCTGATCTCATCCTTATTATTCTTTCTTATTCCTTTATCCTGAAAGCTGTGCTAAAGATCAAAGTGGAAGGAGCCATAGGCAAAGCTCTGGGCACTTGTGGCTCTCACTTCATCCTCATCCTCTTCTTCAGCACGGTTCTACTGGTTCTGGTCATCACCAACCTGGCCAGGGAAAGAATTCCCCCGGATGTCCCCATCCTGCTCAACATCCTGCACCACCTGATCCCCCCAGCTCTGAACCCCATTGTTTATGGTGTGAGAACCAAGGAGATCAAGCAGGGAATCCAGAAATTGATGCATAGGTTGTAAGTAGTCAAAAAGGTAGGCCCTGGCCTTGGGAACAGAAATCGTTAATAAGAAACAATTTTCATGATACATAGGAAATTTCAATAGTTGATATAGAAATGAATTTGAACATTGCTTTCTTCAGTGCTGGTCATAGGATACTCACATCTAAGCTCTCATTTTCTATTTCTCTGACTGGAACTTTAGCTTTGGCATTCTGAAATTACCAGCAAGTTTTTCCTGGCCTCATCTCCGGGAGCAGGACTTGTCAACCTATAAATACAAGAGCTATAAGTGATATGATTGTAAAAAATACATATTACTTCAACAATTTTAAGTGTATGCGTCTCTTGTAGAGGTGCAAAAATTGACCTGAGAACTTCAGTTTTATATAGAGTGAGTGATGTGTGGTATTCACTATCTCTTCTTTCCTTGAAGGTCTTACTGACACTTTCATGTAATACTACTTCTGTGGAGTGTAATTTCCTGTAGTTATTTCCTTATTTATGAAGAATTGAAAAATTAAAATCAAAGTTAAAGAATTTAAATCAAATTTAAAAAATTGAGGATGACTCATATTTGTATGTGTGTATACACTTTATTCTAGATGAAACACTTCGCCCTTTAAAAAAATTTGTATGTGTTGGACCAATGTCTCATTTCATATCATTTTAGCTGACTTTTCCATCAGACTTCCACTACCATTTAAGTTCATACCCTTTCCTACTTGTCATAGATATTAAGTTAAATTGTCTTACTCACCCTACTTTCAGAGGTATATCAATCCTCATATTTGTCTTGGGGCCAGCATATCTTTCTACAGACAGCAGTCTTCTGAATTAATGGATTTGTTGAACAAGAATAAGTGTGTTTTACTTTTGGTCTTCTCACCATGATTATGTTCTGAAAATGATGAGGTGTAGATATTGTATTGCCTAATATTTCCTGGAACCAAGATCCTTTTATGATAGTAATGGAGAGCTTCACATATTTTATCAAGCGTTTATTTGAGAATGCCTGATCTATGTTGCTGGGCTAGGATGATCTAACTATTTTTGGGAAACTCATAAACTAATCCATTATTTATACAGTATTGTTTTTCATTAAAATAATAGCTTTGAATTCTCTCTTCTTTGTTTCATGACTTCAAGATCTGACCCTAGGCAAAAATAAAACTTCTCATGCTTTTATTCACTCATACTTCCAAAAAGTTCCTAGCTCATTTTTTCTAGATGATGACCCCTACTTAATGATATTTTTAAAGTCTGTGCCTAACTGTCCTCTTCTGCATAGAGAACCCTAACTGTAGAGTTTTCACTTGACAAGCTGAGATCACCCAAAAGTCTCAGTTGAAACCTTACCTATTCCACAGTGCCTTCTTTTATTCATCACACCTTGAGCACCTTGAGACATGATGATTGTACATTTCACTTTGCTATTTATTAGACTATAAATTCTTCCAGGTATGGTAAAGAGTTCTATTCACCTTTTCAACTTTATATAGTTCAGAGCTGCTAATACAGTGCTTTAGATATTTTCATTAAATAAGGTGAATAAAATGTCCCATTTTGCTTCTTACGTCCTCTGAAAACTTCTCAGGAAAACAATTAAGTTGACAATATAATATAATCTCCAAAGCACCATACAAAAAGCCTTATATAACTCACAGTTCAATGCAATCTTAAACATTATAGAGCTTATCTCTGAATACACACTCTGGAACACTGGTTTGGCTATTTATAAGATAGGCTTTTGATTCACTGCTGTCAATGTGAGTTCTGGCTTCTTTTTCATTTAAGAAGACTGATAATTGCCCTTCTATATGGTTTTTCTGATTATTGGATGTCTTAGAAGACCTCATTCATAAAAAGTTTCTTGATAGGTCCCCAAATATTGTATTAGCTTATAAATGGGGACTTTTTAAAAATTCCACTGCACATTGCTTCTATAATAACTTAAAAAGAGATTGCTCTTCATTATTTCATACACCATGCTTTTCAGATGGATAACAGCCCTGCCCCATGAGTCATAGGTATTACTCAGTATAATTTCTTGATTTTTCTTCATCCTCTCTTACATCTACTTATTTGAAGCTCATAATGTTATTCCTGTTGCTTCATCTCGGTTGTTAGCACTTGGGTCACAGTATTTTTTGGGTGAATTCAAATTAAAAGGGCTGTTTTTTTTCAATGAAAGAGTAAATAGCTTCCATGAAAAAAGAATAGAAAAAATATGATCTTGAATTAGCCAGTGAGGGATGTGCTAATAGGCTTGCTACATATGTCTCTATGGATATGACAAAAGGGTCAAAACAGACTGTTGAATATCAACACAATTTGAAAGGTGAAAATGAATGACTAAAAAGAAATGCTGACAGGACAAGGGAAAAGCTGACATCTCATGAACAGGAATATAAGATGTGCATGAAATGAAAATCAAAGAGGAAGAACATAAGACAGAAATAAGCAAACTTTATCAAGATATGCAGAAAAAAGTTGAGCTAAGTGAAGAAAAGTGCAAAGATCTAATAAAGAAAAAGGAGATGGAAATTTCAGAGATAAATGTAAAGTTAATAACTGAAAAAAAAACACAAAATGAAATAATCAAACTAAACCTGGAGTTTGATGCCAAACTAGCAAGAGTTCATCCTAAATCCAAATCATATCCAGATGCTACTATTTCTCCATGAAGTATCTACAGAAGGAAGCTTCAACATCTTCAAGAAGGAAAAAACAAAAGAGACTGAAATTCTTCACAATGCCATTCATGTTTTGGAGCAGTGCTGTTCTATTGGAAAATATTCTCACCTTAAACATAGGCAATTTTGAGTATAACAATAAATTCATTAATTACTATTTACTTTTTTAAAGCAATTGAAAAACCTGGCTCAATTTTCAACATAAGCATATTGCCTGAATAGCCTAAATAAAAAAATAAACGAGACAGCTTCAAAAAAAAATACTCCCAATGCATGGAATTCTAAAATGGCTTAGGAAAATGCTCTAAGCCTCTCATCTCACTTTCTCTTTGTATTTAAATGCAATACATCTGTCTTCCTCTTTTGGAGCTGTTTAGTTATGTGCATAGGCTGGTAGGTGTGCTTGTGGAGCTACAATAGTCCAGGGATCGAATATCCTGAGCATAGGAAATTGAAAACATATCTGTGCCTTTTGACTTACAGGGAACAAAATATTGTTGTTATGGCAACTATGTGGACTCAGCCTTGAGCATCAGTAATGAGAAGATAGGAAATCACATATGACCTGTGGACTACTAAGTACGACAGTTTGAAGAAATCTTTGCATAGGTACCTTAGGTCTGCGTCTGGAAAAAGAGACTGAATGGAGACTCAGAGGGCTACTATTCAACTTTTACTTAAAGATATGAGTATTCTCTTTCCCTCCCTCTCTTCTTCTCCCTCTCCTTTTCTTTTTCCCTCCTTCCCTCTGTCCCTCCCTCCATTCCTTCCTTCATTTTTGTTCCTTATTTGGTGCTGAGGATTGAACCCGGAGCCATACATTTGTTAGGCAAGCACTCTACCACTGTGTTACGCCCTCAGTTAATTTAATTTAATGTATTGTGACCCTCCCCCCGTGAGACAGATGATGAAGACTTGAAAATTCGTGAGACTTTGTTTGCCATTAGATTTCACAAACTTCATTACTATCAAGTAAGATGTCAGTTACACTAATACCTTTGGGTCCAACAAGGACGAATCTATGAGGAGAGATCTGTAGAGCTCATTTATCAAGTGAGACAAGCAAGAGATTAAAAAAAAAGTTGGTGAAATGAATACAGTTTCTGCCTTGCTGTGACTCAACTTTTTCCTCTAGGTCTGTACTGTTTCTATGAAAGAATTTGTAGAAGGTCCTGAGATTAGAGGTGGGCAGACTTAGATTGTAAGTGTCACAAGACTGATCGAAGAAGCAAGGGATGTAATAGGTTGTGTTCAAGGTATTTAATGGGTACCCAGGAGCAAGGAGTAAGGGGAATCTAATTTTGTCTAGGAGTGTGATATCAGGAAAATGTAACACTCAGATAAAAGAAGACGAAAGCATTTAGGAAAGTGAAACAGGAGAAACTTTTTTGTTGTTTGTTTGAGAAAAGAATATGTGCAATGTAAAAGGAATGGATAAAGCATTCCATAAATTATATGCTACTATGGATAAATTATTGTATGGAAACAATGGAAACCTAATGGAGATATGTTTTAAAAACCATAAAACAGAGGAACCACAGAGGTCACTCTAGGAGTATCTTAAAGGACTCAGAAATCAAAGAATGTATTCATGTCTGCTTCAGTGCAGCCAAACACAGCCTTTTGGTCTCACTAGCCTTGTGCTCATTTTTTAAACAATAGGTCTTGATATTATCCCATTTTTTTGGATTATTTTAAACGCTTTTATAAGCCTGTTTCATAGCTTAATTATGTTGTAGTCACACAATGTGGACCGAATAATTTTAGTAGTTTGAAATTTGTCCAGACTTTTTAATATTTCAATATTTAGTTGATTTAAGTAAATATTTTGTATCTATTTGTAAAAAGATTAGGGGCCGGGGATTTAGCTCAGCAGTTCTGCTGCCTGCCTTTCAAGTGCAAGGACCTGAGTTCAATCCCTGGTACAAAAAATAAGATTAAATTTGTTACTATTGGGTGCGATGTTCTGTACATGTCAGTTGGGTTAAGTTTGTAAATTACATTGTTCTGACCTTTTATACTATATGAATCTTCTTTTCATCATTATGTTCTATCGTCTTTCAGGAGAGGTATCTTGATCTCTCAGTATTTACTTCTTTTGTATTTATTTCTTTTGTTTTAGTCAATTTTGCCTTATTTAACGAAATCTGTGATATTACATTTTCTAATTCATTTTTGTGCCATGTCTTTTTCTATTTTGTCTTTGAGTATTCTGAGTACTTATGTATAAAATGTTGCTTTTGAATGTATTGGTTCATTTGTACATGTTAAATGAATTCATCCTGGGTAGTTGACACATCTACATGACATCTTATTCCTTTCTAAATATCTTTCCCTTACCTCCACTATCTCTCTCTCTTTTTATTTTCAGACAGGGTCTCACTATGTAGTTGAGACTGACCTGGAACTCACTATGTAGCCCAGGCTGGTCTAGAACTCACAGAGATCCTCCTGCCTCAGCCTCCTGAGTGCTTGGATTACAGGCATGCGCCACCACACCCGGCTGACCTCCACTATCTTTTGATTCCTTTCTCATCTCTCTTCCTGTTACCTCTTATCTACTTATTTTGTAGTCTTTAATTTATTTATATTTTGGATTTCTCCTATAAAGAAACTATACAATATTTAAACTTGTGAGTCTATTTTATTTCATTTAACATTATGAATTTGAGGTGCATATATTTTCTTACAAATAACATAAATTTCTTCTTCCTTTTTGTGGGGGATACTGGGGATCAAACTCAGGACCTTGCACTTTCAAGGCAGGTGGTGGAACCACTGAGCTAAATCCTGGCCCTAAATTTATTCTTCTTTATAGCAGAGTAGTACTTCACGTATATAAATACTATACTTTCTTTATTCACTCATCTATTGATGGACATATAGGCTAACCTAAAACTTGGCTATTTTGAAATGTGGTGTTATAAACATGGGTGCAAACGGATCATTGTAATAAGTCTTTACCTCTTTCAGGAAGATAATTAAAAGAGGAATACTTTGGTCAAGTGAAATGCCTAGTTTTGTTTTTTGAGGAAACTGCATACTGATTTCCATAGTAATTCCATTAGATTTCATTCCTATCAACAATGTAAGTATCCCTTTTTCAGCACAGCCTCTCCAGTGTGGTGTTAGTATTTGATTTCTTGTTTACTGCCATTCTTTCTGGAGTAAGATGAAATCTTAGTGTTGTTTTAATTTGCATTTTTCTAATGGCCAGGGATATTGAACATTTTTTTCATGTATTTATTGGCTACTCGGAGAAGTGTCTGTTCGTTTTAGTTGTTCTATTTTTGATTGGGTCTTCTATTTGGGGGGATCTAATGTTTTTGAGTTCTTTATAGACTCCATGTATTAGTCCTGTGTCCAATGAGTAGCTAGTATTTCATTACATATGTGAAAGGATAGGAGTGTAGCCATATATAAACTTTGGATTACTGGGTTTGATATTCCTGTGATGCATATATCTTGCGATGGACTGATGTACCCACTGGAATTTGGAGAAGCATAGGGGCTCAAGAGAGAGCAGCAATCCAAGTTTTAAAAGCAAAGGTTGGTCTCTAGATTTTGTGCAAGTTATACATTAGACTCTGGAGTTCAAAATGGACAACGAAGGTATTGGAAAGAATGCTGCTATCCCTGCTGGAATTATAGGGCTGTGGTTTGGGGACATGGATAGTTTTAATCACCCATCTGAGGGTTTCCTTAAGGCTAAGATGGTGATGGATGTATAGAGTTTTGAGAACAATGATTCTGTCAGGGCCTGCCTATCTTCAGCTTTGAAATCCATCGGCTTTGTAGGCTGCTTCCTGTTGAAAAGATGTTCATCTTTTCATCATAAATACCTTCCTTCTTATGTAACCCTCCACCTCTCCATCAAGGCCTACGTCTACTGGCCATGTACCACCCACTGCATTACCCATCCATCACTTCTGAAAAGTTTGCCATCTTCACTGTCTTCTGCAATCTTCTAGACATATGTCCCACTCCACTCCTGGATATAAGCTTTACTACTCTACCAACAGTGTTGGGAGAACTGTGTACGTGCCAGTGCTTCTGTACCAAAGCTTTCCAGTGAGGATTTGCCCAAATAAGCCCAGGGGAAGAGTAATGAGAGAAGAGGGCCAGGTGCCCCAGGGTCATGACTCCGGGACCCACCCAGACATGCTTAGAACTGTGCCTTGCTAATCCTTACTAATGTCACTCAAGACAATCAAATTGGCAATCAAGGATTAATCATCACAACTTTCTTTCAGTAATCCAGGTTAAAAGTGATTATGTTTCTGCGCTACAGAGCAGAAAAGGAAGGCTGGGGGCTGGATTTAAGTAATGGCTCAGTAGTGACATCATTGTGCAAATCATCTACAATGCCAGTTGCCCAGAACAACCTGCGGCACTAGGTAATGAATGGGATCATTCCGGATGTCACCGGCTAAACGGCTCAGTGACTTCAGCTGATGAAAACAGAAGAGTGCATTTTGGTGATGGTTAAGCCCAAAAATATTCTTTTTTCCTTTTCAATAAAAAAGAGCAGTTGAATTGTCACTAAATTAATTGTCATTAATGTAGGAGCTAGTTCGACCTGGAGCACCAGAAGGTCAATTTTGGTGACTGAACGTCATTTCCATAAGGATGTGCTCCCTGTGACTGTACATTTGCAATGTCTGGCAAATGTCCAAGTAAAGAAGTAAAAATAAGCAACTGTTCATGTGGTTCTTCTCATGCGTCCTTACCTAGCTCAATGTAAACATTTAAATAAATGATATTTAAAACCCATCTAGGCGTTTGACCTGGGGATCCCTTACTACCCACATATTTCCATCCTTTCTTCAGGAAAAGTTTTTAAATGTTGGAAATTATGAATCCACAAGTGTTTTCTAGCAGCAGACTGAGCTCACTGAGACAGTGCTGAATTCTTCTCAAGGTCTGGCATTGCATCTGACATAAAGCAGGTGCTTTTTCTTTTCTTTCTTTCTTTCTTTAATTATTATTATTATTTTTTTTCTTTTGGTTTTTTGAGACAGGGTCTCACTATGTAGTTGAGTCTGACCTGGAACTCACTATGTAGCCCAGGCTGGTCTAGGACTCCCAGCAATCCTCCAGCAGGTGCTTTTTCGATTACTTAATAAATGACTTTTGCTTCTCTCAAATTTTGGTCCAGGTGTGTGTCATCTGGATTATAAAGCCTTAATCCAGAAGAAAGAACTGTTTATTGATGAAAAGTCATATGCTAATTTTAAGAGATGTATCTCAATTGGCCATTTTATAAGGTTAAAACATTAGCATAATTTAACAGGGCAATGTAGTTACTATATTCAAAATAGGAGATACAATTTTAAAGCAAGTTACTGAAAAAAATCCTTCACTGAAGAATTATTCAAAAGGTCAGATTTATTATTTCTGTGTTTTATTTAAAATTAGGTATAAAGTATTTCATATATTGTGTCTTCTGTAAGTTTTTTTAAAATTAAAAGCAGCCGGCTTGAAATATTGTTGTATAAAATGTGAAAATCTGTTGAAGGCAAGATTTAAATTTAAAACATAAAATATATGATAAAATTGTTTCATTTTTATCTGTTAATACAAACAACCATTGGTTACCTTAGTGCTAATATTTTTTATCATTCACTAATTAAAGTAATTAGAAATAACATTTTCCTGGATTTCAATATGGCTCACTTTCATTTCCTTATAAAATTGATTTGATTTAAAAATTTTTATGAGTACATATTTGCAATATGTAATGTTTACATTCCTTATGAGAAGTGTGTACATTTTGCTTACTTCTGCAAAGTCGATGAGGATCTTTGGGCTTGTTTGACAAACATACAGATATAAAAATGTCTTCTGTTATTCACACACAGTGGAGCATTACTCTGACATAAAAAAGGTAGACCTGAGTCATTTTCAGGAAAATGGATGCACCTTGAGACCATAATGCTAAGTGAAATAATATGAAGCATGAAATACACTGCTCTTCATTTTTTAATGTAAGAAGAATTATCACTGCAACCCACTGGTTTCCTTCCCTTTGTGGCACAGTGTAAATGAATGAGAGAATGCACACTTTAGATGAATTTATTTTATTGTGGCCATCCTTTTAGAAGAGTAAACTTTTTTCCTCCAATTAACTTGTTTTTCCTATTCATTTTCCTAAGTTTTTACATTAATGATTAGAAAAAAAAACCTCAAAGCTTATCACATTTTTTGAGCAAGATATAGCTCCTATGCTTAGGTATTACTTGTTTTTCATGTGGAAATTGGGCACATTTTTGAGAGCAAACCAGACTTTCTCCTCTTATATTTAAAAAAATTACAAGTAGACTTGGTACTTACAAGCAGCTCTGACTTACTAGAACTGATATAGAACTGATATATGAAAATTACTTATAGGCACTAGCCACTTTACCATCCTAGGTAAGTGTGTTCTTTTCATAACTGCATTATGTAATTGAGTTAGTAAAAATAGTGATATTTGTAATAATAAGATATAATCAAAGCCACTAGTTTCCAAAATTATATCTTCAAACTTTAAATATGCAGGCATGGTAAGTTCGGTATCATTATTGAAGGTTATTTTTCCTGTACATAATTCATTCTCTTGCGTGATTATATTTTAGACAAAATAGAATAATAAATCTTGGAAAAAATAAAACAGTCACAGAGAATTCAGATGTTTTTTCAGAGGGTGTTGGAATTTGAAGAGGAAGGATAGAATCTGGAACGTATTTCAGAATCAGCACTCACTTTTCGCCTTGAAGTTTTGTCTCAGCCCAATTGCCAATTAACTGAACAACAAGTGACTCTGTGTTAGGACTGCAGAGATGCAGGGGCCCTTAGGATCTCCCTTTCTTCAGCAACCTCTGGATCCCTTGCTTGATCTCCTGGGTTCTCACCCCATAAACTATGGGGTTCAGGGCCGCGGGGATGACATGGTGGAGGACATTGAGCAAGACTGGCACATCGGGGGAGACTTTTCTCCTAGCCACATGTGTGAGGACAAAGACCAGGAGGATGGTGCTGAAGAAGAGAATAAGGAGGAAGTGGGAGCCGCATGTACTTAGGGCTTTGGCCACAGCGCCCTCTGTCTTGAGTCTCAGCACAGCTCTCAGGATGAGGGTGTAAGAGAGGAAGATGAGGATGAGGTCCGAGCCCAGCAGAGTCCAGCCTCCAGCAAACTGGTAAAGGCGATTAACAGTGACGTCATCACAAGAGAGCCTGGAGACAGACATATTGGCACAGATGAAGTTCTCAATGACATTTTCCCCGCAGTAATGAAGTCGCGCCGAGAGGATAGGGATGGGCATAGGCAAAAAGACATTTCTGGCCAAAACGAAAATGGCAGCCTTGATTACAAATTGGTCGTTGATGATGGATGGATATCTCAGCGGGTGGCAGATGGCCACATAGCGATCAAAGGCCATGACCATGAAGGTGCAGGACTCCATGGCTAAGAAGCTATTCATGATGAACATCTGAAGGAAGCAGGCAGAGAAGCTGATAGATTTGCTGTCAAACCAGAAGATGGCCAGGACCTTGGGGATGACGGTGAGGCAGAGCACAATGTCTAGCAGGGAGAGGAGGCTGAGCAGGTAGTACATGGGCTCGTGCAGAGCAGCCTCCATCCTGATGGTGACCAGAAGAACAGCATTGGCCCCCATGGCCAGGAGGAAGAGGAAGCTGAAGGGCAGGGACAGCCAGAGTTGCCAGTTAGGGACCCTGACAAAACAATTCAGGAGGAAGCCTGAAAGCCCAGTGGAGCTGGTGTCATTTTGATGTACTGTCATGTTTTTGCCATCTGTTTTCTACTGTTGTAACAATCTGTAAAGTTAGGATAAGAAATTAGCTACATACTCCAGATGTGCAATGCTAGAATAACTTGCTTTACTAAAGCATAACTTGTTCCTTGTTATCTAGGCCAAGTAACGGTTTCATGCTACTTAAATACTTTGATCACTGTAGACAGTGTAGAACATTGAGATGATTTATCCATGCATTTTACTTATCCAGTGCTTTGTTTCAGTAAAATTGTTATAGCTTTATAGAAACCAAAGAGGAGAAAACTACTTAGGAGACTCCTTTTGTGTGACCGATGAGACTAAATTTGCACCTACAAGTTACTTCCTCTTTGTTTTCTTTTAAATTACTATATGGCTACTGTATCTGTCATTGAATTATTAGAGTATGACCAAGTAACTAGCAGAACTTGTCACAAAGAAGAGACTCAAATAAATGTCCCAAATCTTTACGTCATCCCTATTCTGACCCTTTAGTTTTACTGGCTTTGCTGTAGGGATTTTTATTTATCATATACTTAAAGGTAATCTCCATTTTATCTAAAAATTCATTTTTATTGGATAAAAGTAGACCCTACTACATAATTACTTTTCCTTTTATTTCTTAGACAGATCTTCATATTTGTAGGTTTCCTAACATCTAGAAGAAACAAATATCAAAGGAGCAGGGAGGGATTGAAGGGTTAGGGGATGAGAAAAGAAGACATTCTATGTACTCATTATGTATTGCAACTATGTGCTAATAACAATAATCTTCAAAAGCAGAATGAGAAATTCCACATAGATATAAGGGAGGAAGCAGTGAGGGTCATTAAACAAGTTGAAAGTTTATCTTTTGACTGCAATAGAGTGGGGTTAAGGGAGCCCACCTTTCCTTCCAAACTCCTTTCCATGTTGCTTTTTCATCTTGCTTGCAAGAATTTGGATATACATTTTCTTCCTTACAGACCATAATTCCATGCTACCATTATTCTTTTTTTATTCTAAGTTTCTTACCCTGCATTCTAACAGTTACTAAGGTCATAAAATAGAGGATAAAACTGTCCTTATGCTCAAGGAAATAAACTATAACCACTCTGGGGAATACAAAGACATGATTGAGCAGTGATAGAGTTATGCCAAATTATCATGAGAAGGTAGGGAAGGGCTGAGTGACCCCGACATAAAGAACTGTACGGGAAGAGAGGCTGCACCTCAGTGTACCTTAAGGTACCGATTCTCAGGCGCACTTCCTCCTGACTTGTGAAGGCCAGCCCAATAATGTTGCAGCTTGACCGAAGATGTAAGCTCTTTAAGTTCGGGGTCTTTCAGCTCATATAGTTTATTTTATCTAAATCTGTCTACTGGGTCAGAAGTCTCTCTTAAGGTATTATTTTGTGGGTTTAGAAATTATTTTTCATCAAGTGTTTAAGGACTAGGCTATGTCTTCTCCATCAAGATCATCAATGTGATAGAAAATTCCACAATTATTTTTGGAACCCTAATATTTGCTGGGCACTGTGCTCAAATGTTTTAGGTTTTTATCTCATTTAAGCACACCTCATCTGGTTAAACAAGTTTTACTGTATTGTTACTTTACTAATGAGGGAAACAGATATCTTGAGATCCAGGACCTTAAGTCCCTATCTTGTTCTGTTTTAATGCCAGTCCCACTTTGCTTGGAAGGCTGGATAGATTAATTTATAGGACTCCTCCAGGGCTCATAAATAATTCCATGAAAATGTACCTTTTCCACCAATCTCACACAAAAGAGAATAGACTTTACCTATAGTAAATAGTAAATAGTTTAAAGAATAGAATCTGTCAGAGGAGAAATAGCTTTGAGCTGAGGGCATTGTGCCCAAGAAGGAAGTGGTAATGAAACTCTTGACCCAGAACTGTTTGATATCTTCACACTTGCAGAAATGTACCTTTTTTGAGAAGTTCAAATAGTGAATTTATGTGCAGTGCTGGCTTTCTTACTGTCCAAGTGCACTTCCAGTCAGCGGGCTCCTCTCATCCCCTCCTCATCAGGAGGCCCTCGAACCAACGTTGGCTGCTGTCAGTGAGTGTGTGGGACCCACATTCCTGCTGGGGCTCCTCTCTTCACTCCTCTTGTCTTCTGCTTCCCCAGGCAAGTCTGCCAGCCAGGCCTCTCCCACCTGCTATGTACAAGAGGTTCAGAAAATCTCTCAATTCCTTTTCTCTTGCTATTAATAGAGAATATTAGTAAAGAATTTGGCAAATTCAGAATGAATTTTAAGCATTTTTTTGGCAATTCATAATACTATGAAGAAAGCAGGAAAAGTAATGTAAACAGTTCATCTTTCACCCAGGAAAGATTATGTGGCATTTTATCTTTTCTACAGTTTGACTGTTAGTGTTCAATTGTGGAAGAAATACAATTCTAAGTAGCTTCTTTAGGCCCAAAGCCATGACAATATGAATATGCCAGTTCCCTTTTGTCACTACCAGGTTCATCAGTGCATGTATTATCAGACTTTTAAAACATGTTTTTTGCTTTTCTATGATTAACCTTCCTACATCCTAAGGATGTTTTTCTAACATCGAGGTTCTCCCTTTTTCTTCCACTTGAAACTCTGACTCTTGCTTCCTGCTGCTCAAAAGGTTCAATTTGCTCCTTAGTTTACTTTTTTTTTCTGACTCTTTCTTTGTTTTCTTGGGTTGTGCCCCTAGGAGTCAGCCCTGTAAGGTTTTAATAAAGATTACAAAACTATTTCCAAAGGTATATCCTGACTTATTTTTCTATTTCATAGTTCCATCTCCATCACCTCAAAGCTGTTTCTTTTCTTAGTAGTTCTTCACTTTGATTCACAGAGTGGTGTGCAGTGAGTGATATATCTGTATTTCTGACTCTCTTTGTTTTCTTGGGTTGTGCCCCTAGGAGTCAGCCCTGTAAGGTTTTAATAAAGATTACAAAACTATTTCCAAAGGTATATCCTGACTTATTTTTCTATTTCATAGTTCCATCTCCATCACCTCAAAGCTGTTTCTTTTCTTAGTAGTTCTTCACTTTGATTCACAGAGTGGTGTGCAGTGAGTGATATATCTGTAAAAAGACCTCAAGTTAACCCATAGAAAGTATGGGTACTAGGGGGTGGATATGATCAAATCATTATCACCCCCATGTGAAACTGGGGGAAGGTGAGGCCAAATGATTATGGAGGAGACAAACAAAGTATGTTATGTACATGCATGAATCTGCCAAAACTAAGACCCACTAAGCTGTATTATCAGTATGCACTGATAAAAAGATGTTCAACCAAAAATATAAAAAATAAATTCTTCCCTTCCTCCCTCTGTAAATCAATTACTTGTAAGTCTGAGTCATATTCATGGAACCTACTAAGCTCATACTTTGTCAAAATTGACCCAAGCCTGTTAGCTTTGTTTATATCAATGATATGTACAATTTCATTTGGCTAATTCCAAATGTCACTCTAAATAGTATATTACTCATTCAAGTCTGTCATTTACTCTTTCTTCATCCTCTGATCCTACCCTTTGCAAAATGCTTGTAATTAACTCTAATAGATCACACTCCCAAATTCCACTATCACCAAGAAACTTTACTTCTCCATTCTTTTATGAAAAGGATAAAGGATGATCAGCTTGAACAGAAGGAGAATCTTGAAATAATCTTTGAAGGACATGGCCTCATGGAAGATCTAGTATTTCCACCACGAATATATGCTGAACAGGAAGAACTTTTTGATGGTTTCTTTTGTTTAATTTTTTCTTTCTCTCTCTCCCTTCCTTTCTCTCTCTCCCTTCCTTTCTCTCTCTCCCTTCCTTTCTCTCTCTCTCTCTCTCTCTCTCTCTCTCTCTCTCTCTCTCATCTTTCTCTCCTCAAGAGCTTTGGGACAACTGTTTTCTCACTAGGCTGACATTTCTAAGGATGACAGAAGAAGTTCATTTTATCTCTTTCCCCCACTCACTTACTCTTCATTTCCCCTTCTTATTTCTCTGGTAGTACTCCTCAAGAGCTTTGGGACAACTGTTTTTCTCACTAGGCTGACATTTCTAAGGATGACGGAAGAGGTTCATTTTATCTCTTTCCCCCACTCACTTACTCTTCATTTCCCCTTCTTATTTCTCTGGTAGTGTTCTTGCAAGTTCTTCACTCAGAATTTATTCAAGAAGCATTGAGTAAACTGCATAGTCTCAGAAGTAAAGTATCAGAAAACAAATTTGTTCTTTGTCTCCTCTCATTTATTAGCCTTGGTTTGCAATCAGAGCTTTTCAGTGGCAGCATGAAGGCTGAAGACCTCAAGTTAATGTTTCCGGGTTCCAGCCAAAGGCAAGATGAGGAAAACAGAGAAATTGAACCACAAAAACCAGATTAAAGACCTGCCATTTAGACCTGTTCCTTGGCTTCATTTTGGGCCCCATAGCACCAAATAAACCTTCATTTAGGAAGTGAAAGGGTCTTTAGGGATCACCTAATTTTATAAAATTCATTGAGATCTGTGTGACATCAGTGAAGTAGAGTTTCAGACATTCTTGAGTGGATACAGAGACAGGTAGCTAGCTCATTGCTCTTCTGGGCGTAATGTTCTGTTTGGGCAGAGGTAGCTTTTAATGATTCATTAAATTGAACAAAAATCTGCTGAACTACTAGGTTTGTTTTCACTCCACTGACACCTGTCTGTGGTCTTTGTCTCGAGCTTCTAAAGTTATACCAACTAAATTTAATTTTTACCCCATGATCCAAACCTTTTAAAGGCAGGTTCTTTGTATTAAAACACCTAAATTGTTTTATTCATAGCCAAAAACTCCAGCCTCTCATAGCTGAGCTCCAGAAGATGCTCCATGGTATGTTCATCTCCACCAGACAAATCCCAGCTTCTCTGCATTTCTGGGGCCACCAAGTACCCGGAGGAGCACGCCAGAGTGAAGCCGTAGAGCAGAGGATCTCACACGCTCATCCCAAACTGTGATGGCGTGGTCTCCACGACTGCCCTTTCAGACTACTCAGCAGTACTGACTCAGGAAAGGGAAACGCAGGTCCAGACCTGAGAGACAGACCTCCTGCCTTCTCGCGGATCCCAGGACAGCCGCCCTCAGCACCCTTTCCCCAGACTCACTTACTGAGGAGATGATGCATAGGGTCTGCGTCCATGGCACAGAATGTCTGGTTAGTTCAAGTATCTGTGGCAGTTATAACTCTAGAGCTCGGGGACCCTGTCCTCTGAGAACCTCTCAATCCCTCCTCTCTGGGGACTAAAAGGCCCTCATTCAACTGATAGGCAGGCAGATGGAGGAAGAAAATTTTTTCTTTCTTTCTGAAAGGAAGCTCCTCTGGTAGCCCAGATCTGTATTGGATATGTGTGTCCTTTAAGCAGTGAGCCACTCTCCTAGGTACAGAGATTTTGCATATAGATCCATGTATATTAATGCTCACTTGCAAATTCATACTCAGTACCTTCCACAGATTTCAAAAGCACACTCAGGTGTTTGTTCTCTGGAATTTCTTGCAGTTGGAGATCAGATAGGTAGAGCCCATGAAATTAAGTGGATCAATGTTAATGTATTATGACTTTTCAATATGGCATTATATGGAGGAAAAAAATGAAGAAAATCTTACTGAGAAAACTTTTGAATATGCCACTGCATTGTCCAGTTTTCCATTGCTGCTATGAAATATCTGACATATATAACTTTAAGAAGGAAAGGGTTTTAATGGCTTACAGTCTCAGAGGTTTTGGTCAGTGGTTGATTGGGTCCAAGGCAGAAACATGGAAGAAGGTCAGCAAAGCTGATCATTGATGGCAGCTGGGAAGGAGAAAAGGTTAAAAGAGGAGGTGGGAGTGGGAGGGGGGAGGGAGAGTCGGGGGGAAGAAAGAGAGATATGGAGATATGTGTGGGACAAGAGTAGCCCCATTCAGGTTATGCTTCTAGTGAACTTCTTCCTTATACCAGGCCCCCAACCTAGTAGGACATTCAGCAATGAACTGCCTCATGGTTTGAGTCCATGGTCAACCGTCTCCAGAGTAGAAACAGGATGGCTCATGGTACAGTGGAGGAAAAGGTGCTCTATCCCCGAAGAAGCAGATAGAAGGCAGGAGTCAGGAACAAAAATGTACCTTTCCAGGTCACACCCCCAGTGACTCTCCTTCTAGCTCCACCACGTTTAGTTATCAAACTCATCAGGGATGGACCCACTGATGAATATAGCACCTTCGTGATCGAATCAACTTCCATACATATGCAAATGTGAGGAGAAATTTTAAATTTAAACCACAATAGAGGCAAAGAAGGCTTCCCAGCTCTCTTCTGACTCCCAGGGAACACCATCATCTGTTGAAAGAAAGAAATGAGAGATACTTTGTGAGATGCATGTCAAGAATGTAGATTTCAGGTGGAGACTACAGAGTTTTAGACCCTTCCCTCAACTCAGTACTTAGGCTTGGCTTAACCTGAAGTCTATGTTGTTTTTCTGCTACAACAGCCTCAGAAGCCTGATATTTTATTTAAACAAATCATTTCCTGTTCAGCCTTTGAATTTATACCTTGAGTTCAATTTATAGCCTTGAATTCCCATGGTCTCTCAAGGAATATTGTTTTAGGACACAGTGGAGAAATGGAACTAGATGAGTCAGTATTCCATATAAGAAAAGCCCTTGGAGGATTTCTTCAACAAAGCCCCTGAATTTTATTCCATTTACAGTTGGAACTCTATGGATCTTACATCCAAACATTCAACTATCTGTGGACTGTTGCATTATGTAGTTAGACCTATGATGAATGTGCTATACTGAATATAAACTTTTTCTTGTTGTTATTCTCTATGCAATATAGTATAATTCCAATTCACATAAAATTTATATCAAGTATTAAAAATAATACAGAGACTAGTTAAAGTGCGTAGGAGAGTGTGCAAAGTTTATATGACAGTACCAGGTTATTTTATATAAGGAACTTGAGCATCTGCACATTTTGGTATCTATGGAATCCTGGAAGAAATCACCATGGTTACCAATGGGTGACTGTACTTAGATGTTTAGCATAAGAACTATGTCTTACTTGAGGAAGAGGCTGTTTTTCTGACCTGCGCTTTACTCCCACAAAAGTAAATGAGTTTCTTCTGTAGACTGAGCCAATAGAGCCATGCCTGTGAGTCCAGGTGTCTTCTTGCCTCACAGCTGCAGAGACAATGGTGTCCTCGACTGTCAGAAGTACTGGTGGCTTAAGAGAAGCTGGAGGAACCATAGACACAATGTAGCCAATTCATATCAGCTAGAATATATTTCTGAGGTCCTCAGGTTACTGTTCATCCTTTTTCCTGTAGGGAGTGAATACTACCTTGCCTAGTGCCATCAACTTTACTTTCTTAGCTAAATGGACCACCCAGCTCAAAAGCTAATAAACATGTTATACTGAACACTGAGGCTTATTCTTCCTCTTTCAGAATGATGGTTTGAGCAGTATGCTTAAATGATTTTGAGAAAAATTCTTCTGACTTTCAATTTTTTCATCAAATCTGGATTTTTACTCAGAAGTCAGGTTTTGCTTCCTGGATGTGCTACTGTCTGCTGTTTAAACTGGGAAGATGATTTAACTCTTGGTATTTCAGTTTTATGTCTCATAAACAAGGATAAATAATGATTTTACTATTTTATTTTTATTCAATTATATTTATGAAAACAGCAACTACAATCACTTAATATCTTTGTTCCTTTTCCTCCTTTATGGCATTATCTTTCCTTATCTCCCATTTTCTCTCTTTCATTTTCTGATTCTCTTTTCTTCTTCCCTTTCTTCCTTCCTCTGTTCCTTTCTTCCTCTCTTCTTTCCTTCTCTTTTAGTTTTTACAATAAAAATTGATTATTTCAAGATGTAAAATAAGATGTTTTGATGCAGATATATGGAGTGAACTGAACAGCACAGTGGAGCTAATTAATGGCTGCATCTTTTCACACAGCTACTATGCTGTTTTGTAAAAACAATTATTATCTAATATTGTAGCAAATTTAAAGCACACGGTACCTCTCATGCTGATCTATAGAGTTTGCTCATCCTTCCTAACTGAAACTGCACCCCTTGACCAACATCTCCCCATATCCCTCATTCTCCATCCCTTAGTAATGACTATTTATTCTCTGCTTTTGTGAATTTGACTTTTTAAAATTTGTTGCATAAAACATGTCTGTGCAACATTTTTTTTCTGTGTAGGGCTTATTTCATCTTTTATTTAGACCCAGTTCCTTTGGTCCTTCCCAACTTCGCTGTGCTTCCAATGCTGAAAAAGGGCTTTAATAATATACTGTCTTGAGAAATGGGTCAGTGCCCAGGGCCCAGGAGCTCAACAAGGACACTAACTCCTGTGAACAGTAGGGAGGAAAGACCTGTGTGAGACACACAACACTCTGTTGCATCCTACAGCCAGAAGCAGCAGCAGTACAGCCTTCTGAGGTTGGTAAGGTGGGCCCTGGAAAAGTATGAGGAAGAGACACTGAGGAGTGAGCGGGGAGTGTAGAAGCACAGTATGGAAAGGAGACAGAACTCCTTCAATACTGCCTGGTGTAGTAGATACTGACCCTGCCAAGGTATTTAGATCCTGGCTCAAGGAGCACTGACCCTACACAGAGATCCCTGGCAGTGCTGAAACTCAGCCTCCTGCAGCTTGTAGACTCAAAATTTCACAGGCTTAGACTTTCACCCTCATCATGGCCATGAGGAGAAGGCTTTCTGGTGTCTGAGTCACAGCCTTTCTGCCTTAGTGTAAATTCTTCCATTTAGGCAAGGCCATTGCTCCTTCTTCTAGGTAATCAGACCTGGGCTGAATTCTCAACTGTCATTTTGGTTGGTGCAAGTCCTTTCTGATCTTTCCAGACCATCAGCGGCTCATGGGAGAGGCCATGCTATCTCTTCACTGATGCTGGTACTGAGGAGTCATTATGGTCACCCTTTGTAGATGCCAGTTTGTGAGAATGACCTCAGGAAGTTGGAGTAAGGAAGATTTAAAAAAATACTCCAGATATCCCACAGTTCTCAGATCAGGAGGCCTCAAAAGTGTGTGTGTGTGTGTGTGTGTGTGTATGAGAGAGAGAGCGAGAGAGAGACAGAGAGAGAGAGAGAGAGAGAGGGAGAGAGAGAGAGAGAGAGAGATCACAGCTATTAAGGAATTTAAAAGATCAGGGAATTTAAAAGAGACTGTAAAACAAAGCTATGGAAGAATAAACCAGTGCAGTCAGAGGCTTGAGAAAGACACATTTCTTCCCTGTATTCGTTAAACAATAGGAGAAATTCTTGACGCTGTTTCCCGCTCTTTCTCAGTCTTTCTGATCTCACACTTTCTTAAGGCGTCCCAGATGTATGCTCTCTTCTTTTTGCAGATGTAACCTGTTTCCATTAGGACAATTAAGAATTTCCTTTCCCCATCTGTAATTTCACTTCACTCATCGACTGTTATCTGAATGTTTGTGTTGCCACAAAACTCGTATGTTGAAATTCTATCTTCACGCCCTTTCCTTTGGAGCAGGGGGCAGCAAGGCTTCCCTTGCGGCTTTGGCCAAAATTAAGGCTGGGACCTTCTCGGCAAGGTGGAGCCGCGGAAACAGCGGGACGACCTGAAGGTGGCGCCGTCGCAGGTGCGAGTCGCCAAGGTGGCTGCAAGCTCTCCAAGTTCTGAGTAGTTGGCAAATCTCTCGCTGGTGTTCTCACCTTTATTAAACGGACGCTGACAGAACAGCTCAGGAAATTCTGCAAGGGCAAGAACAAACCCATGGACCTGCACCCCAGGAAGATGCGAGCCATGCGCTGCCAGCTCAGCAAGCAGGAGGACAAGCTGAAGACCAGGAAGCAGCAGCAGCAGGAGGAGCGCACGTACCCTTCTTCGCCAGGCCGAGGGCAAGGCCATGAGGTGGTGATAATAAAACTCAAACTCTCACCACGGGTTAGGCCATGGGGTTTTGGAAGGAGGACAGGTCTGAGGGTTGACGCTTGGAATTAGTGCCCTTATAACAGAAACCACAGAGACCGTACAAGGAGTGCGAGGACCATGCAAGAAGGCGCCTCTGTGAACCAGAAAATTGGCTCTAGCCGGACTTCAAATCTTCTGGCTCCCGAATCCGAGATTTCCCAGTCTCTAAAGCTGAGCAACATAAATATTTGTGGTTTATAAGCTACTGTCTGTAATATTTTGCTACAGCAATCCAAGCGGACAAGGCACCTTGCATTTTGCATTTTCAAATGTTCCGTGGCTCCCCGTGCACATGATACCAAATCTTAGGTGAACCTCTGAGGATTCTCACAGGCTGCTACTGCTTACCTCACGCACTGGCTCCTGAGTCTCTACTCTCTATTCCCTTGTCAAAGAACTTGTCATCTTCCAGCTCCTACTGCTTCACCATTAATCATTACTTAACATTTACCTATGCAGGCCTTCCTGTTTCTATTACTGTAGAGAAAAAGTAACCCACCATCTTATGTCTTCTCTTTTTTACGTCCTTCTCTGATGCTGCTAGCTTGCTGTGTCCATTGACCTAATAGGACTTCATGAAATGATAGCTCTTTCCCCTCCACTGGCACCCACAGTTAAGTATCATTTGTTCTATTTCATAAATGAGAACACTGGCTCCATAGAGTTGAAATTACTTTCAATTTCAGTGGAGAATCACATGGTGAATATGAGCCAGAACTGGAATTTACTTGTCTGAGGAGAATGCTTAAGCCACATTACACTACTGCATTCATCTGTACTTTATTTTTTCCCATCATTTCATGATCACCATTATGAGAACCAAACTAATTTGTTTGAATTTGTTTTTAAGTTGCTTTTCTCTATTAATGAAGCTCTCAGAAGATAACCGGTTTTGCTTAGTCTATATTATATACTAGGATATTTGGCATTAAACCAGGTCCCTAGAAAGAATTGACCATTTTCTCGCTTGCTTAAATCAACCATAGTCACTCTGAGAGCCATATTTCAGCTTATTGTAAAGGAGAACTGTTTATAAAATGGGATCTACATTTTCTGTCTTATCTCTCATAATGGTGACCAGGAGGGTGACATTGGCCCCCATGGCCAGGAGGAAGAGGAGGCTGAGGGCATGACTGAACTAGCAGAGGCTGGCACAAAGAAGAGATGTAGATAAATGTCCCCATTCCCTATGCCAGCCCTGTAGTGACCTTTCAGTTGCATTTATTTTTACGTATTTTATTATACACAGCAAATATAGTGAATCTTCATTTTTGTTTGGTAAGAATAGACATAACTAACAATTACTTTTTTCTTCTATTTGTTAGATCCTCTTATTTGTGGGATTCCTAACCTCCAGGTATAACAAGTTTAAGTGGAGAATGATAAATTCTACATAGCTGCTTGTGAGCAATAGGCATCATCAAACAAGTCAAAAGTTGCATCTCTTGATGACAGTAACGTGAGGGTGATGGGGTCCACCTTTCAGGTCGTACCAATCCCTTTTTCATTTTTGTTTTCCATCTTGCACACAGATACTCATTTTCTACCACCATTATTCTTTTTTTTTTTTCATTTAGTTTTCCCCTGGATTTTTACTGGGTACTAGGATCCTAAACGTGAGTCAGAGACTATCCTTACTCTCAAGGAAATAAACTCTGACCACCCTGGGGGACGATGAGTAAGAATAAAAGCAAATGATCTGAGCAATGATAGGGCTATGCACAAATAATTATGAGGAGTTAGGCAAGGGCTGACCAACTCTGAAGCACAGTCCAGAAAAAAGAGTTATAAATGAAGAAAGTGGCACCCTCACGAACAGTAAACACAAAGTTTCTTACATTTCCCTCTCCTTGTCTTATCAGAGAGAGCCTATAGCACGCTGCAGCTTAACAAAAGGTGGAAGCCAGGTACTTCTGGACTCCTTCAGATCATGGCATCTTGCCTAAATCTGTCTTCTGGACAAAAGTCTCTCTTAAGGTACTATTTTGTAGGCAGAAACCATTTTTCAACAAGTGTTTTAAGAACTGTTCTCTTTCTTCATCAGGATCGCCAATATAACCTAGAGATATGTAGTTATTTTTGGAACCCTTAACATTTGCTGGGAACTGTGCTCAAATATTTTGGGGCTTTATCCTATTTAATCACTCTCCGTCATGGTATGTTTAACTGTCACTTTACAAACTAGGGAAGCGACACCTTGTGATCTAATTCTTTAGCACACCTTCTATTCTGTTTAAATCCAGTTTAAACAGAAGGCTGGATAGAATTAATTTCCAGAGCTCTTCTGGACCTCATAAATACTTCCATGAAAAAGTATTTGTTCCATCAACTTTATACGAAAGGAAGCAGAATTCTTCTGTGAGATAATTAATAGTTTAAAGAATGGAATCTGTTAGCAGAGAAATAGTTTTGGATTGTGGACAGGGTATCAAAGGAGGAAGTGGTAATAAAACTGTGGATGCAGAACTATTTGATATCTTCACACTTGCAGAAATGTACTTTTTTGGAGAAGTTCAAATAGTGAATTTGTGTCCAGTGCTGGCTTTCTTACTGTCCAAGTGCATCTCCAGACCTGTCAGTGGGCTCCTCTCACCCTCTCCTCATCAGGACAGCCTCGTAGCAATGTTGGCTCCTTTCATTGTGTTGGGGGGACCCACATTCCTACTGGGGCTCCTCTCTTCACTCCTCCTGTCTTCTGCTTCCCCAGGAGAGTCTGCCAGCCAGGTCTCTCCCACCTGCTATTCATAAGAGTTTTGGAAGACATCTCAATTTCTTTTCTCTTTTCTCACTATTAATGGAATATATTAGTAAAAATGTTGGCAAATTCAGAATGAATTTTATGGATATTGTCTTACTGGTGGCTCACTGTACTATGAAATAAGTTGACCATTTATCAATTTATCATCAACCTGGGAAAGCTTTCTGAGATTGTGTATTTTTTCCTACAGTTTAACTGTTAGGCTTCAAATGTGGAAGAAATGAAGGTCTAAATAATTTCTCCAGGTTCAGTGAAAATATGAATTCAGTATGCCTGTTATGTGTCACTACAGGGATCCATCTGTACATTATTATTTGACTTTTTAAAAATGTTTTTAGGTTGTCTGCGCTCACTCTTTCTAAGACCTAAGAATGTTTTCCAGCATCTGGACTTTTTCATTTTCTTCCAGTTGAAACTCTGACTCTTGTTTCCTACTGCTCACATGATCCAATTACCTCCTTAATCCATTTTTTAAAAATCACTTTTCCTATTGTTTTCCTAGATTTTACCCGTAAGGGCCAGCATCCTAGGTGTTTAATAAAGATTGTAAAACTATTTCCATAGTCAAATCCTTTGATTTACTTTTCTATTCCAAACTTCATACCCATCACCCTCAAACTCAGCTTCTTTTCTTTAGTACTTTTGCATTGTGCTTGATGGAGTGGTCTGTAATAAATGAGAGATCTTAAGGATGTTCTTAAAACAATAACTTATAGAAAGGGTGAAGAGGTATACAGTCAAATTATTCACCTTGATTCCCCTCCATGTGGGGCAAGAGGATTATGGTGGAGGGAAAAACAATCAAAGTAAATTATGCACATGTACAAATCTGCCAAAATGAAGCCTACTTATATATATTATTAATGTGGAATAACAAAATATTTGCAGCAAAAATAATAGCCTGCAGAAAATTATTTCTAGTCTTGAGTTGGTAATTTAAGAATTTTCTCTATGCCCTGGACATTATGTTCATAAAACTTTGCCTTTTCTTTTCCTCTTTAAGTATTCACTTGTAAATTTGAAGGATACTAATAGATCAGCTAAGCCCATAATGTGTTACAATTGGCCCAAACTACTAGCTTTGCTTATACCCGTGACATGTGCAGCTGCTTTTGTCTAATTCCAGACATCCGCTTACTCACTCATTCAAGTTTTGTCATTTATTTTTTCCTCATATTCTGATCATATTCTTTGCAAATTTTTTGAATTTAGCCTTTATGAAACACAGCCCTAAATTTCATTGCAACCAGGAAATTTTCTTCTCCAGGTATCATAAAGTATTCATGAAAAGAATGAAATTTTCAGCTTGAAAATATAGAGAATATTGAAATGACCTTTGCAGGGCACAGCCAAATTGAAGATCTGGTATTTCTTCTATGAGTATACATTCGAGAGGAAGAAATGTACCTGTGGGTTTTTTTTGTTTGTTTCTTTGTTTGTTTTGTTTTTTGTCTCTTGAAGAAATTTGGGAAAACTATTTTTAGCACTAAGTTGAAGTTTCTGAAGATGACATAAGAGGGTTATTTTACCTTTCCTCCCTTTCATATAATCTTCCTTTTTCCTTCCTATTTATCTAGTAGCGTTCTTGCATATCCTTCAGTAATAACTAATTCAACAAGCATTGAATAACCTGCTCAGTCCAAGAAGTAAAGTATCTGAGAACAAATTTGTTCATTGTCTCCTGTCTTCTATTAGTCTTGGTTTGCATTCACAGGGTGACAGTGGCAGCACAAGGGCTGAAGACTAGCAAGGGTCAAATTTTTCTAGTTCCAGTCAGGGACAGAATGAGGAACCTGAAGGTCAACATTCAAAGCAAAAACATCTTTTTCCTAGGCTTCGTGATAGAGCCTGAGAAGCCTTTCTTTAAGAAATGGAAGGGTTGTTGGTATCACCTAGATTTATAAAATTCACACTTCTCGGTAAGACATCTACATTTTCAGTCAAATTTCAAACATTATTTATTCTACCCAGAGAGTGGTAGCTCATTGCTCTTCTGGGCATGATGTTCTGTTTTGGGCAGAAGTAGCTTTTAATCATTTGTTAGATTGTACCAAAATCTTCTGAAATAGTTTTGTTTTTACCCCACTGTCAGCCATCTGTGGTCTTTGTCTTGAACTTCTGAGGTTATACAAACAATTTAATTTTTATCTCATGATTCAAATATTTTAAAGGCAAATCTTTGTCCTAAAGCATCTACATTTCTTTATGAATATCCCAAAACTCCAACCTTTCATAACCGGGCTCCAGATGGTGCACTTTGGAGCTCTCCCTCTGTACGTTCACCTCCTCCAGACAAACCCCAGCTTCTCTGCATTTCTGGGGCCACCTAGTACCCAGAGGAGGAGAAGAGGGAGGAGGCCACAGAGCACAGGCTCTCACACACTCATCCCAGCCTGAGATGGATATGCTCTCCACGAAGGCCTTTTTAGACTACTCAGCAGTACTGACTCGGGAAAGGGAAACACAGGTCCAGACCTGAGACAGACCTCCTGTCTTCTCGCTAATCCCAGGACAGCTGCCCTCAGCACTGCCTTCCTGAAAAAGTGATGCATGGGGTCTGGGTCCATGGCACAGGATCTCTGGTTAGTTCCAGAAGTATCTGTGAGCCTCAGGGACCCTGTGCTCTGAGAACCTCTCATTCCTACTTTTCTGGGCACAAAAGGCCCTGCTGGAACAATTGGCTAGGCAGATGTAGGAAGAAAATTATTTTCTTTCTTCCTGAAAGGAAGCTCCTTTAGTAATCCAGACCTATATTGACTGTTGGTGTCCTTCAGGAAGAGAGCCATTCTCCTGGGTACAGAGCTCTTACATACACAGCCACTCACGTACATGTTCATTTACATGTGCACACTTAGTACCTTCCACAGATTCGACAAACACACTTAGACATTCCTTTTCTTTTTTTTTTTTTTGTACCGGGGATCAAACTCAAACTCGGGTCCTTGCGCTTGCGAAGCAGGCCACCGCTGAGCTAAATCCCTGGCCCACACTTAGGCATTCTTGGGAATTTCTTGCACTCACTGATCAGATGGGTATGGCCCATACAATTAAATGAATCATTGTTAATATACATAAATTTTAGCATGGCATTATAATGATTAAATGGAGGGGGAAATTGAACAAAATCTTACCGAGAAAATTTTAGTATATGCTGCTGCGTTGGTCAATTTTCTACTGCTGGAACAAAATACCTGACATACAGAACTTTAAGAAGGAAATGTTCATTTTGGCTCACAATTTGGGAGTCTTTACTCCATGGTCAATTGACACCAAGGCAAAAATATCATGGTGGAAGAGCACTGCAGACAAACACTGCCCATATAGTGGTAACCTGGAAGTAGAGAGCATTTGAAAGAGATCTAAAGAGAGAAAGATACTGGGCCTGGGGTTTACCTCAGTGATGCTGCCACCTGCAGAGCAAGGTCCTGCGTTTGATCCCTTGTAGGATGAGAGAGAGAGAGAGAGAGAGAGAGAGAGAGAGAGAGAGAGAGAGAGAGAGAG
>NW_022900928.1:23238839-23295166 GCF_012274545.1 Fukomys damarensis
GCTTGTGGGAAGAGAGAGAGAGAGAGAGAGAGAGAGAGAGAGAGAGAGAGAGAGAGAGAGGGAATACACCCTGCACTGTATGTATGCCCCAGTGACTTACACTTACACGCACACTTTGGTAAGAGTATCTTTGTACTATTTTAGACTCCTATTGCATTGTGCCATTTCAGCAGCCACTATTGCAATCTCCCCTAAAGTGCTTCTTGGCAAACACTCCTTGATCTCCCTGCAGGGTTTCCAACCTCCTGACTGAGAGTCCGTTTGCTCAATGTAAGGACTGAGCAGTCCATAAAGAGCCCACACATGGGGGTCATCTGCAGCTGGTGATCTCATTTCAAACTGCTATGAACTAGAGTTGGATTTAGAAAGCTAAGTCTATGTCTACTAGAAGGAATAACCACACTGCATTTCACAAGTATTGTATATATTTTCAAAATCTTTTAACATTTTACAAATCGCAAAGTCTTTTTTAGTGTAAAGTACCAAATTATTGTTGCTTTATTCCATTTTATGGGCAGGGATATCGAAGGTCCAAGAGTTTAAATGTAACTATCAGGCCAAACTTTCAGTAAACGCAGAGCCTGAATTGAAATGTACAATGAGTTCTCATTATGAGTTCTCATCCATTTCTCTTGCCACTACATGCTGCTTGGTTTTCATGAAATCCCACATCATTTTATAGTCCTAAACCTCAGTTGCTAATAAGTGAATGGTGAGAGTCTATCTGTGGAAGGAAATTATTCAAGACAGACATTGGGTGACAAGCTTTTGTAAAACCTGTGAACTTTGTAGTGTTAGTGGGGGTTGAATGTGAATTTTTTGGGTACTTTCCATGGGTCAGAAAGAGAGGTTATTGTGAAATCTTGTGCTATGCCTTCCAATAGGGAGTTCTGTAATTATGAGCCATAGAGGGATATGCTATGTGATTGCTTTTTGCAAGATTGTCTGAGAAGTTTATCAGAGGTTTCTGAAATTTACTTCTTTTTTGATCACATATTACATTATTAATCAATTTTAGATGCTTAATCAATATATTTTCAGTGTTGACTTCTGGTCTGATCTCATAATTGTCTTACTGAACTGTTGTAGAAGATCTTCTTGGGGCTAAATGTCAACAGCTTTAGGAACTTTAGCACTCTCTCCCTTATCTGTTTTGTCCTTACCCCATAGATAATGGGATTAAGGGCAGGGGGAATAGCAACATACAGATTGGCCAAAAGTATGTGGATATAATGAGGGATATTGTGGCCAAAGCGGTGTGTCATGAAGGAAAAGAGAGCTGGCAGGTAGAAAGCCAGCATAACGCAGACATGTGAACCACACGTGCTAAGTGCCTTGAGCCTGGCATCCCAAGATGGGAGATGGAAGACTGCTCGGAGAATTTGGACATAGGAAAATCCAATCACAGAGAGATCAATATAGCCCACTGAAAAGGCAATTAAGCCATAAATAACATTGACCCTAATACTGCCACAAGCTAACTTTGCCAAACCCATGTGTTCACAATAGGTGTGGGGGATAATTCGAACACCACAGAAAGGCAATCTCAGGATGAGAAATATGAATGGAGTCACAAATACCAAAGTCCTGACTATGATTACTATGCCAAGAATGGCTATCACCTTGTTGGTGAGGATCATGCTATATCTCAGGGGTTTGCAGATGGCAATATAGCGATCTATGGCCATGACCGTCAGCACCACGGACTCCAGGCCGGTGCATATATGGATGGTGTACATCTGTGTGATGCAGGCACCAAACACAATCTCCCTGAGCTTGAACCAGAAAATGCCTAGCATCTTGGGGATGGTTGCTGTGGACAAGCCCAGATCAGTGCAGGCCAACATCATCAGGAAGTAAAACATGGGTTGATGGAGGCTGTGTTCAGTCTGGATCACAAACAAGACAATGATGTTTCCCACGAGGGCTATTAGATACACAGTAAAGAAAGGGAAGCCAATCCAGTAGTGCACATGTTCCAGCCCTGGGATTCCTATCAGAAAGAAGGAAGAAGGGTGGAGCTGTGTATTGTTGGTGTGAAGCATATTAGTGGAAATTGGTTATAAACACATTTCTTGCACAATTTTTCTTGCTTCCAGTGAAAGACTTTAACTTCTTTCATAGCACGTTGCCTATTTCTTCCAGAAACAGAAAGTCCATTCTTTACTTCCATAATACAGCAGAGGAAACCTAATGAGAAAACATGAGGTGCATTTAAACAGACCCTTTCACTTTGAAATATCTGGTTCTCATTTACAGAAACTTATGTAGAAAATTTCTAAATACGACAGCCTGAACAGCTCATGTTTTTGTCCTTTCAGTCTATAAGGAGGAATAAATTAGCAAATATTTATTGTTAATCACACTTGCTAATTAGGAAAGGATAACAGCCGTGTGTGGGGTGTGTGTGTGTGTGTGTGTGTGTGTGTGTGTGTAAAACATTACTGGACTGGAATAGAGGTGGAGATAATAATTCAGTCTTGTGGTGGTGGGGAATGAAACATTCTTGCAAAGTAGACCTGAGAAAATAAGGCAATGCTATGTGAGAGGGAATTTAGTAAAAGTGCAGGATTGGGTATCTAGCATTTGGATCTGAGCTAAGGGATGAAATTAAAAAATTTAGACACAATTTGAGACAGTTACATAATTCAGTTACATAATTCAAGAAAAATAGTCCTACATCTTAGAACTGAAAAATCCCACCATCTACCATATTATGTTCTTTATCTGAAAAGAAGACACTGCATGGCTCCATGTGTTTTCAGTCTTTTGTGATTAGTGATCTTCCCTACCTTCTTCATGCTTTTTTTTGTGTACATATAGTCCCTCCATGCTACCTATAATGTGGCAATATCAATGTATTTATATTTTTTAAAGCAAGTACCCAGGCCAGACACTTACCTGAATTGAGAACAGTCTCATTTTAATAATGTTGTAGATAGTTTTTTTATACGATCATGAACAATAGTATGTCTAAACTGACCGTAGGATTATTTATTTTAGCAACTGAATCTGTTTGTTGACTTGGATTCTAGTCTCATTTGTAACTACCCCTGTGGCAGTGGTGCAATTTGTAAGATGATAGGGTCCTTGGGTACATGATGCACAAGACCAGGACACAATTTAAAACTTACATGGTGTATTCTGCATAGGCTCTGGAACATGGGTGGGATACAGATACTGACAGGGCTTGTTGGGTCAAGGTGTTGAAACCTCTAAAGAGGTGCCATGTATCATGTTGTCTTGATACTCCTATGATGTAATAAGTTTTAATATAATGATACTGATTTTAAACAAAAGTATCCCCATCACTTGGTTCTAGCACAAGATTCAAAAATTGCTTTGGAAGTCTATAGTGGCAGGTGTTATTTGGATTAGCACAGGACCATATTGAGATCAATTCTGTCCAAGATTATACTGTGGATTTGCTTTCAAATATGGCTCATGATTCTACTGAAGAGGGGAAGCTATGTTATGATTTGTCAACTTCCTGAGTTGTATTAGTCCAGTCTTTTTCTCCTCATGAGATCTGATTATATGAAATTCAGTGTCAGTATCTTTCACCCACCAAAGACCCTTAATTTGAGTCACCATTATATTCATTTTGATTCTGTTCCAGTATCAAATCCATCATAGAATTATTTCAATTTAACTTTCTACTAAAAAGAATAACACTTCTGGTTGTGTTGGAGTGTGAGAAAATCTAGCTGACTTGCTCAGAAACTTTCTCAGTGATTTATGAGTATTATTTAAAGACTGAAACAGACCTGAGGCTAGGGACTCTTCCGTCCCCACTTGCAGAAGTGATAAGTGAAGCTGCTTGGTGCTATTATATACATAATCAATGTAAAGTAGAAACTGGGCTACAAAGAAGAGATAATGGACACTAAAAGCAAGGCATACCAAGAATGATTTTTTAGTTGATAGCTGAATGATGGGAATCCATAAAGGGAAGAGAGGGTTGGGGAGAAAGAACATTTCTAGTTAGTAGGACAGGATGTGAAAAGACATAATGGTGGGGAAATGGTATGGCAAATATGAGGGAGCAAAAGGCCAGTGTGACCAGCGTGTAAAAAGAAAGCACAGGGTAGATGAGATGAGAGATGGCAGAAAAAGATAAAGTCCTTGTGGTGGATAAAGGAAAAAAAGATAAAGGAGCTTTATCTTTATCATACAAACAGTGAAAGAGACTGTAGGATTTTAAGCTTCAAGGTAAGAAGATCTAAATTGCAATTCAAAAATGTCACTCTGGGGAAGATACCCAGCATGGGGATAGCTGGGTCAAAGGGGACTGCCAATCCTACTTCTTAAAGTTATCTCCATACTAATTTCCACAATGGTTGCACCAGTCTGCACTCCCACCAGTAGTGGAGCAGGGTTCCTTTTCCCCCACAACCCCACCATCATTTGTTATTGGTTGATTTCTTGATAGCAGCCATTATTTCTGGGGTGAGGTGTAATTCTCAGCATTGTTTTCATTTGCCTCTCTTGAATGACTAGTGATGGTGAATTTTTTTCCATATATTTATTTGCCATTTCTACTTCTTTGTCTGAGAAATGTCTGTTCATTTCAGATGTCCATTTTTGGATTGGGTCTTTAAATTTGGGAGGTCTGACTTTTTTAAGTTCTTTATATATTCTAGATCATAGACCTTTGTCTGAGGAAGAGCTGATGAAAAGTTTTTCCCAAATTATGGGTTGTCTCCTCACACTATTGGTTGTGTGCACCCATGTTCCTAACAGCACGATTTGTGATAGCTAAAACTTGGAAGCAGCCCAATTGACCATCAACAAGACACTCGATAAAGAAAAAAAAAGTGTTTAAAAAAAATAAAATAGAGTACTACTCAGCCATAAAGAATGAGAAACTAGAGAGAACTGGCCACTGCTGAGCCCTGCAGGGAGCTTGGGGCTACTCCTCCTCCACTTCCTGCACCCTGGGCCTCCCTCAGAGCAGACCAGAGAGAACCACCCACTGCTGAGCAACGCAGGAAGCTCACAGCTCCTCCTCTTCTACCTCCAGCACCCCAGGCCTCCATCAGAGCAGACCAGAGAGAATCACCCACTGCCCAGCTGTGCAGGTGCCTCTGCAATATTACCCCTCCCCCTGGCTCTTGGGCCTTCTGGCTGTGCTGGTACCTGGATCCATACTGCAGAGACACAGGTGGTCATAAAGGCCATATTCCTCGGATCCAGAAAGAAGATACAACAGAAGTGAACAACAACAATAACGGCTTGTCAAACCTCCATAGTTGGTAAGTTGGGGGGATCAACACCTTCCAGCAGAGCTTGGATTATCTTCAGGGGAAGGGCAGCTGGATCCTTCAGTAGAATGTTGCAGAATTTGATACTGCAGGAGGTCTAGAAGCTCAACTTGGGCTTTGCAACAAGAATTCAGCCTGAATCTCAGGGGTCTGCCATCAGCTACCTGAGACTAATTGCCTTAGTCCTGCATATTGCTGACCATATTGTTATTGTGACAGCAGAGACATACCCTGAAAAGAGTCTCTTCAAATTTTTTTCTTTCTTTTCCTTATTTTTTATTTTTAAAATTTCATTTTTCCCATTCTTCAAATTCTTCCTTTTTTCTTTCTTCTTTTTCCCACTCAGCCTCTTGCTTCCCCAAGTTATTCTTCATCTCCCTTTTCATTCCTGTTCCTGCCCTAACTCCAATTTCTTTTCTCTTTTTCTTTTCTTTCTCTTTTTTCTTCACTTGAAGGTCATGAGTTTCAAAGGAAAGTGAGTACATTTATAGCTTTCCTATTTCTGTTAAATTGTTCTGTTCTTGTTTTTGTTCTTGCATTCTGTCTTTTCCCTCTTGGCCTCTTGTTTACTAGAGTTTGTGTGATCCTCTGTGTCTTCTGGTTTCTTTTAAAACCTTCACCTATTCTTTTACCTATCTATTCCTCTCCTCCCAACTCCTTCTAAGTCCCCATCCTGAAGGGTAAAGTTGCTATCTTGAAGAGTTTATTCACTATAAACATATTTTGGGCTGGTCCTCAATTTTGATTTAATTCACATGGCTAAGGAAAATAGATTAATAACTACCACAAATGGTCAATTTCTAAGCTGTGCTTGATGCTACTGTGTTGCTGATTGTATTAAATGTGATTGATTTAATGAGCTGTCCTTTCTGATATGAAAATGAGAGTGACTCTGTGTCATTAGAGTCTCAAAATCTAAATAACAGCTATATTAGGAAGATCAAATTACTAACCCAGGAATTAAACCAAGGATAGCACCAACAACAAGGGGAAATGATGTGGGAAAGTGTGATAATCAACCACGAGGACACCCTGCACTCATAGCACATGAAGTAACAAAACATATCAATCAGGTTCTACAAAAATTCAAAACATAAATAATTTCCCAGGTAACTACAAAGATGGTGAGCACATTGAAAGTCATAATTAGAGACTCTAGAACAGAAACAAACAAACAAACAAACAAACAATAGATGAGCTCAGGACCATGATAGAAGCCATGAATGCCCAGCAGAGGAAAGAAACGAAAACCTTAAAAGTCTAACATAGGAAAAAATGGAGTCCATGAAACAGATTCAAACAGACATGCAGGAGATTAAAAACTCTTGAAAGCATTTGCACCAGAATGAATGAAAGTGAAGAGTGAACTTCAGATATAAAAGATAGGATTGCAGCCAGTGAAAATGAAAAGAGAGATCTATTTTTTTCAGCTTTAATTGAGTTTATTGGTACATTTTAGGGATATAGTACAGTTACATTCATTGTTGGGATCTTGTACCTCTACATGACAGGTCTTTGTTCTCATTTTTTCCCCTTGTCCCTGCCCTCCCTTACCCCCCTCCCCTCCCCATCCACAATCACTTTATTTCCATCTTTGAAAAGAGAGATCTCTTAAAAACAGTAAGGGATTATGAGAAATCCATCCAACAACTCCTAGATGATGCAAAGAAGAATAGCATAAAACTAATAGGAATCCATGAAGTAGCAGAAGAAATGATAAAAGACTTAAAAAAATCTATTTATGGAATTAATGAGAGAAGACTTCCCAAACAGAGTAAAAGAATTTGACATACACATAAGTGAGGCATATAGAACTCCAATTAGCCATGATAAAAAAAAAATGTACACCTAGACATATAATAGTCAAGATCCAAGAAACCCAACAGAAGAACAAAATACTACAAGCAGTTAGAGAAAAGAAACAAATCACATGCAAAGGAAAGCCCATCATAATCACAGCAGACTTTTCAACACAAACCCTCAGGTCAAGGAAAGCCTGAGTGAGGTATTTCAAGCCCTAAAACAAAACAATCTCCAACCTAGATTGATGTATCCTGCAAAACTCTCTTTTAAAATGAATGGGGAAATAAGATACTTCTGTAACAAAGAACACTTGAGAAGCTTCATGAATATCAAACCAGCACTACAAGTGATTTGAAACAGTATTCTAGAAAAAGACAATGAAGGTCACAACACCAGGAGGCCCAACAGAACATATCAATTAGGCAAGGCAAGAAACTAAAGGGAGAGGAGGGGACTTAAAAAGAGTCAACAGTAGGAAAATAACATGACAATGATAAGTCAATACATATCAGTTATAATGATCAATGTCAGTGGCCTCAATTCAACAATCAAAAGAAATAGACTAGCAGAATGTATCAAGAAGCAAAATCCAACAATATGTTGTATACAAGAAAAACATCTAGTTAAAAAAAAATTTATAGGCTGAAAGTAAAAGGATGGAAACAGTTCTCCATGTGACAGGAGCCCAGAAAAATAGGTGTGGCTATCTTATTGGCAGCAAATTTCAAACCAAAGAGAGACAAAGAAGGTCACTACATCCTTGTAGAGGGAACAATCCAAGAGTATTTCATTAATATATATGCACTGTATATTAATGCTCCCAACTATATAAAACAAATATTAAGGGACATGAACAACCAAATAAGCACTAATACAATTGTAGTGGGGAACCTAACTACCCCACTGCCACAAACATACAGATCATCTAGACAAAAAATCAATAACAAAATACTAGAACTGAACTGAGCTTTTGAACAAATGGACTTAATAGATGTCTATAGAGTTTTCCACCCCTCAAAGTCAGAATATACATTTTTTTCAGTTGCACATGGGTCATTTTCCAAAATAGGCCATATACTAGTTCATAGAACATGTTTAAACAAATGCAAAGGAGCTGAAGTTATCCCATGTGTATTATCAGCCCATAGTGTAATTAAGCTGGAGATCAATAGCATAAGAAACAGTAAGAACTTCACAAACACATGGAAATTGAACAACACTCTCCTGAAAAATCAATGAGTCGCAGGTAAATTAAAGAAGGAATTAGTTAATTTTTACAAATAAATGATAATGCCAATAGAACATACAGGAATCTATGAGACACAATGAAAGCAGTTCTACATGGAAAATTCATAGCATTGAATGCCCACACTAGGAAAATAGAGCAAACTTAAATAAACAACCTAATGATGAATCTTAGCATTGTAGAAAAAGAAGAGCAAGAAAAACACAAAGCATGTGTGAGAGAGGAAATTATGATGATCAGAGCAGAAATCAATGCAATGGAAACTAAGAGATTGATACAAAAACATCAATGAATCAAAGAGTTGGTTTTTTAAAAGAATAAATAAAATAGATAAACCCTTAGCCAACCTTGTCCAAAAAAGCAAAGAAAAGGCTCAGATACATGCAGCTAGGAACAGAAAAGGTGAAGTCACAACAGATTCACAAGAAATCCAGAGAATCATCAAGAACCTATTCTCTAATAAAATGGAAAACACAGAAGAAATGGACAGATTCCTTGATAGTTATGAATTACCTAAGTTGAATGAAGAATATATAAAAATTCCAAACAGCCCAGTTACAATCAGTGAAATTGAAAATGTAATTAAAAGTTTATCAATGAAGAAAAGCCTAGGTCCTGATGGCTTCACTGCTGAATTCCACGAAACATTTAGAGAAGAACTATTGCCACTACTCTTTAAACTTTTCAATGAAACTGAAAGGGAAGCAATGCTTCAAGATTCATTCCTGGAAGCAAGTGTTACTCTGATTCCAAAACCAAGGAAAGACCCAACCAAATAAGTGAACTACAGGTCAATATCCCTAAAGAACATAGATGCAAGAATCCTCAATAAGATACTGGCAAACAGAAGACTGAAGGTCATCAAGAAGATCATACACCCTGAACAAGTCAGATTTATCTCAGAGATGCAAGGATCATTCAACATCCATAAATCAATAAATGTAATACACTATATTAACAGAGTCAAGGACAAAAAACCTATGATTATCTCAATAGACACAGAAAAAGCATTCAACAAAGTTCAACACCCATTCAAGATAAAAACCTTGCAGAAAATTGGAATAGATGCTCTTTATCTCAACTTGATAAAGGAAAACTTGATAAATGAAAAACCAACATCCAACATCATATTAAATGGCCAAAAACTGAAAACCTTCATGCTAAAATCAGGAAGAAGACAAGAATGCCCACTATCACCAGTCCTGTTCAATATAGTTCTGGAAACATTAGCCACAGCAATTAGACAAGAGAAAGAAATTAAAGCAATAAAGATAGGAAAGGAAGATATTAAACTGTCATTATTTTCTGACAATATGATACTGCACATTGAAGACCCCAAAAATTCCACCAAAAGACTTCTAAACTTAATTGACACTTTCAGCAGAGTAGCTGAATACAAGGTCAACACTGAAAAATCAATAGCCTTCTTGTACACAAATAATAGACTCACTGAGAGAGAAATTAAGGAAATAATTCTTTTCATAATAGCAACCCAGAAAATGAAGTATTGAGGAATCAATCTAATGAGGAAGCAAAAGACCTCTACACTGAAAACTACAGCACTCTGAAAAAGGAGATCAAAGAGGATATAAGAAAATGGAAATATATCCCCTGCTCCTGGGTAGGAAGAATCAACATAGTGAAAATGGCCATACTACCAAAACTGCTATACAGATTTAATGCAATCCTGATTGAAATCCCAATGGTATATCTCACAGAACTAGAGAAAATAATCCAAAAATTCATTTGAAACCAGAAGAGACCTAGAATAGCAAAAGTCATTCTAGGCAACTGAGACATGTCAGGGGTATAACAATTGAAACTATAACAACTTGAAACTATACTGCAAAGCCACTGTGATAAAAACAGCACAGTTCTGGCAAAGAAAAAGACCCTAGGATCAGAGGAATAGATTGGAAAATACAAAAATAACTTCAGATATACTCATCTACCTCATCTTTGACAATGGAACAGACCATCCTCACTGGAGGAAAGATAGCCTGTTTAGTAAATGGTGTCAGAAAAATTGGATTTCAATCTGCTGAAGATTAAAACTAGACTCCTATCTTTCACCTTGCACTAAACTAAAATCAAAGCGGATTAAAGATCTAAATATTAAAACAGAGACACTAAACTTGCTGGAAGATAAGTTAGGCAGAACTCTTGAAGACACTGGCATAGGAAAAGACTTTATGAACAAATCCTCAGTAGCATGGGAACTAGCACAAAGAATCAACAACTGGTATCTCATCATATTGAAAACCTTCTGCACTGTAAGAGAAACCACCAACAGAGCTAAGAGACAACCTACAATGTAGGGAAAAAAAATTACCAGCTGCTCTACAGACAAAGGACTGTTATCTAGAATATACAAAGAACTCAAAAATTTCAGGCCCCCCAAATATAAAGACCTAATTAAAAAATGGGCATGTGAAATGAACAGACATTTCTCAGACAGAGAAGTAAAAGCAGCAAATAAATATAAGAAAAAATGTTTAACATCACTGGTCATTTGAGAGATGCAGATGAAAACAACACTGAGATTCCACCTCACTCCACAAAGAATGGCTGCTATCAAAAAATCAACCAAGAACAAATTTTGGTGGTGTTGTGGGGAAAAAGGAATCCTTCTCTGTTGTTGGTGGGAGGGCAGACTGGTGCAACCACTGTGGAAATCATTATGGAGATACATCAAAGAAATAGGACTCAAGGTTCCTTTTGACCCAGTTATTCCTCTGCTGAGTATCTTTCCAAAAGAAATAAAAGAATCATACCACAGTGATATATGCACACCCATGTTTATAGTAGCACAGTTTGTAATAGCTAAAACTTGGAAACAGCTCAGTTGCCCATCAGTTGGAAACTGAATAAAGAAGTTGTGGTTTTTCCTGTAAAATGCAATACTACTCAGCCATAAAGGATGAGAAACTAGAGTCATTCATAGGAAAATGGATGCATATTGAGGATATACCCAAGTGAAATAAATAAGTCACACATGTTTAAACACCAAATAGTTTCTTTGGCTTGAAAATCTAAAACTATATAAAGGAGCTAAAGGTGTAGGGAAGGTGGGATGGGTAGGGGAAGAGTAAAAAGGGAAAAGAAAAAAATGTAATAGAATGAAAAGATGAAAATAAAATGTTTGTAGATGGGGAGGGGAGGAGGGGGTGAAGGGAGGGCAGAGGTAAGGGGAAAAAATGAGAACCAAGATCTGCCATGTAGGGGTACAAGATCCCAACAATGAATGTAACTGTACTGTATCCCTAAAATGTACCAATAAACTCAATTAAAGCTGAAAAAAAGTATATATAAGATCCAAATTGTATAACTGATAATATGAAGTAGGAAGAAAAGGGCTAAAGTTGTAGGGGAGGTGGGAAGGGTAGGGGAAAGGAAATAAGGGACAAGAAAAAAATATGAGAAAAGGAAAAAATGGAAACAAACTCTTTGTAAATAGGGGAGGGTGAAGGGGGTGAAGGGAGGGCAGGGACAAGGAGAAAAAATGAGAACCAAGATCTGTCATGTAAAGGCACGAGATCCCAATGATGAATGTAACTGTACTGTATACCTAAACATACCAATAAATTCAATAAGATAAAAAAGAATGAGAAGCTAAAGCTGTTTATAGCTAAAAGGATGCACATTGAGGCAATATTGTTAAGTGAAATAAATAGGATACATATGTGTAAATACTGAACAGTTTCTCTAGTGTGAGAAACTGAAAGTGTGTGAAAGATACAATAAAAGGTATAATAGATGTTGTGAAATAGGAAGAAAAGGTGCAAAGGGGAAGGGGAAATTGGAGGGGTAGGGGAAAAGAAAGATGGGAATGGAATTAACATGAGAAAAAGAAAAATGGAAACAAAGTCTTTGTAGATAGGGAGAGGTAGAGGGGTTGAAGGGAGGGTGGGGAATGGGAGAAAAATAAGAACCAAAATGGATTATGTAAAGGTGAAAATTCCCAATGATGGATTTCATCACATTGTATGCCTTAAATGTACCAATAAAATTAGTTAATTTAAAAAGGTACAAGATCCCAGTGATGAACATAACTGTTTTGTGTGCCTAAAATGTTCCAATAAAAAATTTAAAAAGGTGTTATTGTGGAGGCACTGTGAAAGGCACATTAAAGGTGCCAAGTCCATTTGTAACTGACTGGTTGGAAGTTTATCACTGACATCCAGATTGAAGATGATATTATCCTATAAAATACTGCTAGTTGTGGGGACTGATTTGAGCAGGTCAATTTTAAAACTGCTAGGCTAATCCTCAGAAATAACTGTCTTATCAAGTTTTCTTCCTCTACACAACTACTTAGTCAACAACACACATTTGAGCTTAACTTCTTTCCTAATTCATTCCTTTACTTAGTGATCTTTGATATATTTCCTTTTTGAAAAACTTTTAAGGGAGCCATATAATCACATTAGCAAAATGAGAATGAGATACAGTGATTTGTGTCTGAAGAGAAAGGGAGAGGATTTTATTTGAGAAATCCTCTGTTGACTTTTCATGGGGGCTCTTAGGATGAGTTAAGAAGGGACAGATTATTTCACCTGGATGGATTTATTATATTACTCTAGCAATACACATTATAATCTCATGTGTCAGAATCCTAAAATCTTACAGATTGTTATGTCTTCTAACTGCTCCTAGTGACTTAAATTTTCCATGTTCTATATTGAGAATTGTTTGAAGACTTACCACGATCATAATCCCTTGGTTCTTTTGACAAGTGTTTGTACACTATTTGGCAGGTATTGTTCCAAATGTAGGGACACAGAAGCCATCGAGTCAACATCCTCAGTCTCATGGAGCTTAGATTCTAGTAATGCAATATTTCACTTCCTAGCCTGAAACAAGGCTTTGGGTGTGATTGTAATCCTTCCATGTTTTAACATGCTCTGTGGAAAATATTCTAAAAGGCCCTTTGGTACTCTAAGTGTGTTACAAATTCAGACTGTCCCTGGTTGGTGAGCTTGATTCCTGTCTACTATGTAGCTGCTTCTTCTGCAAGCCAGTGCCATCACTATGACCACTATTGATGCAAAAATGTTCACTTTGTTATGGACTTAAAACTTATTTTCTATTTAATTAGCACTTTTATGTGTATTACCTAGCATCTTCTACACTATAACTCTCCAAGGATTTCTCTTTCTTTCTCTTTCTGATACCCTCACTTCCCCTTCAGACACTTGGTTCTCAGCTCATCTACGATGAGCTTCTCTGAAAGACTGGGTGCTATTTCTTGAGGCAGAATATTCAATAACCTCTCTACTCGGGCTCCTAGGCTTCCCATCTCTTAAGCACTCTTCATTTTCAGAGGTATTGCAACCTTTTCTGCTAGGATGACTGTACAAAGAAAAATTTAGAGGGGAGAAAGACCTGATTTATGCCAATAGATGAGTTGCCATGATTATTTTTCCTTGTTTTGACATATAATATTTTTCTTCATATTTTTGTGCCTACATAGACTCTCCTGAATTTGCTAATTTTATTTTTTGGTCTGCTCATGACTGTGGGTGTTTCTTGTGTGCTTTGCAGCAATTATTCTAGGTTATCCTCAACCTTACTCTCTCCTTGGCTCTGGGTCCCTTGGATGTTGCCCCTATCTTCAAAGACTCCTGATCACTGGAGCTTCATCCACTTACAAATCATTTTCACTATTATCATTAGGTTCTGTCAGCAAAAATGAGACCTGACTCACCTACCTCTGCTCAGCATTGGAGAAACTGGGAGGGACTGGATGACACAGACTGCAGCTGGCATGTGGCTGAATTCTTTATAGCCAGGATCAAGGAATTATATAAGAATGCTAGTCCTCTGGGAAGACCCCCACGTAGTGGGCTGCGTTGCCTGACCTGGTGTGAGGAAGAGAAAATTTCCCTAAGGATAGAGCTCTGCTTCCTTCTCATACTCTCTACTCATCCTCTAATGAGTACCCTCCCTGCACAGGCCCCAGGAGTCTAGTCAGTCAGAGGAACAGTGGCCTCACACCAACACCTTACATCTCACTATGGTACTGTGTGAGTAGCTACTTTTGGCAGAGAGGCAGTGAAGACTTTTTCTGTCCCCAGAGTGCTGTAGGAAAAACCCAGCACCTCAAAGTCAGTTCAGTGATATACAAACATTACAGGCAGAGATATGATTCTGTCTCAAATTTGCAAGACTTGATATATTTATTATAAGAATTACATGATATGATTCTGTGAGCATTTAATTCATCTAAAAATGTATTATTAATAGAAAGTAAAAAGCATTTATATAAATGACACATGTTTAATATATAGATTAAGGACATGGCTTTCCATCCAGTCATTTGCTCTGTGATTTGGGTTAAATTAATGTGCCATTCTAAGCCTTAGCTTTTTCACACAGAACATGAGAAAAAATATATCAACTTGTAGGATTGGTGTGATATAAGATAATGACTAGAAAGTGCTCAGCAACTATTTATAAGAAACGGAATAATAAACAAACACTGGTTTTAACTATAATTAACATTTTCCAGTACTAGGGGACAAACCCAAGGCTTTGTTCATGCTAGGCAAGCTCTATTACAGCTCAGCTACATCCTCAGACCAACTTTCTCTTAAGCATCAGGCAACTTAACTTTAAAAGCATTTTTTTTTTTTTTTTTTTTGATTAAGTATCTCATTGGGCTGGGGATTTAGCTCAATGGTTCAGTGGCCTGTCTTGCAAGCACAAGGACTTGAGTTCAATCTCTGGTACCCCCACCCCGTAAAAAAGTAGCTCGTAAAATATTTCTTCATCACCGGCAACCTTATGCTCCTCCTTGTAGGTTCACAGGAGTGACAAAAATGACAATATATTTTCAAGTGATTTTCTCAAAAATTAGTGAAATAATGTACTTGGCTGGAGAAACAATGTGTTTATCAATAGATACAAACTATTATTGAAATTGGCATTATTTTTAGTTGGCAGAATTTATGGGTATTCAGTAATCAAAGTAAAATAAAATAGAACTGCAGTTCATTTTCTAGTTTATATTTATCTTGACCACTAGATGTCAGTAAGGCTCATACTCTAAAACTATATTCCTTGATTCAATGTATACTTATTGAGCTTCTGCTGCAAGCTAGACAACACAGCAAGTAGAGGCTCAATAAAAATAAGATAAATGAACAGAAGCTTGCTAACAGAAGCTTGCTAACAGAAGCTTGCTTGCTATTTGAGGACTTTGGATATGTGATGATCATATCAACTACTTTTTAAAAATACAAATACTAAAAGTTTGCTTGCGACTGATCACTGGTAGTTGTAATTTTTCAAGGTATTTTAGGTATATTTTTACTTGCATAGGATTAAGATTAAAAATTTTTCCCTTCAAGGATCCTTGATTTATCTTATGTTGAGTATAAAGGATAAAAAATTGTGGCTTTCTTTGATTATTCATTATATTCCCTATAAATTGATGTATCTAACTATATATTAGTATATTGATGTTTCAGAACTACAATATAATTAAAGGGTTAGAAAGCCAATTTTTTTATTCAATACTTATGATTCTTACTAAACTTACACAATATCCCTAACATATCAGCTGTATCTTCATCCTATTTTGGGCTTTAGTGCCAATAGTATAAAATTAGTGCAAAATCTAGGAATGAAAATATAGACTTTGTCTAGTGGTTAGATCTTTAATTTTTATGTCAATACCCAGTGCAAATATACTACATTTGATTTCAAAGTGCACAAGCCCAAATAATTTTTATCAGCATTATTTTAGATAACTCTGTCTAAAAAATACAAAGAAGTTCAAATCTATACTAATAGGACTCCAGGAAGAAAAGAAGGATGGAAGGAAGGAAGGATGGAAGAAAGAAAGACAGGGGAAAATATTGAATATCACGGATATGGTTCTAAAATAGTATAGAATAGTGATTGAAAAGAGGATATAAAAATACTGGTGTTCAGCATCATTAATCATCAAGAAACAGAAATGATAACTTCAATAAGATGACTGACACTACAGCAGCTAATCAAGAGACAAACCAAATGTTGGTGAGAATGTCACAACTGGTTTGAATTCTCAGTTGATAGAAGTGTAAAATGGTGAAAATGTTGAGAATTTTCTTCAAAGTTGGGACCAGGAAATGGAAATATTTATAAGCACTTGCATTTTTAAAAGTGTTTTGGAGGGAGCTGAGTAATACCAATATTTTCTTTTCTTCTCTTTTTTGGTATTGGGGTCAAACTCAGGATCATTGCTCTTGTAAGGCAGGTGGCAGAACCACTGAGCTAAATCCCCAGGCCATAAATTTCATTTCTTTTGTTTTTGTTTTGGTATCAGGGATCGAACTCAGGACTTTGTGCTTGTGAGGCAGATAGCAGAACCACTGAGCTAAATCCCCAGCCCAATATCAAGATTTTGACTGGTGGGAAGAGATAATGCCACTACTTCTCAAATTCTTTAATAAAATTGTAAGGGAAGCAATACTCCCAAATTCATTCCTGGAAGCAAGCATTACTTTGATTCTGAGAAAGACCCAACCAAAAAAGGAGAACTACAGACCAATCGCCCTAATGAATATAGTTGCAAATATCCTCAGTAAGATACTGACAAACACAATACAGAGGATAATCAAGGAGACCATATACCCTGATGAAGTGGAATTCTTTCCAGGGATGAAAGGATGGTTCAACATATGTAAACCAATAAATGTAATACACTATATTAACAGAGGCAAGGAAAAATCCATATGATCATCTCAATAGATGCAGAAAAAGCATTTGACAAAATCCAACATGCATTCATGATTTTAAAAAATCCTACAGAAAATTGGAATAGGTGGTCTTTATCTCAACATGATAAAGTCTGTCTATGAAAAATCAATAGCCAACATCATACTAAATGGTGAAAAACTGAAATCCTTCATACTAAAACCAGGAACAAAACAAGAATGTCCACTATCAACATTCTTGTTCAATATAGTTTTGGAAACATTAGCCACAGCAGTTAGACAAGAGAAAGAAATAAAAATAATAGAGATAGGAAAGGAAGAAATTTATCTATCATTATTTGCTGACAATATGATACTCTAAATAGAAGACCTAAGAATCTCTATAAAGAGATGTGTAGACTTAATTGCCAGATTCAATAGAGTAGCTGGATACAAGATCAATGCTCAAAAATTAATAGCCTTCTTGCACACAAATAGCAGACTCACTGAGAGAGAAATTAGGGAAACAATTCCTTTCAAAATAAAATCCCCCCCAAAAAAAGAAAGAAAGAAAGAAAGAGAGAAGTATCTAGGAATCAATCTGATGAGGGAAGTAAAAGACCTCTATCTTGGAAACTGCAGCACTCTGAAAAAAAGAGATCCAAGAAGATATAGGAAATAAGGGACAAGAAAAAATATGAGAAAAGGAAAAAATGGAAACAAAGTCTTTGTAAACAGGGGAGGGTGGAGGGGGTGAAGGGAGGGCAGGGTATGGGGTAAAATGAGAGCCAAGATCTGTCATATAAGGGTACAAGATCCAATGATGAATGTAACTGTACTGTATACTTAAAAAGGACCAATAAACTCAGTAAGATAAAAGAGTAAACAAGGGTTTAGGGAAATTAATGAAAGTTGAAAATATGAAAAGAATTCAAGACCAAAACAAAACATAAAAATAATATTTTAAAAAATGGAAAGATGTTCTTCACTCCTGGGTAGGAAGAACCAATATAGTCAAAATGGCCATACTTCCAAAACTACTATACAGATTCAATGCAATCCCTATTGAAATCCCAACAGTATATTTCACAGAACTAGAGAACAATCCAAAAATTCATTTGGAACCAGAAGAGACCTAGAATAGAAAAAGTAATTGTCGGCAACAAAGACAAGGTAGGATCTATCACAATCTCCAATTTGAAACTATACTACAAAGCCACTGTGACAAAAATAGCATGGTACTGGCAAAGAAACAGACCTGAGGATCAGTGCAATGGATTAGAAGATGCAGAAACAATTCCAAACATATTCAATTACCCCATCTTTGACAAAGAAGCTAAACACACTCACTGGAGGAAAGATAACCTCTTTAATAAATGGAAAAACTGGATTTCAACATGCTGAAGATTAAAACTAGACCTATAGATAGTCTTTATCTTTCACCATGCACTAAACTAAAATTGAAGTAGATCAAATATCTAAATATTAAAACAAAAACAGTAAACATGTTGGAAGACAAGTTAGGTAGAACTTTTGAAGACACAGGTATAGGAAAAGACTTTATGAACAAAACCTCAGTAGCACAGGAGCTAGCACAAAGAATCAACAGTGGGGATCTCATCTTATTAAAAAGCTTCTGCATGCAAGGGAAACCACCAATAGAGGTAAAAGAAAAATTTACCAGCTGTTCCTCAGATAAAGGACTACTATCTAGACTATATAAAGAACTTAAACTAGATTTCCCAAATTTAAAGACCCAATTCAAAAATGGACATCTCAAATGAACAAACATGTCTCAGACAAATAAGTAGAAACAGCATATAAACATATAAAAAATGTCCAACATCCCTGGTCATCCAAGAGATGCAAATGAAAACACTGAGATTCCATCCCACTTCAAGAAGAATGGCTGCTATCATGAAATCAACCAATAACAAATGCTGCAGGGGTTGTGAAAAAAGGAACCCCTCTTCACTGTTGGTGGAGTATAGATTGGTACAACCACTGTGGAAATCATTGTGGAGATTCCTCAAAATACTAGGATTAGAGATTCCATCTCTCCCTGTTATATTCTTGCTGGTAACTTCTCAAAAGAATTAAAATCATACCACAGCGACATATGCACACCCATGTTATAGTGGCACAGTTTGTAAGCTAAAACTTGGGAACTGCCAAAAAGCCCATCAATTGCTGAGTGGATAAAGAAGATTTTTTAAAATATAAAATGGAATACTCAGCCATAAAGAAAAACTTGAGACATCTATACCTCAACAGATGCACCTTGAGGCCATACTCACAAGTGAAATAAATAGGACACAGGTGTGTACATACTGAATCATTACTCTGGTGTGAGAAACCAAAAGTGTAAATGAGGACCAAAATGTACAATAGATATTGTGAAATAGGAAGAAAATGCTTAAAAGTGAAGGGGAACTAGGGAGTGGGAGCAGGGAAAGGAAAGAAAAAGAATTGAAAGTAAGGAAAAATGGAAACAAAGTTTATGTATATAGGAGATGGGGGGATTGAAGGGAGGGCAGGGGAATGGGACAAAATCAGAAACAAAATGTATCATGGAGAGGTACAAATTCTCAATGATGAATATGATCATAATGTGTCCCTAACTGTACCAATAAGCTCAATAAAATGTTTTTCATCAGAAAAAAATTCTGACTGATTATTAGGAGATATGGATTGATAAACCAATTAGTAGATCAGTGTTGGAATATATTGATACTGTTTCTGGATTGAATGTCATGGGAGGTTGTTTGAAACTAGACTGAGTGATGCATGTTCCCAGGGTGCTGGCAGATAATGTGATAAAGTTTACAATGAACAGTACTAATAGTTAATGAGCTAGGCTGGCTTCTATATTATAGACAGTATCCTGTGCTGGAAAAAGGATTTCTAAGGATGAGGAGTGCCTGCCAGAGTAAGCAAGGTCTATGGAAATTGAATGTCTTTGAATATTTACTACTAGTAGTAAATATTAATATAATTAATCCTGGCATAAATATATTTTCTTTTGTCATCATTTCCTCAACTACATTCATCTTCTGTGTTCTTTTCTTCATCATATCATTTATATTTTTGCTCACCTTATGTCAAATGCACTTAATATTCTCAAACAGTAGCAAATTTATTCCCTATTGAACATGTATATATAAGCATTGTGGGAGCCCGCTGGCATTTGACATTGGAAAAGTAATTTCTTAATGTATGACTCTCTCTGTTCGCTTATTTGGCATTTCTGAGACAAGGGTCTCAGCTATGCAGATGAGATTGACCTTGAATACACTGTGTAATCCAGGCTGGTTTTATGGGATTATGGGCATGCACCATCATGCCCAGCTCAAGGACTTTGTTAAATTTGACCTTGTGATGGGAGGAACTCAGATAGCCAAAGATTTGATCTCCTCTCTAATAGTTGCTTGGTGCTTCCTGTTGGCCTGCCTTTAAAAGGAGCTGTTTCTGTGAAATAAAAGGGGACCTCTTGTCTCCACACTATTGAGTGTGCTGTCCTTTCTCAATCCTCACTTTCCAACTCAGGTACATTTGTGTTGTGATGGCTGGGCCACCACAAGTATGTAAATATATACATACATACACAGTTTAATTACTGCCATGGCATGCAGATTATTCTGACATTGGGGTTGCTGTTAGTCCTAAGAAACAATACTTTGACACAAGAGTGAAGCAGAAAGTTAGAAACTGGGCATGCAGAGGCTGCGTGTAAAGAACTATGCAGAACTTCCCCTAGGATTCATGGGATATTACTCATGTAACATTTTGATACAGAAATGTATCAAATTGTTCATAGACCTATGTGCTACATAATGATTTACCATTGAAGATTTAGGGTAAAATATTAATTACATATGTGGTGACTATCCAATTACTCCACATAAAGGTTCTTGATAATATTCAGGAAAATTCTTTTTTTCTGTTTGGTTCCATTAATTATTCAGGTTTTTCTAACTGTAAAAACAGATCATATCTGCTCATCTTGTTTGTTCTGCCACAAACCTATGGTGCTAACATTGTTAATTTTAATAATGCCAGTTGCTCTTCAGAGCAGTCTAGATCTTCTCATCTCTTGTATTTCCAAATTCTGTTTCATTAATGTTAACTGACCAATTACTTAGGACACTGACATGCAACAGTGTAATGCCTACGAATAATGGATTTCAACAACTCTTCCAAAAGTCCTTTATATGTTTCTTTGGTGATGATGACAAACACCAGATTTAAGCAAGGCCTTCTTAAAACTTTCTTTTCTATTCATGCTAATTTTTTTTTACTCATTGAGTTTGTTGGTACATTTTAGGTATACAGTGCAGTTACATTCATCATTGGGATCTTGTACCTTTATATGACAGGTCTTGGTTCTCATTTTTCCCTTACCCCTGCCCTCCCCTTTCCCGCTCATCAGCTTTTTTAAGTAGGGAAACGATTTTCAGTTTCTGGGTTTTGAAAAAAACAACACTTCACACATGAGCATTGAAGCAAGAGGCTCTGACTCATCTCCCATTGTGTTCAAAAGGCACAGAGGACTAAGCCATCAGCACTAAGGTAATGCATAATGGTCAGGTGAGTCGAAGTCTAGCTACCTATTTTTTTCTTACCCTTATTACCTTTCTCCTACCCTTCCCACTTTTTTGTTTGCAATTCTATAGCTTTACTTTAGAAAGACAAATCTGCAAACCACTTGAACTAGTTAGATTTGTATAGCTGCATTTCTAGGTGACTGCTTTTAATGCAGACCACACCACTTCCTCTCACACGGTGCCACCAGGTGGGGTTGTGGGTAATGTGCTGCTGTGCTCCTCATAGCTGGGAGTATGATACAAGGGAGAAGAACACTCCCATTTATACAAGGAGTGTCCCTACTTCATCTGGAATTATTTAACACTGGCATAGGAGAAGAAGGCATCAGTGGGATGTAAAGCAAGACATAGATCGAAAGTACCTGGTGGCACTGTAGAACCATGGTCTTGAAGGCATTTAGAGACAAGTGTAGCTACTTCTGTGTTAATGCCAGACAGGTGACATGAAGTTGGTGAGAGGCTGAAATACTCTGGTTATCAGTGCCAGGGTTGGGGAGGGGAATAAAGTAAAAGATGTCTATTGTTCCCACTGATGTTCTGGGCCTTGAAGGTAGAAGACAGAATGGACATTTGAACACAGATGGGCAAGATCGATTATACAGACCTAGCACAAGGCTCAAGCCCAAGGTTTAGCAGAAGACCTTTGGTGGATCAGAGGTCTGAATTCATCCTATTTCTGATCTGAGTGAAAATTTCTCTCAATCAGGATGTCAGCACCCTTCTTGTGGCCTCATCTTGTGTGATATCATGAAAGAAAACTCTGCTGTCCTGAGAGTTTCATCTGCTCATCAAGCCACTTTCCTGAAATCTGGTCCCAGCCATAGGACCCTATGACAACTCAATAGGCACGGATAATAGAGCTTCTTAGGGAAAATGGCCAACTCCACGTGCTAGGTGGTATAGGAAGAGAGTCACAGAGTGGTCTGAAGAGGAGAATTAAAGCTATATTTGTTTGGTTCAGGCTCATACCACCTGTCCAGAGCCTTGCTGTCCCAGAACCAGAAGTGGATGTGGAAACATTTAAGAAACTTACTTCACAGCAGAGGTCACCTAGCAAGGGAGCCCAGGACAGTGACTCTGCTCAGCTGGGTCTAAGATGGTATTGGAGTTTGATTATAAGCCTCTTCAGAGCTAGCATCACTGTGCATTCCAATCTTGTGTGCACTATTATGTTTATACTTAATTGAAATTACTCCCATAAATATTTTTAATAAGAAAGTTGCCTTATGCATGCAATAGAACCCTTACCAACTCTGAAAAAGAAAAAAAAAACTTTGGCTTTATTTAGCACGTTTATGTGTGATACAGACGTCGGTGACTAAGGTGCTTACTACTCCTATGGACCATAGAAATAAAGACTGGACCAAATTCATTCACTGTTATTTTGTTCTTCTTTTTCCTGCCTATACTTTCTGTTGTCCCCCTTTTCTCATTACCAACACCAACCCTAGGCTATCCTTTCTGTCTGCCACTTTCCTAGACAGTTCCACTGAACTTCACATACATATATTTTCTACTTGAATATCCCACAAGAGTTCAAACATTTTCATCAAAAGAATTTATCTGATTGATCCTCCTTCCCTTGTTTGAGTACATTTTTTATGTAAACAAGTGACTGTTTATTTGAACTTCAGTCTTTTGATTTGTTAATGAAGGATGTAAATCAGTTTCCAGATATTTCCATCTTTAAAAATTGGTGTTCCATAAAACTTTAGGTTTAAGAAGTAGAGACTGTAAAAAAACTAATTATAAATCCCAGCACTCAGGAGGCTGAGGCAGGAGTTCAAGACCAGCCTGGGCTACATAGTGAGTTCCAGGTCAGTCTCAACTACATAGTGAGACCCTGTCTCAAAAAACAAACAAATAAACAAAAACTAATTTTGATCTATACACATATACACAGGAAATTTCACAAGGTGCTAAAATATTCAAGAATTCTACTTAGTTCATGTTAAATTTCAGACCAAGTGGTGCCCAGATACACAAAAACTAAATAAATTCTCTATTCTATATCTGCCACTGTTCATAATAACCTAGTCTGGTGTACTTTTGAGTACTTTATATATTGTTACAGGCTTAGACAATGGTTCCAAAGTGTAGGGCACTAGTGACACTTCTCCTGATTTCTAAGAAAGATTTCTCTGGTCAGTCATAATTCAATTCAGTTACCTTTGACCAATTTTAAAACAAATCATATTTCCAAGCCATATCTGGAGTTTGTAAATGGAAGTAAATATTGGAAATCTGTATGATTAATACATTGCCCTGAAACTAGTTTGAGAATGATAATCAAGTCTTGTCTTGTGCTTAGACCTTAGAATGAATCTGATTTCATTTTCTAAATTTGAATTCCTGTATATCTGAAGGTAAATGATGTATCAAACAAGGGAAACTGTAAGATAGAATACAATTAGAATTAGGCACAGGCACATACAATTATTCACATCTAAAATAGTTTTGCATCAAGTTAGAAAATGTTATCATCTTTCCTTAATGGCTACCCAGTGTCTCCCAAATTCTCCAGTCTCCAAGACCTGGTTTACTGAAGAAAGATTTAAGAATAAAAGGAATAGAGGAAGAAAGACTTTGGAAGAAGAAAGAAAGTGAGAATGACAAAAGATTAAGACTCAGAACATTAAAATACAATACAGTAAAATAAAAATAAAGATTGTAAACATGAAGTCAAAATTTGTGATTAACATGAAGAATAGAAAGCAGTGGAGCAGTAGATGTTCCAATTCAGACATTATTAATCCATAGATTAGTTTTTCATCTACAAAATATTAGTCTTACTTAGCAGATACAAAAAAAAGAAAAATGAAGAGAATTCTCGTCCTTTTTCTGCAAGTAATTCTACTCCAAGTCCATTGCCACCTCCAGCATTTTGTGTCTTAGTCTCTTACTTTTGTCCATGTACATGAAGGGAGGTGGAAGAATGGGCAGCAAAGATAGTTCTGATATCTGTCAATGCTAAATCAATTTCAGCCAAAATGAAATCTTGCCACCATAAGCTATTGTTATAAAAGATTTAAAAGGGTGCTAAGATTCATATAACTTGGGTTGTAAGTGTATATGTTTACTCAAACTTTACATAGAATTATTCATTTTGTATAAATATCTTTACAACCCTATCTCGGATCTGCTTGGTCCTGACTCCATAAATAATGGGGTTAAGGGCAGGTGGGACAACCACATATAGATTAGCTAAAAGAATATGAATATAATGTGGAATACTTTTGCCAAAACGGTGTGCCATAAAAGAAAAAAGTGCTGGTGTGTAAAAGCACAGCATGACACAGAAATGGGAGCCACAAGTATTGAGAGCTTTTAGCCGGGCATCTTGAGAAGGAAGGCGGAAAACAGCTCGAAGGATAAGCACATAGGAAGAAGTGATCAGGATCAAATCCACCACGATATTAGAAATCACCATGAGCCCGTAGATTATGTTCACCTTGATGGGTGCACAGGCCAATCGGGCAAGACCCATGTGCTCACAGTAGGTGTGAGGCATGAGGTGATGTCCACAGAAGGGTAGTCGTAGAATGAGAAATACAAATGGAGTCACAAGAATTAAATTTCTTCCAACAACAACAGAGACCAGGATGCCGATGGTTTTATTTGTGAGGATCATTGTATACTGGAGAGGGTTGCAGATGGCAACAAAGCGGTCATAAGCCATGACAACCAGTAAAACTGTCTCCATGCCTGTAAACATGTGGATAAAGAACATCTGAGCAAGGCAACCCCCAAAGCTGATCTCTTGGAAATTGAACCAGAAGATACCCAGCATTTTGGGGACTGTGGATGTGGATAGGCCCAGATCAATCATAGACAATATGGCCAGGAAGTAGAACATGGGTTGGTGGAGGTTGTGTTCAGTCTTGATCACAAAGAGAATGGTGATGTTCCCCACGAGGGATATCAGGTACACAATACAGAATGGTATAGCAATCCAGACATGTGCAGTCTCCAGTCCTGGTATGCCTAGCAGCAAAAAGAAGGGTGGGTGGACCTGGGTATTATTGATAGAAGACATTCTCCTAGCAAATGTCAGTGCATTTCTATTATGTAAGAGGACCAAACTTTCATTAAGATATTCTCTTTTCAAGTCCCTGGAGAGACGGAAAGACATCAATCAATGTGGAGGATGTAATGGTACAAATACTTTATAAACATTAGGGATTCTCTTATTCAAGGGTAATTGTCCAAATCAGCACAGGTTCTTCTTCTGAATCCACCATAGGCAATACTATTCATAGTTTTATTTTTTTCTAATTCATGAGATTTTCAAAAGAACTAAACATATTTCATGGCATAACATGTACTCACTATTTTATGGCATTCTCTAACATCCTTTAGTTTGGGAGAATTATCTTGCATAATGTTTCTCAAAGTGTGGTCTGGTAAGAATGGATGATTCACACTATCATCGGTATTCCAATTTGATATAAATAGGGATTTATATCTTGGATCTAGAATAGTTACATAAGGAGGATCAATCATAAGTTCTATCTTAGAATGTCCTCCACAGTAGCTCTGCAGCCCAGACCAATATATTTATTCTGTAAAAACACAGCTACTTTAACTTATGCAGTTTCCAAAGCCTCCAATGTCCAACTTATTCTATAATACTCAGATCATTCTAGAAAAAAGAAGTTTCTTATGAAATTATATTCATCTTCCTTACAACACATAACATTAACAAATAACATATATGATTAAACTTACATCCTTCCTAAAACGGTGGCTAACTCCAGGTATGAAGAGATAAAAAGAATCTAACAAAATTCAGTGACACCAAAATTAAAGTAGTTAGGGAATATACCTCATCCTTTGAAAATAAAAAAGAAAATTACCCTTTTTTAACTTTCTGTGTCCCTAGCACACTGTAAAACACTTTAGCAATTAATATATTCTGAGTTCATGGTTCACATACAGAACAGCTGTTAAGAAGGGCAAAGATCAGGGGAATATTAATCTAAATATCCTTAATACTGACATGTGAAGATTTGGTTCCATGTGTGCATGCGTGCGTACGTGCATGCGAGCTTGTGTGCGCATGCTGAAGAGGGCAAGGACAGAAAGTGAGGAAAGGTTTTATATCATGTGTGTTGTTCCACATGCCAGTTTTCTATAACTTTGACTGGCAGTTATCACACAGTAGAAATATCCACAGAAGGGAGACAATGATTCCCTGTTCTATAGGAGAAGAAGAAGAAGAAGAAAAAAAAACCTTTTAACCTTAGAGAAGCTGGAGAGAAATTTGTCCTCCTAGGAAGAAATGAACTAAATATTAAGGGGCAAATGCCGAGCTGAGAAATCTGTGTTCATGGAGCTTGACTTAGAACAGCCTGAGGAAATAGCTAGTGTTATACATCATGGGATTTAAGTCCTGAGTCAGATTCACCTCTAGGGTGGTGTTTTTTAACATGACGCTTGACGAGTAGAGCCAAAGGTCTCCAGGGGGAATGATAGCACAGTATAGCATAGTACAGTACAGTACAGTTTAGAGCCATGAGGACAACACTCCCATTTGTCCAGAATAGTTGTCTTCCTTCTGATACACCTGTGTGTCAACAACAGCGGCAGGAAGTGTGTGGCCAATAAGTACATATGATTTCTTGGGACAAAATAGCAAGTTTATCCTGTTCTAGATGTACAGGTTGATGATCTCAGTTCCACATTTCACTGGGAAAGCAAAATTGATAATAGAGATCTTTTCTTTTTAGTGCTCACCAATGCTTGAAACATTCCCTTTGTGATTTCTTTTCACTCTGCCATATATTCGTACCTCTGACTCTGGCAGAAATATTAAGATTTGTTTGGCTTTTGAAACCATCCAGGCTTACTTTCCAAATCGGTTTCTTTTTCTCCAAAATTGGGAAAAATAAATCTAAGTAATGTAGTTTATTTTCTCAACAAATAAAACTAATGTATATCATGGAACTAGCTAGTATACTTTTGCTTCCAAATATTTTATTTTATTTTTTTAGCCCAGGATACTAAGAAAAAAAAATCACCAAGTATCTTAAGTAGTTTATTTCTCTTTTTAGAAGATTACCATTTATAATTAAGCCATCACTGGCTACAAACAAAATAAAAGAGGTATGGAGGAAGGTTGATCCAGAAGAGGAGTGGCACTAGGCCAGCCATTTATACTTTCACTGGACTTCTATCAGTACCAACATAATACTGCATTGTGTAGTTTGAAGGGAGCCACGTTCTCTCCTTGTTTTCAGTTTTCCCAGGATCCATGGTACCAAGGCAGTTGATAAAAGCGTGACATAATCTCTATTCCATCACTTCACTTCCAGAGAAGCAGGCTGGGTCCAGCTGCCCTTGCAGGGATATTGGGTTTACGACAGCAAAGGCTTGGAAATATAGTTCCATAAAGTAGCAAGAACAAGGGAGCTAAGATCGAGTGGGAAACTGGTAAGTTAACAGGATTATGAGAGAGGGAAAGGAAGAAAATAGGACAGCCCCAATGGATAACATCAATGTCATGATATTTGGATATTGAGATCAGTCACACCTCTACCCGCAAACCAAAAATGTGACTGTGGCCTACAAGAGTTTCTTTCTCAGATGAACCATAGCAAGTCTAGTTGTTGGCTGCCAAAAAGTCAACTTGCTACCTTGAAGAATTTTCATCCTTACTGACAGCTGATAGGGTTGTGACAGTTTCACTGTGTTTTGAGAGTCCTGCCTAGAGCACTGTGCCTGTGTGAGCATTAGCATGTCGGTGTGTGAGGGTATAGAGACAGACAGACAGACAGACAGACACACACACACACACACACACACACAGAGGGAGAGAGAGAGAGAGAGAGAGAGAGAGAGAGAATTACTAATTTGTATATCACAGCCCTTACCTGTGGCTGTCCATACAATCCGATGTGGTGTTGTTTTCAAGAAGGGAATGGTGCTTGAAACTTCAGCAAACAGGAGATTGCAATCCTCTTCTGTCCTCACTTGCTCTCTCCTCCCATCTCTGTATTGTTTCACTATCCTGCTCAAAGATCCTTAACCTTTTAACCTTTTCATCTATCTCTAATTTGAAGCAGAATCACAGCATGAGCTAGTTTCTTTAAAATGGTGCCTGGGAGCCTCTTGGCCCCATGCCTGTCTAGTCCTATGGAGAGCAGCTTTTTAGTGAGTCTAGGCAAGTCCCAAAACCCCCGAGCCTGGTCTTCAGCATCCTCTGGGCATAGACCAAGGCCCAGGGGTCATTAAGTCTCTTATCTTTTTTTTCTTCCACATTGTATCTATACAGGAACACTGTACCAAATGGAGGCCCTTTGCTTAGAAATGGAGATGTGGTATAAGATGTGAGGAAGGACAGTATCCTGAAGAAAGAGGACATTGAATCAGCTTTTCCCAGGTATAAATTAGTTTATGCCACTTTGTTTTCAAAATGTAGTTTCTTAGGAAATTCTTTTTTATGCTGTTTAACTGAAAGGTATGAATCTTGATTCAGCTTTGTTCTAGTTTCAGCTGGGGAATCAAAATATGAAGAAATAGAAGACCCCTGGAAAAGAGGCATTAGACTCTGTGGCAGCAACTTGTTTTATAGGCAAAGTGCATTCCTATAGATAATGACTGTAGCTTTCTCCCACTCACAAGAATCCCTTTCCCCGTCCATAATGGTGAACAGACAGCCTCAGGAGGGACATGTGTTCAGCTCTCATTTTATATTGGAAAAATTCCACATTTCCCTTGTTAACTTATTTAATTGCCCTTTCCAGCCAGAGCACAAGTGATGTTTCCCACGTCTTCCTTCCTCAGTGAGGATGAAATAGGCCTGGTAACATTTCCCAAACATGTTGTAGGCGCTGCTTCTCCCTACTATAGGTAGAAAGAGACTGAAGAGCAGTTGAATACACTTGATAATCAGTTAATATTTTTTGTCTTCTAGTTTGACTTTTCATCACAGAAAAAGAAATTCTGCCCGTAGTCCAAAAGAGATTCAGGCTTGTTCTGCTATGATCTCATGTTAATCATTTCTCTTTCAATCAATGACAAGGTTATTGCCTAGTTTCCTATCTCTCTCCTGTGTGGTCTATTTTCCCCATTGCATCCACATTTATTTTCCCAAATCAAACCTAATTCTATCCAGTCTCTACTTAGAATTTCTTCTTATGAAACTTTACCACTACTGTATATGATAAAATATAAACAGCATTATTGCTAAAATTCTTCTTCACTCAGCACCCAAACAGCTCTTTAACTGTACTTCATCAATTTACTGCAAATGTCCTTGTCTTTGGTGATCAAAAGTCCTATATTGAAGTAGCTTCCACTCATTTCCATATTCCTTTGAATCTTCCTCCATTACCTTGTCCTCTATGATTGTTTGCCACGTGAACCAAACAGATGTGATAGCTGTGTCTTTGTATTTTCATATCATTGTAATAACACATGTGCCGTTTTTTGCTTAGGATTCTTTTACATCCTTTCAGTAGACTGATAAGACAGTAAAGTTTTACTCAGCTTTGTTCTTCAACTCCACTGACCACGGTTCCTTGAACATAGGAGGTACTCTGGTATTACTAAGTTACATTGTTTTCTGTGCTGTATGATTTTCCATCTCCTATTCTAATTCTATTCCAAACATTATCCCACTGTGTCTTTTGGAATCAACTTTTTATGAGCAGTAATATTTTTGCCTTAAATCATTTCTGATGTTCTGTTCATTTTCCTTTTGAGACAGAAATCCAGGTGTTCCCTGTGGGCACGGTTTCTCTTGAAAACTGTAAGGGATTGAATATATATTTTTACAATAATCCCTAGTACTATAATGCCTAGAAGACTTCTTATTTCTTCTTAATGGTATTTCTACAGTACTTTCTACCTCTCATCCTTAAAAACTGAATCTACATCTTAGATGCTCATGAGATATGTATTAATGAACTTTCCTATTGCTTGGGGAAAAAATACCTGGTACCCACGACTTAAAGGAGGGGAGGTTTCAAAGAGCTGAGACTAGAGGTTCCATTTGATTCAGCTATCCCTCTTCTGGGTATCTTTCCAAAAGAATTAAAAGAATCATACCAGAGTGATATGTGCACACCTGTGGGAATCATGAGTATTGGTTGTAAGTATTGTTAACTTTAGTAACTCCATATTTGTTAAGTTTCCCCAGTTTAGAAGGTGGTGTATTTCCTTTGTGGAATTCCTGAAAGTTGCAGTTTCTTGTCACTGACCTTCAGACGTGTGGTTGTCTGGGTTACTACTACCCATGGTGGTTGTTTTTGTTGAGCCTGTTTGCTCTTTCCTATGTGAACTTTCATTTACTATGGTAATCCCATCCCATAATAGTTTGTGGTTTTTTGCTTTAAAAGGCTGATGCTTGCCTGCAATAAACGTCACCTTGATCAGACTCTTATCTTGGCATCCTTCCTTTCTCTCTGCCCCATCTCCACCCTGCTGCTCTTTCAGGTTTGAGACACTGCTGGACAGTGCTCTGTGTCTCTGGCTTGCGACACACACCCATGTTTATAGCAGCACAGTTTGTAATAGCTAAAACTTGGAAACAGCCCATTTGCCCATCAGTTGGAGACTGGATAAATAAGATGTGGTTTTTCTATAAAATGGAATATTACTCAGCCATAAGGAATGAGAAATTAGATTCACTCATAGGAAAAATGGATACATATTGAGGATATACTCCTAAGTGAAATAAATAAGTCACACATGTGTAAATACCAAATAGTTTCTCTGGTGTGAATAAACTGTAATAGTACATAAGATCCTAATGAAATAACGGACATTGTGAAACAGGAAGAAAAAGGGCTAAAGGTTTAGGGAAAGTGGGAAGGGTAGGGGAAAGGTAATAAGGGAAAAAATATGAGAAGATGAAAAAATGGGAATAAAGATTACTCAGCCATAAGGAATGAGAAATTAGATTCACTCATAGGAAAATGGATACATATTGAGGATATACTCCTAAGTGAAATAAATAAGTCACACATGTGTAAATACCAAATAGTTTCTCTGGTGTGAATAAACTGTAATAGTACATAAGATCCTAATGAAATAACTGACATTGTGAAATGGGAAGAAAAGGGCTAAAGGTTTAGGGAAAGTGGGAAGGGTAGGGGGAAGGTAATAAGGGAAAAAATATGAGAAGATGAAAAAATGGAAATAAAGTGTTTGTTAGTGGGGAGGGGAGGAGGGGGTGAATGGAGGGCAGGGACAAGGGGAAAAATGAGGACCAAGACCTGTCATGTAAAGGTGCAAGATCCCACTAATGAATGTAACTGTACTGTATACCTATAATGTACTAATAAACTCAATAAAAGAAAAAAAAGGAGGAGAGATTTATATGGCTCATAATTTTGGAGGGTTCAGTCCATGTTTGGCAGGTTCTAGGGCAGGAACATCTTGGCATAAAGGTGTGGTAGAGCAAAGTGGCTTAGTTTATGGAGGCAGGGAAATAACATGGGGTAGAGTGTCAGAGGAAGGAGCAGGGGCCAGATATAGCATCTGAGGTCACACCTCCATGACCCATCCAGTCACCCAAAAGTGAGATATGATAATCTCTTAGGCATCTTTCAAGCCAGTTAAATTGACGATCCAGTTCAACTGTCACAACATGATACAATCAATAGCATTCACTGTTACTTTGAAGGATATTTTGCCAATATAATTCTTGCTTTCTTTTTTAACTATGTTGACATTTTAACTCTTGCTATAACTTCTTGTACATCTATGTAAAATTTATAATGCATTACTAAGTCATGTAAGTCAGTAGGGTATCACATATTTAACTTTACTAAATATTGACACATTTTTCCCACTTTGATCAAATTATTAATTTGAAGTACTACTAGCAGTGTTTGAATTCCCACTTTTTCATTCTTAGGAATCTTATTGATATCTGCATGTATTATCATTCCAATGACTCGATCATTTGCTTTATGGGTTTTTCTCCTTTTAGTAATTTTGTCCTTTATTTTAACTTGATACTATGAATAAAAACAAGGCGTTCATGTCACTTATAACCGTATCTTGTTTGTGTCTTAATTTTATGACTCCTACTTCCAGGACAACCATCTTCAATTTCTCTATCTCATTTCTTTTTGAAAGTCATTGCGATCCATGAAACCTATTACCTTTTCCTTTACTTTTTGCCCCCAGTGCCTGTATTTCTCCTTTTGCCCAAATTGGGTAATATGCCTCCAGACTATGGTCACTTCTGGGCATGCATCATTGTTTCCTCCCTCTTGGTATTGTATTCCACTGGAAAATTCCCAATTACCATAGTTAATTCAATTCCCAACCCACTCCATCCCTGCTTCTGTGCAGGTGAGTGGGGCTGAAGACAATGACGATGGCAATTCTCAACCTGACTGTGTAATCACTTTACTTGTGTGCCATCCAGAAAACCCTCATATTTTTTGGTTTGATCACTCTATTAGCAGAGCAGAGTCCTTAATGTGTGTGGTTCAATGAATCAAAATTTCCCCTCATAAAATTTGCATTTTGCATCCTTCTTCATCACTTAGATTTTAAGACAAAATAAGTCTTTGTAAAATGAACAGCTTCAAATAATGAATTTCTTTTAGTTCAAGATTATTAAGGTTGAAGTAGGAACTATTTTAGCCTGGGATGGTCGATCAAGTGTCTTCTCATCCACCTCTCAGTAAGTGGAAAGCTAACAACTGCTGCATTTCAGTTCTCTTTCACATAGCTTCTTATCCTTCAGCAGGGCGACTAGTACTCAGTCGTGATGGCTTTAGGGTTTCACATGGCAGAAAGAAACCCTAACTCACAACTCCTTTTCAAGCCTCTGCCTGCATCAGGTTTACTAATTTCAAAAGAAAACACATATTAACCCAAATTCAAAAGGTGGGAAAGTAAGCTACTCTGCCTGCCAGGTTTACTAATTTCAAAAGAAAACACATATTAACCCAAATTCAAAAGGTGGGAAAGTAAGCTCATTTCTCGATGGGAAAATTTAAACATCACATTGAAACAGCAGTATGAAAGGCAAGGATTATTTATTTTTCAGTATCCAATTGATCTAAATTGGTTGTTCATTTGACTCTGCTCCATTTGTAGCAAAAGATGATCCATTCTCCAGTGGTCTGCAGGGCTGCTTGATATAAATCAGACATTCGTATATTTGTGTTTTTGTTTCTGTACTACAACGACCTATCAGTCTGTCTATACTTGTACAATAACCAACAATTATACCTAGTGAACTTATAGAAGAATTAGAGAATATTGTAGTATAAATCCTAAAATGTTCTTCATGATTTTCTGTTTTATTACCTTTGAAATTTAAATATATGTTGCAGCTTGAAAACACAACCGAATACACAAGTTCAACAGAAATATTTATTGCTTTGAACACATAACTTGAATATAGAGGGTTTTTAAAAAATTGATTACTCCAAATTAACTACCTGCTATATGTTCATATATTTATGTACTTAAAAATTGTTCTCAGTGATGTTTCTACTCTGTTTTGAAGTCTTATGAATTATTAATTGGATTTAGGTCAAAGTGTGCAATGTCTTTAAATGTTATTTTTTAAATATACTGAAAAAAAAAGCTTTCATCTAGACATCTGTACCCTAAGACATTTTCAGTGAGTATAGTAATATAGGCTGTCAGTTTATAACTTTTCTATATTTTTGGGAATACCATTTTATTGTCATGATTTCATAGTTTCTTTTGAGATGTTTGCTTTGGGTGTGATTTAAGCTCCTTTAAAGATATTGTCCTCTCTCTGACTGCTTTAAAGGCATCATCTTTATCTCTGCTTTCTGGTGGTTTTACTTTGATATTCTTTGATGATTTTTTGGATTTTTTAAATGAATCCTGCTTGGAAGTTAATTTTAATCTTTGGCTTGATGTCTTTCATTAAACTGATAATCTTCATTTTTTAAATATTAACAATCAGCGCCCCCATGTAAAGACCCAGTTCAAAAATGGTCATCTGAAATGAACAGATGTTTCTCAGACAAACAAGTAAAAGCAGCAAGTAAATATATGAAAAAAATGTTTCACTTCACTGGTCATTTGAGAGATGCAGATGAAAACAGCACTGAGATTCCACCCCACCCCACAAAGAATGGCTGCTATCAAGAAATCAACCAATAACAAATGTTGGAGGGGTTGTGGGGAGAAAGGAACCCCTTTCCATTGTTGGTGGGAGTGCAGACTGGTGCAACCACTATAGAAATCAATATGGAGATACCTCAAAGAGGTGGGACTAGAGGTTCCATTTGACCCAGCCATCCCTCTGCTGGGCATCTTTCCAAAAGAATTAAAAGAATCATACCAGAGTGATATATGCATACCTATGTTTATAGCGGCACAGTTTGTAATAGCTAAAACTTGGAAACAGCCCATTTGTCCATCAGTTGGAGATTGGATAAGGAAGATGTGGTTTTTCTATAAAATGGAATACTACTCAGCCATAAAGAATGAGGAATTAGATTCATTCATAGGAAAATGGATACATATTGAGGATATACTCCTAAGTGAAATACATAAGTCACAAATGTGTAAATATGGAATAGTTTCTCTGGTGTGAAAAACTATAATAGTACATAAGATCCTAATGAGATAATTGATAATGTGAAATAGGAAGAAAAGGGCTAAAGGGAAGTGGGAAGGCTAGGGGAAAGGTAATAAGGGAAAAGAAAAAAATATGAGAAAATGGAAATAAAGTGTTTGTAAATGGGGAGGGGAGGAGGGGGTGAAGGGAGGTCAGGGACAAAGGGAAAAAATGAGAACCAAAACCTGTCATGTAAAGGTACAAGATCCCAATAATGAATGTAACTGTACTGTATACTAAATGTACCAATAAACTCAATTTTAAAATATTGCTTATTTAACTTCTTTGTAATATCCAATTGTATTTGTAAATAAATTCAGTACTTTCCATATTCCCTATTTTAAGAAATATTTTCTATCAACTTATTTCTCTATGCTTCATTATGGATATTTCATTCTGATTAATCTCTGCTTTGTATATTTTCACCTGGGTATAAATTGCTACCTCACCTATTAAATACATATTTTAAATTAATGCAACTTTAAAACATAAATTTAGAATATTATTGTTACTTTCTGGATCCTGACTAAATTCTTCACCTTGCCACCCATTTTAATATCTATAATGATCATAATTATTTTATCTGTTTGCCCTTTGAATATTTTAATCTGATCTTTTAAATTTGTTTGGTAATTGCTGCTCTTTCTATCTACACCTGTATATATGTACAGGTATATGATGGAATTCTTGACATTATGAGTGAAAAATTGTCAGAATATTTTCAAGATATTAATAATGTTGCCTAACATAAAAGGTTTTTATTTTGGTTCTGGTTGGCCATTATAGTAAGAGTACATTGCCTCACAGGAAATTGAGCTATTTTTTCCATTGTTTATTGATATATTTTAGGTATATGATACAGTTACATTCATCATTGAGATCTTGTACCTTTACATGATGTATTTTGATTCTTATTTTTTCCTATTCCCCACCCTTCTTTCTCCCCCTCCATCCCTCCCTATTTACAAAGACTTTGTTTCCATTTTTTCCTTTTCTCATATTTTCCTTTTTCTTCTTTCCTTTCCCCTACCCCTCCCACTTTCTTTCCCTACCCCTTTAGACCTTTTCTTCCTATTTTATATTATCAATTATATAAAATTAAGCTATTTCTAAACTAAGATACCCATTACTTTGTGTCACCTGATTTGGCCTGATTTACCTTCATTCCTTGGGTTCTCCCATGGTATCCTATTTCCTCCATCCCTTAGCAAACTTTCATTGGTTAAATGACAACGATTAACCCTACTCAATCCATGGTACTGCTAACTCTTTCACAGGATCAGTTTCTCAGAGAGCTCATTTGAAATAGAAAATGCAATATGCATGTAAGGAAAGCAGGATTAGAGATAAGTTTCATCTTTCTTGGTACTGTTATTTCCTGAGATCTTGATATTTTCACCTTTCTAATTTGTTACTTCTCCAATGTCTCAAAATATGTTTTAAACATTCTGTGCAAATTATTTAATTTTTTTCTTGGAAGAAGCTAGTTTAGCATGACTGGATACCCTGTTAAAAGTCATACTAGCCCAATTAAGTTCAGGCTTAATTATAGCTTTTGCTGCTTTCCTTTGTTCATAAATCATGTTTTCCATACTGATACTTCTTTAACTGTTCCTTAAAAATTTCACCCCTTCAGAAAAAATTTATTATATTTCTGAAAATTTCTTTTTTTCTCTTTATGAGAGGTTGTAATATGCTTTGAATTGTAAGACAGCAGTGTTTCCAATGTATCTTCCATTTTTGCACAATGCCAACTTAAATAAAAATATGGTTTATGCTTTTTAAAAAATAGTACAAGTAGTAACAGTGTTTCTCTGTGTACAAAAGATAAAGAAGAGTTATCTCCCTAAGTGCTCTATAATTGAGTATACACATGAACTATACTGGCGATTGTCTGATGATCTCTGCTCAATGAATTGGTTGACCTGGAGTTTAGAAATAATATTTTTTTTGATATATTGAAAAATAGTGGCCCTAATTACTCTAGAAACACTGTATGTCATTGTTTGAGGGTGCTGCATATTTCTCAGTAATGATTGTGTGTATATTATCTTATTTCTACCTTATTTTTCATTCAGTGTACATTTGAAAGTGATTAGAAATAAATGCTAGTGCTTGAAAATATCTTGAAAGAGAACCTTAGGCAGTTTTTTGCCACGAATATCCATGTATATGTATGTAGACAATTTTGATAAAAATAATTTGCTATTAATTTTAAATTTTATTCTTTCATAACCTGATTGAATTACTTTTTTTTCAATATTTGTCCTTAGCAAAGAGACTCTTCACCCGCTGTTGGATCTGCTTGGTCCTAATTCCATAAATGAGCGGGTTGAGGGCAGGTGGTATGACTACATAGAGATTAGCTAGGAGGATATGGATATACTGACGGATGTTATGACCAAAACGATGAGTGAGGAAGGAGAAAAGAGCTGGACCAAAGAAGGCTAAGATAACACAGATGTGGGAGGTACAAGTATTAAGAGCTTTCAGGCGAGCCTCTTGGGAAGGGAGGTAGAAGACAGTGCATAAAATCCTAGCATAGGAGATAATAATAAGTAGCACATCCAGAAACAAGATGGAAATGTTTCCAAGGCCATAATAGACATTGGCACTGATGCTGGCACATGCCAGACGTGCCACTCCCATATGTTCACAGTAGGTGTGAGGGATAACTCTATGTCCACAGTAAGGCAGCCTGAGGAGGAGAAAAATGATGGGCGCAATCATGCATAAGCTTCTTAGAACCATGACTGCAGCAATCACACCAATGACCCTATCGGTGAGGATCATGGTGTACCTGAGAGGGTTGCAAATAGCAACGTAGCGATCAAATCCCATTGCAAGAAGCACAATGCTCTCCATGACTGTAAAAAAGTGGATAAAAAAGACCTGAGCAACACAGCATCCAAAGCACAGCTCCTGCAGGCTGAACCAGAAAATGCCCAGCATCTTGGGGATAGTAGCAGTAGAGAGACTCAGATCGATTGCTGACAGCATGGCCAGAAAGTAGAACATGGGTTGGTGGAGGCTACGATCAGTCCAGATCACAAACAGAATAGTGAAGTTTCCAGCAAGAGCAATCAGATACACAATACAGAAGGGAAAGCCAAGCCAGATTTGTGCAGCTTCCAAACCTGGAATCCCCAGCAACAAGAATGAAGAAGGGTGGAGTTCAGTGGCATTGGGAGAAGACATTCTTCCACAGGTCGGTGGTGGGCATGGTGTTAAAAGCTGCTGTCAGTTGCCACTGGGCAAGTCATCCAGATTCAGCTGAGATCTACAATGACTTTAAAATCCTGAAATAAAGGATTGAAGTTAAGAATAAGTTTCTCTACAGGAATTTGATTCTTTTTCCTCCATACATCCTAGTAACATTGTTAATCTAGACCAAACATATGAGAGGATAAGCTGCTAAATAGAAGCTGACATCATGTTTATTGGCTGAAAGCAAGTTAATGCACTTACTTCTCTCTAGCCCAAGTCTTAGATGTGAGGAAATAAATTGATAATAATAACCCCCAGCACAGTAAGAAGAGCTGTATTTAATTTGGTATCTACTATTTTTCAGACATCGTGTCTACAATTATTTACATATATTATCTCATTTAGTTCTCCACACATATCCTTAACACAAATTATGTTGGCATCTGGTTTGTGGAAGAGAAAGATTTTGATAATTTAATTAACCTCTCATTGCTTGATGGAAATAACGAGAAAGGAATGCAAGGTGTGAGAATTAATAAAAAGATCTAGAAGAGTCAAAATTTCTTTGAAGAAGAATAAATTCTCACAACTTACACTATCAGATTTTGAGACTTTGTATAGGCCATATGATAATAATTGTGTGTTAGTAGCAAAAAAAAAAGAAAGAAGGAGAAGGACAAAAAGCAGGAGCACAAGGAGGAAGTAGGAAGGGAGAGTGGAACACAACTGAGAGACTAGAAGAATATCTACGCATTTCTTAGGGCAAACATTATCTAAAAGTAAGGTGTCTCCAAGTGGGAAGACAAATTTGCCAAGAGGAAAATGGTAACCTATAAAATTTCTTCCTCAGGCAAATATTCTATTCAAGAGAGCATTGACTTCTGTAACTACCGAAAGAAATGGGACATTGAATCTCATTTGCTACCCACCGCTAACTAAACTGGAAAGTTTGTGGACAAAGACTTCAAAATTTCCCTCACTTCTGACACCTGTAATTTGAGAGGGTTTTAAAAGTAAATCCTATTCAATAATTTGCTAGAAAGACTCACAGAACACGTTTATAGGTATGAAATCACGGGCTCATGGTTACAGACTATTACAGGGAAAGGATACAGACTAGTACTAGACAGAGGAAGAGAAAATCAGGGAAGAGTCCATGAGGGTTTCACATGTGAAATTTCTATTGTCCTTTCGAGGAGTTGGGATGCATCACCCTCCTGGCATTACTGTGTGGCAATATCCACAGAGGCTATTTTCCAACCAGAGAAACTCACCCAGGTATTTGTGTGCAGAGTTTTTACTGGGGTCTTACTGCACAGGCACTCATTCTTGATTGCAACGCATTTTGAATAAGTACCAAGGTTGATTGATGCTATACAGCAAAAAGCCTCTGCTCCAAGGCATATTGATTTTCATGGGATGTCCATCCCCTACCCTAGCATCTATTATTTCCACTGCACATTTAAATGAAGACACTCCTATCATGTAGGGTAAATGAAGTCGTATAAGTCTGAAATATTACAGGTGCCCAGCAAGTATTTTTATTCCCAGTTTACCCTTAACCCATTCTTCCTTCTGTCTCTCTTTAAACCAGTATTATGCACTATTTATTTACAATCCCAGGACTCTAGATCTTAACTCAATTTCAGCGAGTCCAAATTCCAGTCCTAAGTATACATTGCAAAGACTTACCAAGATTGTTTCCTTGGACCCAAGGAATCATAAAAGAATTGTTTGTTCCATGAATGGCTTAAAAGGGCATCAGTAGATCCTGAGAGATGTTAATAAAGTACTCGAATGTGTGAGCGTGCTGAGGTAGCGGATTAGTAATATAGTCTTCAGGTGCCAGACAATTTACCATTAAAATGATAATGATTCCCTGTTGGCTTTATGTCAGCTGGAGAAGCTCTTGGGAGGTCTCAGTAAACATCCTGCCCCATAACTTGGTCAACTACCACCTCTTGAAATTTCATATAATATTTATGACTATTCCTGACTTAGCTTTCCCTCTTTCTTATCATTCTATCACAAAATGAATTGCTTGATGTAATCCTTTGGGCTCTGTTGAGAATTGATATAACCATTAACCTTCTGGGGGAGGTGCACAGAAAGCAACACAAAATTTACCACTTTAAAGTTTACAATTCTATGACAGTGAATTACCAGCATTGTGCAAGTGTCACCACTATCACTTTTCAGAAAAGTTGCATCCCTCGCAATGTAAATGCTGTCTCCGATAAACAGCATCATGAGTGGGGAGTGCCCCATTCTTCCCTCCTCCCACCCCCTAGAAGCCACTACATTCTCTGTCTGTATGAATTTTCTGCAGTTAATTATTCTGTGTGTTTCATATAAATAAAGTCATCCAACATTTAACTTTTTGCCTCTGGTTTCTTTTACTTAGCCTAATGGTTGCGAATTTCATCCATATTATATCATGTAACAGTATTTCATTCCTCTTCATGACCAAATAGTGTTCCACTGTATGCATATGTTACATTTCATTTATACATTTATCAGGTGGTAAATATTTGAGTTGTTTCTATATTTTAGATAATGTCACTAGTGCTTTTATTTACAGTTTTGAATGAGATTTTGTTTAAGCAGCTGTTTCCTAATTTGGGGGTTATGTACTAAGAAGTGGAATTTGGGGTCATGTGATAAATTCTAAATTTTCTTTTTTAGGAAATAAAAGAGAATTCTGATAATAACCCCAGGAGAATTAACAAAGGATTTTGACAGCCAGTTTACTAAATGAAATGATATAAATGACAAATACACGAAACCACGCTTGGGGTTATTTGACTTCAGGGACATACAATCTAAGAAGTCCAACGGGATAGCACTAAACCTATTAGAATGGGTTAGAAACAATCTAAAAAATATCAAAGATGGGTGGACCACTGATATTCTCATGCATAGGTAGGCGACATTGATGTCCTATGACCAACAACCAGGAGGAAAACATTTAGAATGAAACAAAGTAGTGTTTGTTACTCACTGCAACAAGGGAGACCACAGACAGGGATGAAATGATGGGCAGGGCTGTGAAGAAGACTGTGATACTGAAATGAGTTGGTTTTCAGAAACAGGTGGTTTGGAAAAGAGCAGCTCAATCTATTACTAAACATCTTAAATTTTTTGGTTAATTTTATTGGTACATTTTAGATATACATAATGATCACATTCATCATACAAAATTTGTAGCTTGCATAATATATCTTGATCCTTCTTTTTCCCTCATCCCCTTCCATTCCTTCCATCCCCTTCCCCTCCTTATTTACAAAAGCTTTGTTTCCATTTTTCCTTCTATTTTCTTTTTCTTTCCTTCCCCCCTCCCCCTTCCCTTGTTCCCTTTCCCATTTGACCCGGCTATTCCCCTTATTGGAATCTTCCTGAAAGAATTAAAAGAACTAGGATTAGAGGTTCCATTTGACCCAGCCATCCCTCTGTTGGGTATCTTTCCAAAAGAATCAAAAGAATCATATCACAGTGATATATACACCCATGTTGATAGTGGCACAATTTGTAATAGCTAAATCTTGGAAACAGCCCAAATGCCCACCAAGAGATGAATAGATAAAAAGGATGTGGTATTTTTATACAATGGAATACTACTCTGTCGTAAAGAAGGATAAACTCTGGGAATTTATAGGTAAATGGGTGCAGCTTGAGACCATACTGAAGTGAAATAAATGCATTTAAATGTCATATTGTTTCTCTGGGGTGACAAACCAAAAGTGTAAATAAGGACCAAAGTATAAAGTAGATTTTGGAAAATGGGAAGAAAGTGCTTAATAATTTTTATACTAAGAGTGAGGAAAATAAATGAGGTCAAAGCTTTATTTGACCTCTTATTCTTACTAGTCAGGTGTGGATGCCCTTTTTTTTTTTTTTGGTACTGGGGATCAAACTCAGGCCCTTGTGCTTGCAGGGCAGGTGGCGAAACCACTGAACTAAATCCCGGGCCCAGGATGCCTTTTTTAAATGATATTATTGTTTTGTCCCTGCTCAGACATGTGGTGGAGGGGTGTATTGTTTTTATTTCCCTCCTGTATCATAGATATAAAGTTACTGATGTTGATATTTGTGTATTTGTTAAGGAAATCATCACCTTCATGATGACAAAGCCAGACAGCTATTAAACTTCCCTTTTCCCCCTTCGCAAATTAAATCTATATTCATGATTCTATACTTATCCAGGTTAGATGCAATATATTCTTTCTATGCAGTCCTCAAATAAAATCTTTCCATTTTATTTTGCAGTTTTTACTGTGACATCTTCCAATTCCATTCTGTAGGAAATTGAGTTAGAAAGTCTAGAAACTTACTATTTCTCTGAATTTCTATAATTCTAAGCTTAAAATTTAATTATTTGTGTAAGTACATGTTAGTATTACATATCCAACTAGCCCAGAGCTTCTTGGGGAAAAGAAATGTATCTGGACACACAATCTGAAATACATGCTTTGTGGGTTACCTGGTCCCAGGTAATCACAAGTACTCAGCAGTTCACCTGATCGTTACAGATCAAGTACCAAGTAAATGATACTCTCTGAAAAAGGTGGCATGGTCAGTAGAGAATATTACAGTTTAGGCTAACAAAATGGAGAATTACAGCTTGGCTCTAATATTATTCTTGTGGTACTAGTGGTCATAGAGCAGTAGAACGTGAGAGGATAGAAATGAGAAATTCTGGCATTAGGGATTTGGGGGAGAAACTTGACAGTGTTAAGGGATTACTTTGGATAGATGCTTCTTATTCCTGCAAACCTGTAGTGAGAATTTGAGGGCTATGTCTTTCAGGCTCTTGTCCTATGCATCCCCAGAGGGGCCAGAGAGAGAATTTTCAGGCACAGTATAAACTTTTCTCACAACCTCAGTTTGGAGGTGAGAAACATCTGAGTAGTTATTAATCAGGATTGCACATTCTTTCAATAGTGACTGTATCTGAGGTTGGTGAATTGGATATGAGCTTGGTCGTGTAGGTCAAGATGTATAGTTGTATCTATTGATTTAATCTTTCACTAACTTGGTGTGTAATACAAATATTAATTTGAAGATCAATTAAAAAATTTTCATGCTTATTTATGATAGAATTTCATGTGATTCTGCCCATTTAAAAGCTATATCTATAAACAGATAAATAATAAAAACTATATCTATTTTTAATAATAGGTAAAATTAAAAACAAAAAACAAAAAGCAGCTAAATAACTAGCTTTGCTATGGGTCAATGACTTTCTCTCTGTGTCTTTTTTTCTTCTCTCTTCCTTCCAGCACCTATTCCTTTTTTTTTTGTTGTTTTCCCTGTCCCACTTCCTTAGCTCTCCCTTTTAATCTAATTTTATTGAATGTTATCATGTTATTATAGTTTCATCATGTTTTTGTATTCAATATCCAAAAAGTGTAATTCTAAAATTTTTAAACAAACACTTTTTTTATCCTTAATTCATTGTCACTGTGGTGAAGAATAACAATAATTTAATGTTTCCAAATTTCAAAAAGTCCTATGCAGCATATGAAAAACATATGTTGAATTTTTCCATTCTGATATGTATATGTATAGCTTCATGATTGCATACAAGTTCATTCTTGCCTTAGGGTCTTCCATATTATAAGCCAATTTTGTCATTAAATTTATAACTTGCAGGAAAAATACAACTGAAAAACTATTTTTTATGACATTATATTTCCTTTCCCATAAAGATAGTGATTGGCTAAACTCACCCACTAACTTATTCTCCCAGTGTAAGACCCCTTTCTCTTTCCTAGGTAATGAACATGTATTTGTTTATTAACTATTATTTGCCTTGCTGGGAATCAGACCTAAGCCCTTTTACATAACAGGCAGACACTTTGTTATTGACCATTATCTCCAGCCCTAGAAAATGGGTTTATTTAGCTATCCTTATAGCGATCTATTTTGCATGGGTTGGGAGAATGGATTTATTTGCATTGGCCTACTCCTGGTAAATAGCCCTTACAATGAAAACACATTTGGGTGGCATATGACCTGGGCATTACACTGTCCCCAAATTTTCCCCAAACATAGGCAAGCAGTGATTCCAAAATAAGCCAGCTAGGTGTTGTGTGGAGGAACAGTTCTGGTCTCAGGAAGAAGTCTCCCTTTACTCAGAAATGCAGAATAGTTTTGGAACATCTAATGGTTTTAACAGTCCTGAGTTTTGCTGTTTGTTCTATGTAGGCTTAACTATCTGGAATCTCATTCTGCATGTCCTTAATAGATAACATGCAGAAAGAGGCTGCTTTGCAGCATTGTTTGTCCTTCTTCTGGTCTATTTTTCTGCTACACAGAGGCCTCCTGAAGTCTCTCACCAATATAATTCTTTGATTACAGATGTTGCAAGTCTCTGGCATTATCCTGTTAAACCTTGCACAATTCTATGTTTTGATATTCTAATGTGGAGTAAAGGTGAAAACAGTAATGGTCACACTGTAAAAAATGATTCAGATTTTGGGAATTGCACCAATATGAAACCTTTTTAGTGATGTTTCAATGATGCCACAGAGTACAAGAGGAAAGATATTTTTATGAAAATAATTTATGCAAACATAAATCAATTGATCATATTTTGGCTTCTATTTCTGCCTGGCAGAATCATCACATTTACTGAGCTCTCCCTAGAATGTCTGCATTACAGTCTCTCTCTGTACCTCACAAGCCTGCTGATGGCTTGATAGTCAGCGAAACTTCTGATTAGTATTATCTTCCTTGTATACCCACATTACCTTCCAACGTGGATTGTAGTTTTCTGTCCTATTTTCCATCCTCAGCTGCCAGACGTATTGTGTGGTTCTGTTCTTATCCTTCTAAGTTGAAGATTTTTGATCAGGAGTTAGAATTAATAATTACCTGCATGTTCAGTCTTTCATTAACAAATATGTTTTGGGTGGCAGCCACATTCTAGATGTGATAGAGGAGCACTGTTAAACCAACTATTTTTGCTTTCCCCTTCAATTCTGTGTGAATTTACAATTAGATGGGAACTTGGGTATTGATGACATAGTCACATAAAGAGCTATGCTGTAGAATAAAAGTGTCCTGCGAGAGACTATTATGTCAGTACACTGAGTTCAGTAAAGATTTTTCTGGGAAGTATTCCCTGACGTGGCTGGATGACTGACAGAGGATGCTGCTTTTTCCTCTCTTCTGTGCTTGGGATCCCTTTAACAGGTATATTTCCATATTTAGAGCTTTCATCTTCCTCTTTCTCACAAAGCCATGCCTCTCTTATGAAAGTCCTCTACTTTGACATCCTAAAAGCTCAAATTCATTGTGTATTTTGTAACTTCTGAATTCTTAGTTTCTAGAATGATGTCATATTTCCCATTAATACTACTCAAGCCATTTCAAAATGTATATTTATGGATTGCTATTGACTTTCTATTCTTTAGAAATGTGAATTTAGAGCAACTAAATTAGTAAACTAAGCAAGAGATAGTAGAGAATAAGGAAGAGTAAATTGGGAGGAAATGTGGGGATGCTGATCATGATAACAATATAGCTTAAGAAAATGAATAAAGATTTAACAAGAAAATTCCAGGGAGTAATACATTTCAAAAGAACCCTAATAATACCAAGAGTTTAAAGAGCTGCATGACTTAGACAGAGTAGCCTCACTGTGAGGACAAAGGTATGCATTTGTGACCGGGGCATGAAAGAAATGTATTTATTCAGGAAATGTGATATGTATAGTTTTCCTCCTGTGGCTGATGTGAGCAGCAAATGATTAAAATGCTCATATAGTACCCTTATTTTAACAACTTCTCTCTTCTAAGAGAAATGAGAATGATGGCAATAATAACAACCATATCCATAATTTCCCATTTAGAAGCAAAGTTTGATGTGGTGTGCTTTATTTAGAAATTAAGTATGCCCACAATATTACTGTGAGGAATAGGGGAGATAAACAGGAAGCTTTAGTGGTTTAAGTCTGTATTCATCCCTCCAAAATGATAGCTTCATGTATAAGAGCAATCATGGTGTATTAAGTTCAGTGAAATAAGCGGCTTCATAAGGCAAGGTCCTTGTTTCAAAGAATAATGAAAATGTCTTTGTGCGTTTATGACAAGATGAAAAGTAAAAACAGAAATTTAGAAGGATCCAAACCACTTGGTTTTTCATGAAAGTTATTCATAAGCAGATTGAGGTAAGAGAGACAAGTCACTTTAAGACCAGAAATAGTGACTGGATTGTAGCTCAGTGGTAGAGCTACCATTCAGGAGGCGGTCAGTTCAGTCTTAAGCACTGAGAAACAAGGAATAGAAAAAAGGCCCACTGATTATAAGTGGAAATGCCCAGAGGCATATATTGTATCTATAGGTCTAGTTAAGTAAATGATCTTTAAAGTATTTGTCTGAAACCCACAATAATACCTATGTTCTCTGGTTGTAAGGATTTACCAGTCAGACATTGAAGTATGCAGCTTCAAATTCAAAGAGAGTCTAATATAGAATTATGAACTGGCTACACTGCTTTCCTCACTAGGGTTGGTATGTATTCTGTCTAGACTTAACATATTGTCTAGTCAATGTCCAAAATATCCATTCATTCGTTAAGGCCTGATCTCCTTCACTTGCCTTGTATACACTGAAAAGTAAAAGATAAGAAGGGAAATGTGAAGGAAGAGATGACCTTTTTTTGCCCTCCAAGAGAAAGTTTACTGATTACTACGTATGTTTTGTTCTTCTTTAGTATGAGTATTGACGAGGCACTGTGAAGTCCTATATAAACTCCTTCAAATTACTGTGACCATCAGAAACCCTTCCTAGTATGTCTTCGGCCAATAACTCCTGCATCCATACCTCATCTTTCCTGCTGTTGGGAATCCCAGGACTGGAAAATGTGCAGCTCTGGCTTGGCTTCCCATTCTGTACAGTATATCTGATAGCCCTTCTGGGCAACGTTATCATCCTCTTCCTGATCCAGATTGAGCACAGCCTTCACCAGCCCATGTTCTATTTACTGGCCATGATGGCCGTGACTGACTTGGGCCTTTCTATGGCAACCATCCCTAAAGTGCTGGGCATTTTCTGGTTTGGCTTCAGTGAGATTGCCTTCCGGGACTGCTTAGCGCAAATATTCTTCATACACTTGTTTATGGGCATCGAAACGTTCATGCTTGTAGCCATGGCTTGATTGCTATGTTGCCATTTGTTACCCTCTCCAATACAATACGATCCTCACTAACAAAACCATTTGCTTTGTTGCTGGAGTAGGGGTGTTGAAAAATTTTGTTTTGGTTTTTCCACTTGTATTTCTCCTTCTAGGGCTTTCGTTCTGTGGACATAAAATTATACCCCATACCTACTGTGAACACATGGGCATTGCCCGTCAGGCCTGTGTCAGTATAAAAGTTAAGATGTTATTTGGATTAATCCTTATCTCTATGATATTTTGGACGTTATTTTGATTGCTGTTTCCTATGTGAAGATTCTTCATGCTGTCTTCAAACTTCCATCTGGGGAGGCCAGGCTCAAAGCTCTCAATACCTGCTCTTAACCCCCTTATTTATGGGGTAAGGACAAAGCAGATACAAGATTGGGTACTGATGATCTTTCTTTGTAAGGAAGTTTGACTGTGAACACTTAATTTAGAGATAATCTTCAAGTATTTTCCATTGTATTTTTAAAACAGAAACATTAAACTTGCTGGAAAGTAAGTTAGGTAGAACTCTGGAAGACATTGGTATAGGAAAAGACTTTATGAACAAATCCTCAGTAGCACGGGAACTAGCAGAAAGAATCAACAACTGGGATCTCATCTTACTAAAAAGCTTCTGTACTTCAAAAGAAACCATTAGCAGAACTAAGAGACAATCTACAATGTGGGAAAAAATTTTTACCAGCTGTACCTCAGACAAAGGACTATTATCAAGGATATATAAAGAACTCAAAACAATCAGTCCCCCCAAATATAAAGACCCGATCCAAAAATGGGCATCCGAAATGAACAGACATTTCTCATACAAAGAAGTGAAAGCAGCAAGAAAATATATAGAAAAAGGAAAGTTTGTGTGTCATTGTTTCAGCAGAGTAAATGCCTTGCAGAATTTAATGCTAAACACAGAATGTTTTTCTGCTAATGTACAACCAAATTGGAGATAAATTGACACAGAAAATACTTCTTTCTAGACTAAATAAAAATCTTATTTCTTAAATACATGTCATTTATTTTTCTCTTGGATATTAAAATCCATGTTTTAGAGATAATATTCATACAGAATTTTTATTCAGAATTCAGTGATCACTGTAAAGACATTCTATACTGCCAAGAACTTCTATCACTGCCTTGGGATTGATCACCAAGATGATGTGGGAGCTCTGATCATAACATTTGTTTCTTCCATGGAAAAGCTGGCTCTAATAATTATGTAATGACAGGAAATAAAATAGTAAAACATTTAGACATTCTTTTATTAACCATTTTTATAATTTTTGAATTAGCAACTGCAGCAATTATATGGGGTCAAATATCGGATAAGACCTTCAGATTTAAAATAAATCCAAGTGAAGTAAAATGGAGAAAGCAACAGAATATCAATATGGGACAAAATCTTCTGGGAACAGTTCTACAGACTCTGATACAGAATTGGCTTCATCTTCTTCAGGAATCCTCAAAAATGTATAAAGAAGCAGGCTGGAGATTTAGCTCAGTGGTGACATGCCTGCCTTGCAAAGTCCTGAGTTTGATCTCTGGTACTGACAAAGAAAAAATGTGCAAAGATATCTTTGTCTCAGTTAAGGCAAAGGCATACATTTCATGGAGTCTATATTGCTGTGTAATAAAAATGAGACTTTCCTTCTGTACTGCAAAAGAAACCATCAACAGAACTAAGAGACAACCTACAATGTGGGAAAAACTTTTTACCAGCTGCTCCTCAGACAAAGGACTATTATCTAAAATATATAAAGAACTCAAAACAACCAGCGTCCCCAAATATAAAGACCCAATTTTAAAATGGGCATCTGAAATGAACAGACATTTCTCAGACAAAAAAAAAAGCAGCAAGTAAATATATGAAAAAATGCTCCACGTCACTGGTCGTTTAAGAGATGGAGATGAAAACAACTCTGAGATTTCACCTCACCTCACAAAGAATGGCTGCTATCAAGAAATCACAAAACAACAAATGTTGGCGTGGTTGTGGGGAGAAAGGAACCCTTCTCCATTGTTGGTGGGAGGGCAGACTGGTGCAACCACTATGGAAGTCAATATGGAGATACCTCAAAGAACTAGGATTAGAGGTTCCATTTGACCCAGCCATCCCTCTGTTGGGTATCTTTCCAAAAGAATTAAAAGAATCATATCACAGTGATATATGCACACCCATGTTCATAGCAGCACAGTTTGTAATAGCTAAAACTTGGAAACAGCTCATCTGCCCATCAGTTGGAAACTGGATAAAGAAGATGTGGTTTTTCTATAAAATGGAATACTACTCAGCCATAAAGAATGAGAAAGTAGATTCATTCATAGGTAAATGGGTACATTTTGAGGATATACTCCTAAGTGAAATAAATAAGTCACACATATGCAAATACCGAATAGTTTCTCTGGTGTGAAAAAGTAAAATAGTACTCAAGATCCTAACAGGGCAATTAGCAATATGAAATAGGAAGAAAAGGACCAAAGGTGTAGGGACAGTGAGAAGGATAGGGAAAGGGGAATAAAGGAAAAGGAAAAAAATATGAGAAAATGTAAAAATGGAATTAAAGTGTGTGAAGGTGGGTAAGGGAGGAGGGGGTGAAGGGAGGGTGGGTACAAGGGGAAAAAATGAGAACCAAGACCTGGCATGTAAAGGTACAAGATCCCAGTAATGAATGTAATTGTACTGTCTACCTAGAATGTACCAATAAATTCAATTAAAAAAATGAAGCTTTCTATAATGTGAGTGAATTTCATACAGCTTTCCACCCCCACCTACTAATCTCTCATCCTTTTTCTTACTATTAACTTTCCTGAGCTCGTCTAGCAGTATATTTTGTTGTGCTCTTAGAGAGTTTCTCCCCAGATTTACAAGACAACTGAGTTTTCTCCATTTAGATTATATTGTCAAATGGTCTATAAATTGTACCCTTATGCTTTCGATTCTTTTATTTTCATTGATTAGAATTTGTTACTCTGGAGGTCCGGAGTAAGGACACATCTTTTGACTGAGTTAAGGTAGAAAGTTTTTCACTATACTAATCAGAACCCCTTTGTGTATCCATCAATTTTTGAGACAAGACTGTTTTGTTTTTTTCAGATATTATGCAGAAATTACTCATCAATGTTCTCCTCCTCTTTTTCCCCCCCTCACAACTAGACCTCCCAAGGTACATCTGCTTCCTAGAATCCTTCTTGTTATACCTTCAAGTGTGTTGTTTCTTACTTCAGTGCCCCCATCAGTGTGAAACAAAGTGGAAGTAGAAAAGGATATTTTCTTAGAAGTTCGTACAATCAGGGAGTCATCTGAGTCTCCTTTCCCAGGGTGCTGCTGTGTTGCTGGCAGTGTTCCTGTAGTTTTTTAATTCTAACTAGGAATAGCTTACCAGATTCCAGCTTCACTCGCCATGAGGAATGGTAATGATTGATCCCCATGTATCTGGTTTTACAGTTTACAGGGACAGTGCTTCTTTTTAAGCTCTTTGGAGGCAAATTTGTAGGACCAATCTCATTTCAATATTTTAGACCTCTTGAGTTTATACCTCTGGAGACTCCATGCCTCCCTGATTACACCGTTTTCCACACAGAAGCCCCAGTTATATAAGTGCATGACTTTGGAGAATTTGTAATGTTCAGCTTTTGGAAGTCAACAAGCTCTAAATTTCAGTGACTTAGTGTAAATGGCATAACAGATTAAAGTTAGCTTCACTTGGCAAGGAAAATCTGTCATGTGGAGAGTTGCCATAGAGAACTTTTGTAATTCACATCCCTAGGTAGGAAAATGAAAGTTATAATTGGGGTCTATAATCTCTAGATCTTGCCTCAGAAAGACAACACGCAGTCACTGAAGAACATGTGTACATACAGTATAAGGTTTGGAAAATACCAGTGCTTTGATCATGATGTGGCAGAATTAGCACCCTTTACTGTGCTCATAGTGGGGCCTGAGGGATATACTAGGTTAGGAAGGCATGCCCAGGACATCACTTTAAAAATGTGCTGTTCCCATGTGCTATCTTAATCAGTTGCACGCTCTCTCTCTCTCTCTCTCTCTCTCTCTCTCTCCCCGTAGATCTATCAGACAAGTGTGTTTCCTTTAGGTATTGCCTATTCTTATGCCAAGAAAGGGAAAAAAACCCTACAATGTTCAAACTGGATGCTAAGATTCTGACCAAACATAATGGCAGAATCCACATTAAATTTGGGATCACTTGTCCTTTAATCACTGTTTTTATACATTCATATTCTGAAGGTTGATCCCAAACTATAAAACTTAAAGTAGAAGCATGTGAGTCCTTGAAAACAATGAATATATTGACACCTATACCAGAAGAAAAATGCGTCCTTAGTATTTGAGTTTAAAGATTCAAAAAGGCTGCTTTGGACAGACAGTTGTCCCTTTTGTGTGTGTGTGTGTGTGTGTGTGTGTGTGTGTGTGTATATATTTCCTCTTGTATTACAATGCAGAGCCCCAGACTCCTCACTATCCTATACTCAGAAGCAGAAATAGTGAGGAATAAATGATCTTTAATGATAGTAGTGATTTATAAAATGATAAGAAACCTTATGGGCAGAGGACTTGGTGATGTTTGAAAGATGGAATGGAATTTTCTGAAAACAGGGGACTTAAGTATTTAAAAGGTAACACTTAACTATCAATTGGAAGCAACTCATCTTTAGTAAAATGAAATGCTTGAAGGAAAATATCAAGATAAAAGCCTAATATGATTCTTAACTGCATTCCAAGTGATGAGTATACTTAATTAAAAATTTGTGCTCAAAGATTGCTATCAATATTTGACAATATCTATCCATGCCAAAGGAAATTATAAATCATTAGCAGATAAAAATTTATAACTGATTTTAATAATAGGAACACTAACTTTAAACTTTACTTCAAAGAAACGTTATCATATACACAAATAAATATGTTTTCTCTGCTTTCTGGTATACCTGAATTACCGACAAAATGTACTAAATATTATTATGTTTTGAGTTTTAAAAATAAAATTGTAGAAAGCTGTTTTATTTATTTTGTGTAAACAACTACTTCATATCCTCAGTTTTGCCCTTGACTTACAAAGTGTAATTTACTTTCTTGCTATTTGCAGAAACTTTTGACAATCTCTGGTTTGAAAAATTATATAGAAAATATTCTCCTTAATTTGGGAATCCTCATTCTCCATTTTATTTTTCTAGATGTTTATATAACAGCAGTTTTATTTTGACTATGCATAAATTCTATGAATACTCTTTTATTTTTTATTTTGTTATAATTTTTAGTTTTTTTTCTTTTTATTGAGTTTATTGGTACAATCTAGGTATACAATACAGTTACATTCATCATTGGGATTCAGTACCTTTACATAATAGGTCTTGATTCTCATTTTTTCCCCTTGTCCCTGTCCTCCCCTCCCCCCCCCTCCCCATTTACAAACACTTTATTTCTGTTTTTCAGTTTCTCATATTTTTTCCTCTCCCTTATTGCCTTTCCCCACCCTTCCCACTTTTCCTACACCTTTAGCCCTTTACTTCCTATTTCACATTATTAATTATCCCATTAGGATCCTGTCTACTATTATAGTTTTTCACACCAGAGAAACTATTCAGTATTTCAGTTAAAGAAATCTCTGTATGAACATTAAAAACAGGGAATCCTAAAATAAAACTAAAAAGGAAAGTAAAAGAGAAAAGGCAATGATGTAACATTAAAATAATCATTAATTCTGGAGATGAAAATGGTCCCTTAACATATTTAAATTGCTTCTTGCTCTTGTAGTCTTAGCTTATTCTTTTTTTCATTATTTAGAGAATACTTTATTAGTTTCTGTAATAAAACCCACATAGATATGACCTTACATATTTAGTACAACGCGCTGCCCCTGTACACATGGAAAAAAATAAAAAAATTAACATTTCTAGACCAATATGGCTGTCCATTTCTGTACAATGCCAACTCAGCACAGTAAATTGGGATAACTTTTTCCAAAGTTGACAGCACCATTAAAGCTTCCCAAAATTCAATTTATATATATATATATATATATATAATAGCAGCAACAGCTTTTCCAGGTTCTGCAGTCATCTGAGCAAAATTATAGACATTTAGCACATTCCATTAAAAAAACAAAACAAAAAGAAACAAAGAAAAGGGTAATATCCAGAAAACAGCAAAGTTCTGTTGCAATTGTGGTAAATGGCACCATTTTTTTTATTAGCATCTTAATCACCATCTGGAAAGAGAACATTCGAGAGTAATATCATTAAATATAACTCTGATAAAGCATGGTCACTACTATGTATCATAAAGCAGGTAGAAGATATTTTACATTCACAGAGGTATGATACAGTACTGTCCTACATGAATAATACTAGAATCAGTTTTGGTTTGAAATTTGCTTTGTCTGCAAATAAGATTGCTACCCCTGTTTTTTTCTGGGCTCCTGGGACATGGAGAATTGTTTTCTATCCTTTCACTTTCAGTCTATGGGCTTCTTTTTGCACTTGGTGTATTTCTTGTATACAACATATTATTGGATTTTGCTTCTTATTCCATTTTGCCAGTCTATTTCTCTTGATTGGTGAGTTGAGGCCATTGACATTGACGGTTATAACTGACATGTACTGACTTATTATTGACATGTTATTGGCCTCTTGTTGACTCTTTTTACTATTTCACCTTCTCCTTTTAATTTTTTGCCTTGCCTATTTGATTTGCTCTGTTGGTACTCATGGTGTTGTTGCCTTTATTGTCATATTCTAGGATCTTGTTGAGAATTGCTTTTAGTGCTGGTTTGGTATTCATGTAGCTTTCCCAGGTGTTCTTTGTTGCGGAAGTGTCTTATTTCCCCATCCATTTTGAAAGAGAGTTTTGCAGCATACATCAGTCTAGGTTGGAGGTTGTTCTCTTTTAGTACTTGAAATATCTCATTCCAGGCTCTCCTTGCCCCAAGGATTTGTGTTGAAAAGTCTGCTGTGATTCTGATGGGTTTTCCTTTGCATGTGATTTGTTTCTTTTTTCTTACTGCTTGTAGTATTTTGTTCTTCTGTTGGGCTTCTGGGATCTTGATTATTATATGTCTAGGTGTAGATTTTTTTGATTGTAGCTAGTTGGGGTCCTATATGCCCCAGTTATCTGAATGTCAAATTATTCCCTTCTGTTTGGGAAGTTTTCTGTCATTAATTCTGCAAACAGCTTTTTATTTCCTCCTGCTACTTCATGGATTCCTATCAGTCTTATGTTGTGCTTCTTTGTGTCATCTAGGAGCTGTTGGATCAATTTCTCATGATCCCTTACTGTTTTTAAGAGACCTGTCATTTCCTGGTCACTGACTGCAATCTTATCTTCTATATCTGAGAGTCTCTCTTGGCATTCTTTTATTCTGTTGCATACACTTTCAATGGAGGGTTTAATCTCCTGGATATCTGTTTGAATCTGTTTTATGGATTCCATTTCTTTCCTATGTTGGGTGTTTATTTTTTCCATTTCTTTCTTATGCTGGGCTCTCATGGCTTCTATCATGGTCCTGAGCTCCTCTATTTTTTTGTCAGTTTCTGCTCTAGAGTCTCGAATCACGACTTCCATTTGCTCACTATCTCTATGGTTATTTTATTCAGCTTTAATTGAGTTTATTGGTACATTTTAGGGATACAGTACAGTTACCTTCATTGTTGGGATCTTGTACCTCCACATGACAAGTCTGGATTCTCATTTTTTCCCCTTACCCTGCCCTCCCTTCACCCCCTCCTCCCTTCCCCATCTACAAACACTTTATTTCCATCTTTTCCTTATCTCACATTTTTTTCTTTTCCCTTATTACCCTTCCCAAACCCATCCCACCTTCCATACATCTTTAGCTCCTTTCTTCCAATTTCTAAATGCCACTAATCTTACTAGGATCTTATGTATAATTGCAGATTATTCACACCAGAGAAACTATTCAGTATTTACACATGTGTGACTTATTTATTTCGCTTAGGAGTATATCTTCAATATGTATCCATTTTCCTATGAATGAATCTATTTTCTCATTCTTTATGGCCGAGTAATATTCCATTTTATAGAAAAACCGCATCTTCTTGAGCTTGAGAAGCAGGCAGCAGAATCACTGATCTAAATCCCCAGCCCTCCACATCTTCTTTATCCAGTTTCCAATGGATGGGCAAATGGGCTGTTTCCAAGATTTAGCAATTACAAACTGTGCCGCTATAAACATGGGCAATGGTCCTGAGCTCATCCATTTTTTTTGTCAGTTTCTGCTCTAGGGTTTGAATCATGACTTCCATTTTGCTCACTATCTCTATGGTTATCTGGGAAATTATTTCTGTTTTAGGTTATTTTATTCAGCTTTAATTGAGTTTATTGGTACATTTTAGGGATACAGTACAGTTACCTTCATTGTTGGGATCTTGTACCTCCACATGACAAGTCTGGATTCTCATTTTTTCCCCTTACCCTGCCCTCCCTTCACCCCCTCCTCCCTTCCCCATCTACAAACACTTTATTTCCATCTTTTCCTTATCTCACATTTTTTTCTTTTCCCTTATTACCCTTCCCAAACCCATCCCACCTTCCATACATCTTTAGCTCCTTTCTTCCAATTTCTAAATGCCACTAATCTTACTAGGATCTTATGTATAATTGCAGATTATTCACACCAGAGAAACTATTCAGTATTTACACATGTGTGACTTATTTATTTCGCTTAGGAGTATATCTTCAATATGTATCCATTTTCCTATGAATGAATCTATTTTCTCATTCTTTATGGCCGAGTA
>NW_022900928.1:23295391-23296163 GCF_012274545.1 Fukomys damarensis
TGGCTGGGTAAAATGGAACCTCCAGTCCAAGCTCCTTGAGGTATCTCCATATTGATTTCCATAGCGGTTGCAACAGTCTGCACTCCCACCAACAATGGAGAAGGGTTCATTCTCCACACATCCCTGGCAACATTTGTAATTGTGTGATTTCCTGATAGCAGCCATTCTTTGTGGGGTGAGGTGGAATCTCAGTGTTGTTTTCATCTGCATCTCTCAAATGACGCTATCACCCAAATCTTCCTGATATAGTTGCGCCCTAGCTTCTGTGTCTCTTACATCCCACAGACATTCTCATCTTCATAACATCAGAGAAAACAGCTCATCAAATCAACCGCAATGCTTAGATTTTTTCGTATATTTACTTACTGCTTTTACTTCTTTGTCTGAGAAATGTCTGTTCATTTCAGATGCCCATTTTTGAATCGGGTCTTTATATTTGGAGGGGCTGATTGTTTTGATCAGCAACACATTAAGATCAAGCACAACGTTGACACTGACCACCGGTGGTAGTCACTAGTCTATCACCCTTAAATCATTTGAATTTAATTGAAATCAAGAAGCAGTCCAGAACATGTCTGCAGTGAACAAACTTTTCAATATAGTGTATTTACCATTTAATGGCTCAGACAGAGCGAGGATGCAAGACCCCTGATCTCAGTTAGCTGATGGCTGAACCCCATGACGCTGACTGACCTCGGGCTGCAAGGCCCAGATTGAGTTCCCCAACCTTCTCAATGGTTGAACTCCACAACGTTCTATTACAGGTTTCCCA
>NW_022900928.1:23297121-23308989 GCF_012274545.1 Fukomys damarensis
TGCATCTATATTCATTAAGGAGATTGGTCTGTAGTTCTCCTTTTTTGTTGTGTCTTTCTCTGGTTTGGGAATCAAAGTGATACTTGCTTCCAGGAATGAATTTGAAAGTGTAGCTTCCCTTTCGATTTCATTGAAAAGTTTGAAGAGTAATGGCAGTAGTTCTTCTCTAAATTTTTTGTAAAATTCAGCCCTGAATCCATCAGGGCCTGGGCTTTTCTTTGTTGGTAAATTTTTAATTACATTTTCAATTTCACTGACTGTAATTGGGGTGTTTAGTAAAAGGAATTTTTTCCTTTATTTCTCTGTCTGTGAGTCTGTTATTTGTGTATAAGACGGCTATTGATTTTGGGGTATTCACCCTATATCCAGATACTCTACTGAATCTGTCAATTAAGTCTAGAAGTTTTTTGGTGGAGTTTTTTGGATCTTCAATGTAGAGTATCATATCATCAGCAAATAATGATAGTTTAACTTCTTCCTTTCCTATCTTTATTGCTTTAATTTCTTTCTCTTGTCTAATTGCTGTGGCTAATGTTTCCAGAACTATATTGAAGAGAAGTGGCGATAGTGGGCATCCTTGTCTTGTTCCTGATTTTAACATGAAGGTTTTCAGTTTTTGGCCATTCAATATGATGTTGGCTGATGGTTTTTCATAAATAGCCTTTATTAAATTGAGGTATAGACCATCTATTCCAATTTTTTGCAGGGTTTTTATCATGAATGGGTGTTGAATTTTATCAAATGCTTTTTCTGCATCTATTGAGAGGATCATATGGTTTTTGTCCTTGACTTTGTTAATATAATGTATTACATTCACTGACTTTCGTATGTTGAACCACCCTTGCATCTCTGGAATAAATCCGACTTGGTCAGGATGGATGATCTTCTTAATAATCCTCTGTATTCTGTTTGCTAGTATCTTATTAAGGATTTTTGCATCTATATTCATTAAGGAGATTGGTCTGTAGTTCTCCTTTTTAGTTGTATCTTTCCCTGGTTTGGGAATCAAAGTGATACTTGCTTCCAGGAATGAATTTGGAAGTATAGCTTCTCTTTCGATTTCATTGAAAAGTTTGAAGAGTAATGGCAGTAGTTCTTCTCTAAATGTCTTGTAAAATTCAGCAGTGAATCCATCAGGGCCTGGGCTTTTCTTTGTTGGTAAATTTTTAATTACATTTTCAATTTCACTGACTGTAATTGGGGTGTTTAAAATGTTTTTATCTTCTTTGTTCAACTTTGGTAATTCGTAAGTATCTAAAATCTGTCCACTTCTTCTGTGTTTTCCATTTTATTGGAGTACAGGTTCTCAAAGTAGGTATTCATAATCCTCTGGATTTCTTTTGGATTTGTTGTGACTTTACCTTTTTCATTCCTGATTGCATGGATCTGAGCCTTTTCTTTCCTTTTTTTGATAAGATTAGCTAAGGGTTTGTCAATTTTATTATTCTTTCAAAAAACCAGCTCTTTGTTTCATTTATTTTTTGTATCATTTTCTTAGTTTCAATTGCATTGATTTCTGCTCAGATCTTTATAATTTCCTCTCTTGTTCGAGCTTTGGGTTTTTCTTGCTTTTGTTTTTCTAGGAGTGTAAGTTTCATCATTAAGTTGGTTATTTGAGCCCACTCTGTTTTCCTAGTGTGGTCATTCAATGTTATGAAATTTCCCCGTAGAACTGCTTTCATTGTGTCCCATAGATTCCTGTATGTTGTATTGGCATTCTCATTTATTTGTAAAAACTGTTTAATTTCTTCTTTAATTTCCTCTGCAATCCATTGATTGTTTAGGAGAGAGTTGTTCAATTTCCAAGAGCTTGTGAAGTTTCTATAGTTTCTTGTGCTATTGATCTCCAGTTTGATTGCACTATGATCTGATAATATACAGGGGATGACTTCAATTTTTTTGCATTTGTTTAGACCAGTTCTGTGAGCCAATAGGTGGTCTATCTTGGAGAATGATCCATGTGCAGTCAAAAAGAATGTATATCTGATTTTCGAGGGTGGAATACTCTATAAACATCTATTAAGTCCATGTGTTCCAAGCTTGGTTAAGTTCTATTATTTCATTGTTGATTTTCTGCCTAGATGATCTGTCAATTTGTGATAGTGGGGTATTTAAATCCCCCACTACAATTGCATTAGTGCTTATTTGGTTTTTCATGTTACTTAATATTTGTTTTATATAGTTGGGGGCATTTATATTTGGTGCATATATGTTTATGATTGTCAACTCTTCCGCTTGAATTGTTCCCTTTACAAGGATGTAGTGTCCTTCTTTGTCTCTCTTAATGAGTTTTGGTTTGAAATTTAATTTATCTGAGAATAAGATTGCTACCCCTGTTTTTTTCTGGGCTCCTGACACATGAAGAATTGTTTTCCATCCTTTCACTTTCAGTCTATGGGCTTCCTTTTGCACTAGGTGTGTTTCTTGTATACAACATATTATTGGATTTTGCTTCTTAATCCATTCTGCCAGTCTGTTTCTCTTGATTGGTGAATTGAGACCATTAACATTGATAGTTATAAGTGATATATTCTGACTTATTCTTGTCTTGTTATTGTCCTTTTGTTGACTCTTTTTACTTTTTCTCCCGTCTCCTTTTAGTTTCTTGCCTTGCCTATTTGATTTGGTCTGTTGGGCCTCATGTTATTGTGGACTTCATTGTCCTTTTCTAGGATATTGTTTAGAATTCTTTGCAGTGCTGGTTTGGTGTTCATGAAATTTCTCAGGTGCTCTTTGTCGTGGAAGTATCTTATTTCCCCATCCATCTTGAAAGTGAGTTGTGCAGGATACAGCAGTCTAGGTTGGAGGTTCTTCTCTTTTAGGACTTGGAAAACCTCACTCCAGGCTCTCCTTGACCTAAGGGTTTTTGTTGAAAAGTCTGCTGTGATTCTAATGGGCTTTCCTTTGCATGTGATTTGTTTCTTTTCTCTTACTGCTTGTAGTATTTTGTTTTTCTGTTGTATTTCTGGGATCTTGATTATTATATGTCTAGGTGTAGATTTTTTTTGATCATGGCTAGTTGGAGTTCTATATGCCTCACTTATCTGTATGTCTAATTCTTCCCTTCTGCTTGGGAAGTTTTCTGTCATTAATTCTGTGAATAGCTTTTTTAGGTCATTTGCATTTTCTCCTGCTTTTTCATGAATTCTTATCAGTCTTATGTTATTTTTATTTGCATCTTCTAGAAGTTTTTGGATTGATTTCTCATGATCCCTTACTGGTTTTGAGAGACATCTTTTTTCATGGTCACTGACTACAATCCTATCTTCTATATCTGAAATTCTATCTTCACAATCTTTTATTCTGTTGCTTACACTTTCAATAGAGTTTTTAATCTCCTGGATATCTGTTTGAATCTGTTTTATGGATTCCATTTCTTTCCTCTGTTGGGCATTCATTGTTTCCATTTCTTTCTCATGCTGAGTCTTCATGGCTTCTATCATGGTCTTGGGCTCATCTATTTTTTTGTCATTTTCTATTCTAGAGTCTCAAATCATGACTTCCATTTTGCTCATCATCTCTCTAGTTAACTGGGAAATTATTTCTGATTTGAATTTTTCTAGAGCCTGATTGATCTGTTTTGTTACCTCCTGTGCTATGGGTCCAGGGTGTCCTGTTGGTTCACTATCAGACTTTTCATCCTCATTTGTCCTACTGTTTGCCATTGGTGAACTAGAAATCTGTCTTTGTGTCTTGCTTAAGTGTTTTCTCATTTTTATTTTTGTTATTGGGTTGTTGTCCTTCTTTAATTTCTGGGTATTACTTAAATATTCCTAATATAGTTGTTTTTTAGCTTTTGAGTTTCTAATGACTCATAGACATCCTCATTTTCATAATATCAGAGAAAACAACTCTTTAAATCGATCACAACCCTTTATCCCAATTGATACATTCAGTAGCCCAATAGGATCAGGCCCAGCTGGGAAACTGAGCACTTGTGGTAGTTATTAATGTATCACCTTTAACCCATGTGAATTAAATTCATATCAAGAAGCAGCCCATAATATGTTTGCCGTGAATATGCTTTTCAATATAGCATCTTTACCATTTAGGATGGGGGGTTAGACTGAGTTAGTATGAGAGGAGTAGATAAGTGAAAGAACTGGAGCAGGTTTGAAGTGAATCCAGAGGATATAGAATTACCTTACTATTATTACAAAGCTATTAACTTCAGGGGTGATAGAGAGAGTGCAGGAATAAGGACAAGAATATATCCCTTTAACAATAACAGGCACTTGTCTTCCCTTTAAGGTACAGAGGCATGAGTGAGGTAAAATGACTGGAGAAAAGAACATAAAGAGAAACCCCCCCAAAGAAGAAAAAATAATAAAAGAAGAACAAGTCTGAGTTAGGGCAGGAGCCGGAAAAAAAAAGGGAGATGAGGGATAATATGGTGGAGCAAGAGACTGAGTTGGAGAGAGGAGAGAAAAAAGAAAGAAATTTTAGGGTGGAATGAGGAAAAGAAAAAAGAGAGGAAAAAAATAGAATTTGAAGGGCCTCTTTCAGACTATGTCTCTGTTCTCATATTATACCACATGTACAGCCATATGCAGAACCGAATTCCCTGGTCTTGGCTAGCCAAAGGCAGTTCCCTAAGACTGAGACTGAACTCAGTCTACAAGGCCTAACTTGAGCTTCCCAACCCTCAGGGTTGAACTCCACTCAGTTCTATTACAGGTTTCCTCTGCCCTTTCTTTAAAGATGTTCAAAGTTGGGAGCTCAGAAAACTACCCTTCATGAGAGCCTATGCCTCTGCAGAGTTGGTCCAAGGACTGGCCCAATCAGGAGGTTTGAGAAGGGGGGTGTGTTGTGGGGGTGTTTCAAGGGCACCCAAGCGGCTACCTTCCTTACTGGGTCTGGTAGCACATAGTCCGGCAGATCGCACACCCGCCGGGTGATCTCAGGCAGGCAGGCAGGTGAAAAGACCCCCTCCAGGGTCCTTTGGTCCTTACTGGGTCTGGTCTCTCTATGTTTATTTGGGATATTATTTCTGTTTTGAATTCTTTTAGAGCCTGATTGATCTGTTTTGTTACTTTCTGTGCTTTGAGTTCAGGGTGTCCTTGTGGTTCACTATCGGTCTTTTCATCCTCATTTGCCCTACTGTTTCTCATTGGTGAACTGGAAGACTGTCTTTGTGTCTTGCTTAAGTGTTTTCTCATTTTTATTTCTGTTGTTGGACTGTCCTTGGATTAATCTCTGGGTTATCACCTAAATCTTCCTGATATAGTTGCATCCTAGCTTCTGTGTCTCTAACAACCCACAGACATTCTCATCTTCTTAACATCAGAGAAAACAGCTCTTGAAATCAACTGCAATTCTTTATCCCAACTGATGCAATCAGCAACTCATTAAGACTAAGCACAACTTGGACACTGATCACCTGTAGTGGTCACTGGTCTATCACCCTTAAATCATTTGAATTAAATTGAAATCAAGAAGCATTCCAGAACATGTCTGCAGTGAACAAAATTTCAATATAGTGTATTTACCATTTAATGGCTCAGACAGAGTGAGGATGCAAGACCCCTGATCTCAGTTAGCTGATGGCTGAACCCCATGACACAGACTGACCTCAGGCTGCAAAGCCCAGATTGAGTTAACCAACCTTCTGAGTGGTTGAATTCCACAACGTTCTACTACAGGTTTCCCACGCCCTTTCTTTAAAAATGTTCAAAGTTGGAAACTCAGACAAATACCCTTGATGACCACCTCTGCCTCTGCAGAGTGGATCCAAAGACTGGTACAGTCAGCAGGTCTGAGAGTGCACTTGGGGGGGTGTAAGGGGAGTTATGGGGGTTCAGGGGCACCCATGTGGCTACCTTCCTGGCTCTGGAGCAATGGCAGCTGGGGCGGTAGGAGTGGCTCCCCTTCCTGTGGTGAATCCGGGCCCAGGCTACCTTCCGGGCACTGAAGAGATGGTGGCTGGGGCGGGAGAAGGTGTAGCTCTCCTTTCCATGGTGAATAGGGGCCCAGGCTACCTTCCTGTCACTGGTTCGATGGCGGCTGGAGTGGGAGAAGGCCTGGCTCTCCTTCCCACGGTGGATTAGGACCCAGGCTACCTCCCAGCACTGGAGCAATGGTGGCTGGGGCAGGAGAAGGCCTAGCTCTCCTTCCCATGGTGGATCAGGGCCCAGACTACCTCCTGGGCGCTGAAGAGATGGCAGCTGGGGCGGGAGAAGGCATGGCTCTCCTTCCCATGGTGGATTGGGGCCCAGGCTACCTCGCGGCCATGGAGCAATGGTGGCTGGAGCGGGAGAAGGCCTGGCTCTATAATTTTTAGTTTAATTAATTGAGGATTTACTTTATAAAGCTCAGTTAATAGTTTCCTGAGTGATATCTAGTTTCTGTTAAAAAAAAAATGAAGCAATTCATAGCCCAAAGAAGTAAGATCTTGACTATTAATGGGAAAAATTAAAACTAGTTGAGCTAAAAAAAAAATCCTCATCATAAAGATCAATATCTGGCCTATAGTAAGCAGACCATAGGGATAGGGCTGTGTTTTGCTCATTGATTATCTTACTACATGTTACAGGAATGATCTACCTGCATTGACCCTCCCCTAACTCCAGGTACCTGATACCTGTAGCTTCACAACACATATTTATGGAAGAAAAGAACAAATAAAAGAATAAATTAATCCAAAATCACAACCCAATATCATATCTGAAGTGTAAGAAGCCTACAATTAATGAGGAAAAAGAGTAATAATACATCCTCCAGGAGAGATTAAAAAGTAGGCTGAGAAGTATTAGAAGATCTATGTGCTCTTACTCTTTTGTTCAGTTTTCATAGTCATAGAAATAGGAAAAAGGTCTAAAGGTGTAGGACAAGTGGAAAGGGTAGGAGAAAGGAAATAAGGGACAAGAAAAAATATGAGAAAAGGAAAAAATGGAAACAAAGTCTTTGTAAATAGGGGAGGGTGAATGGGGAGGAGAAGGGAGGAGAGGGTGAAGTGAGGGCAAGGACAAGGGGAAAAAATGAGAACCAAGACCTGTCATGTAAAGGTACAAGATCCCAATAATGAATGTAACTGTACTGTATACTTAAAATGTACCAATAAACTCAATTAAAAAAATAGGGGAGGGTGGAGAGGTGAAGGGAGGGAAGGGGAATGGAGAATAAATGAGAACAAAATGTACATAAACTCAATTAAAAAAATAGGGGAGGGTGGAGAGGTGAAGGGAGGGAAGGGGAATGGAGAATAAATGAGAACCAAGACCTGTTGTGTAAAGGTACATGAATGGTGAATGTAACTGTACTGTATTACTAAAAAGTACCAATAAACTAATGAAAAAAGAACTAATATGTTTTCTGTTCTTAGTATCTCAAGGTTGTTGTATATACATTCCAATGAAATTGTCCTTCATTATGACTTGAATAAAACTCAACATCTTTGGAGTAGTTAATTCTAGAGACCATAACTGAAACTAACAGACAGTGTCTGAGGACAGAGAAGGGACTGAGGATGAAGAATAGTAGTTCCTTGACCCAGAAAGGTGTTGGCTGTCAGGTGTATTCACCGCCTGTGCTTTCAGCATTAGTGACTTTCTAGAGTTTGTAGACCCAGAGTCCACCCTGGTCATCTTCTTGGAAGATAATTGTAAAGTCAGTTATACAACAGGCACAAATTATCCTCTATAGAGGTCTCAAATACAACAGAATCAGAAGAGAATTAGGCAGTAGTGTGATCCATCAAGAAGCCATGAGTTAGGGTTCATGGAGAGGTAGCTGGACTCAGGTCACCAAGAGCTAAACTGACTTCCTGCTCTTTATATGGCTGCCTTGGTGTTCTGAATAAATTTAAAGCATCTACATTTCGTGGTGTAGTTTTGAATTTGGGGAACAGCTATAAAGTATACATTTCCACATGCTGTGAGTAAGGTGGATGAGGACACACTGTAATTTTTTTGTTTGTTTGTTTCCCTATTTGCATATGACAACAGCATTCACTATATTTTTAATCATACCTCATAAAGACATGAAAGAAGACTTCCGGCAGTGCTCCTGACAGTGGCAAGAATGATGGGATGAGACTGTTCAAAGTGAAGTGGGTATTGAGGGGTAATGGAAACATGTCTTTTACTGTAATTAATTTTTAAAAATATAAAATTTATCATATTATTTGATCACCCTTAATATTCACACCTTTTTACTTCAGTGGTTAAATTTTAGTTCACTCATTTATTGCCTGCCAAGATGTTCCAGGAAACATAATTGTCCTTTTCCTTTCCATTTTGAATTGACTTTACTCTGATCTGCCTCCTGTGATGACTATTGTCACAGAATACAATTTACCCTATTTTTATTTTTTTTTAATTTATTTATTTTTGGTTTTTTGAGACAGGGGCTCAGTATGTAGTTGAGACTAACTTGGAACTCACTATGTAGCCCAGGCTGGTCTCGAACTCACAGCGATCCCCCTGCCTCAGCCTCCCGAGTGGGAGGATTACAGGCGTGCACCACCACACCTGGCCTTACCCAATTTTTAATGATATTTCATTTCCCGTAAAGACTAGGAGCTTTTCTTCCTGACAAAGGAATGTCTATATTTTTCCAGTCCAACATAGGACCTAGCAAATATGGATTTACTTGTTAACCACTTAAAGGGTATATATATATATTTACCATGTGACTTACATTATGTTAGAGATTGAAATGCAAAGATAAATATAGATATCTCACATCTTGAAAGTGAACATGTTCTGGCAGTAAATAGGTATGCCAACAAGTAAACCCATTATAAATATATTATTACAAAATAGTACATGTGGCAAACAAGAAGGGAGAATATGTTCCATTTTAGGTATACTTGAGCTTACAAAATATTCATCAATGAATTGATATTTGACAGTGAAAATCACACCATATTCCACCAACACTACATACTATACAGCTCCTTCATTAAGATGCCCGTAATAGCCAAGTTTTCAGATGAAACATACCCATTCTAGGAGTTGTGGCGACATTGGTTATCTTCTTCTCAATTGAATGTGTGGAGAAAAATATATTCCGTAAATTAACTTATAAACTGAATTTTAGCATCAAAGACTGCCCAGGCTGAAAATGTCTCGAAAAGCCATTTTATTTTTTTAATCTAAAGAGAAGATTACCCAGTGTCATAAACAAGACACTGAAACTTCCTTCAAAATCTTAAGAAATAATTTAGATGAATGCATTAGAAAAGTTAGAAAACCAATGACTTGATTAAAAGTTGTGATAGAAACCTTCACTCTGCTCTTTGCTTCCATGAGATCTACTAGATTTACCCACTCCACTATGTGTGTATTTCAAAACGCCATGTTGTGCATGATAAGCACAATTTTATCAGTCAACTAAAAATAAAATTTTAAAAAACCAGTGAAGAAGTAAAACAAAGGAAAGGGAATTGTGATACAAATCCAGGCGTGGCTATAACTATACTCAATATAGTTTTTGAGAACATATTTTGAGAGAGATAATGGAAAATATTTGGTACCAAACCTGCATTTCTTCTTTGTCTTGTTTTTTATTCATCATTCTTCTATCTAATTTCAGTTGCCTTGGATCAATTCCTGCCTTTTTTACCCTGAAAGAACTTTATGACACTGTCTCGGATCTGTTTTGTCTTTACCCCATAAACAATAGGGTTAAGAGTTGGTGGAAGAAGAAGGTAAAGATTAGCGACAATGATATGAAGAGAAGAAGGGATGGTGTGACCCCCAAAACGGTGGGTAAAAAAAGTAAAGAATGCTGGGATGTAGGTGATGATGATGGCAGATATATGAGCAGTGCAGGTGCTGAAGGCCTTCTGCCGAGCATCTGATGATGAGAGGCTGACCACTGCCCGCAGGATCATAGTATAAGACACGGATATACAGCAAATGTCAAACACTCCAATCAGAAGCGCAACCATCAGCCCATAGATGACATTGACCTTGATGCTAGCACAGGACAACTTCACCACAGACATGTGGTCACAGTATGTATGGGTGATGATATTGCTTTTGCAGAAGGGCAAACGCTTGACCAAGAATGGAAAAGGAATCATCAGCAGCACACCTCTCAGGAAGGTGGCAAGCCCAGCTTTGGCAATGATAGGGTTAGTGAGTATAGTAGCATAACGCAGTGGGTAGCAGATGGCCACATAGCGGTCCAGAGCCATGAGCATGAGCACCCCAGACTCCACACCTGTGAAACCATGGACAAAGAACATCTGCACTAAACAAGCATTGAATTTAATTTCCTTGAGATTGAGCCAGAAAATGCAGAGTGCATTGGGCAGAGTGGTTGTGCAGGTAAATAGGTCAATGAGCGACAGCATGACCAGGAAGAAATACATTGGGCGATGTAAAGACTCCTCATAGTAAATGAGGTACACAAGGCCGAGATTGCCCACAAGGGAGATAACATACATTGTGCAGAGTGGAAGTGAGATCCATACATGCACTGCTTCGAGACCGGGAATTCCATTAAGGATGAAAGACTGAGGAGGCACATATGAACTGTTGGAAATCAGCATAACTAATTCAATAGAGGAACGGTATTTTTCCAAAAGTCTCTAACCTGAGGAAAAAGAATTAAGTAATAGAAATTCAATTCAGATCTTTGAAAACACAAATAAATTTGCAATAAAGTTACATTTATAAATACTATCAATTATTTTGGATAATAATGATTCAAAAACAGTTTATTGGACAATATCATAAATAATATTTGAAAAGTTTTATGAGAAGCCTAAATTTAATTTTAAACTAGAAGTCATGATTTTTTTTACCCCAAACAGAAGTAGAAATGTGGGCATAGAGATTGAAGAACATTGTCTGTGGCAGAGCTAGATTCATAAAAAGAAATAGTATTCATGGGTGGCTTCAGTACTCACATAGTCTCATTTTTATGTAGCTGGTTTGTAAGATTATATATCCTATGAGAGAAAGTTATGATTGTATGTGAAGACTAACCTGAAATGTATTTATTTAATTAATTTTGTATCATAATAAGCAATGAGAAGATTGTGGGTTTTTTCCTGTCAAATAGCACATTATTCACATTTCAACTCCTTTTATAGCAAAATGTGATTCAGTGAGGTTTACTTTAATCTCCCACCCATGGCTGACCCCACTTAGCTTCTGAGCTCAGACGAGATCAGGTGCATTCAGGGTGGTATGGCCACAGATGGCTTTATTTCAAAGCTACTTGTTCTTCTATAAAGTCAGACTGATACTTAGACTTCAGCAAGATAATCGGACGTTAGTTTACATTACTTCTGATTCATATTCTGGTGGGTTGGATACAGTAATATTGAAATACAAGTGAATATGCTGTAGGGGTATAAAATAAAATAACAATGACTATGAAGGTTAATCTAATTTGATTGTCCCAAGAAAGAGAAAGATAAGAAACCTTCCCTTTGTCAAATACTCTGTAATCTCAATGGCATTGAGATAATCCATTTCCTTCTTCGTGTCTTTGCTTAGATGCAATTTTTGTAAAACATACTCAATAAGAAAGATCTTCTACCTCACTCATGGCTCTGTACCTTCAAGGGAAGGCAAGCGCCTGTTACTGTTAAGGGGATATATTCCTGTCCTTATTCCTGCACTCTCTCTATCCCCCCTGAACTTAATAGCTTTGTAAAGATAGTAAGGTAATTCTACAACCTCTGGATTCACTTCAAACCTGCTCTAATTCTTTCACTTATCTAATCCTCTTGTTCTAAGTCGAACCCCCCATCCTAAATGGTAAAGATGCCATATTGAAAAGAATATTCACTGCAAACATACTATGAGCTGCTTCTTGAAATTAATCTAATTCACATGAGTTAAAGGTGATACATTAATGACTACCATAAGTGGTCAGTTGGCAAGCTGTGCCTGATCCTATTGGGCTGCT
>NW_022900928.1:23313234-23324013 GCF_012274545.1 Fukomys damarensis
AAAAAAAAAAAAAAAAAAAAAAGAAAGATCTTCATTCCAATGATCTCAAATATAACCAACATGAAGATAATTTGCGATAATTAAATATATAAGTAAACTATGTCGCAATTGTTATGTCCTTTCATGTTGGGTGTCTTCATTGTAAATTCTCTTAAAGACTTTAAATTTACCATGTCCAGCACTAGATTCATTCATTCAAAATATACACATTCCCAAAATCGACTTTATATCTAAGTTCTGCCTGCTAGATGATGGTGTCATCATCCACTACAGTATCTAAACTAGTGTCTTTATAATCTTTGGCATTCTTATCGCTCATCTTTATTATTTCTTTATAGCCCAAAGTGTCCCAATTGTCACTCCAGTCATGCTGCTTTAACATGCCTAAATTCTTGGCCCATACTGAGACAAGATGAAGGTCTATAGGTCTATTTTTAAACCAGAAATGTTTCTCTTCCCAGCCCCTCTTTTCTATTACCACCTTCACTGACTTCCTTAAAGGCCATATAATCATATCCTTCTATTTTCTTGTTTTTTCTTTTGTAGACTTTCAAATCAATTTATAGCATAATTTTGAAGCTATTTTAAACCATTGTGTAATAATCTTCAATATCTTCCCATATCTTTAAGGATAGAGACCAATTTCCAAGGCATCTCAGGCAATCATGAAAAATTTGACTCTTACCTTTCTTATTTTGTTTCTACTTTCTAACCACTCAAAGGTCTTCTGGTTTAAAAATTAAACCATATGGTCAATGCATTATAGTGTTTCATTATTGAACTATGCAGACTACTTACTAACCTCAAAACACTACATAGAATTTAACTCAATTAACTTTGAACAGTTTCCCACATTTATGTGAAAACATCTCTGTATATGTAATAGAAGAAAGGAAATGATTATGACCAGACCAGAAATAAGTAAAATAAATCAGAGAAACCAGAAGGAAAATTCAACAATCTAAGACTTGCTTTACTGAGGACAAAAGCAAAGTTCACAAACCTTCAGCCAGACTAAGAAAAAAAAGGTTCAAGTAAGTAAAATCAGAAATGAAAGAAGCAACACTACAACTGATATCTATAAAAATATAAAAGATTATGAAACTATTAGGAATAATCATGCACAAATTAGATAACACAATAATACAACTTATGAGGACCAAATAAAGAAGGAAAAGAATATATTAACATACTAATAACTAGTGAGGAGAGTAAATCAGCAATAAAAAGTCTACCATCAAACAAAAACATGGGATCTGATGGCTCCACTACTGAGTTCTACCACTTTCTTATTTTTGCCTGTTTTGGGGAAGATAAAAAGAAGACCAACAGGGCCAGGGATTTAGCTCAGTGGTTCTGCCGCCTACCTCACAAGTGCAAGGTCTCGAGGTCAGTCCGCTGTACAAAACAAATAAACAAAAAACGAAAGGGAGACCACATAGGCAGGTGTCATGACAACAAAAGAGCATAAACATCAACACTGCTGCACCTCAATACTCAGGTCCATCACAATTTCTCCTTGATGGCAATAGGTCCCTCACCTGATCTAGAAGTCCAGACCTCCAGGAGCTGAAAGAAAGCACAATGATGGATATTCTCACTGCTTCTGCTTCTTATCTTTCCTCCTCCCTTGCGGGGCAGCCATTTGAAACAAAGTGTATGCAGTACCCATGGTTGCCTCTGGCTGGTAAAAAAGAAGACAGATTCTTTTAGGTTATCCCTTGGTCCCACTCTACAGAGAAATCTGCATGAGGCAGCTCATGCTTGGAAGTTCGGAAAGCCAAGGAGACTAGGCTTTGTTTTCCCTTTTTCCTGTGCTTGTCTGGGGGATGGACTACATCTGAGTTATTTTCTTATTTGAGAAATTCAGTTACTAGGACACAGAATGAAATCCTATCAGGCATCTGAAGACCCCTCTCTCAAATTTCCTGGACAGAAATGTCAGATACAAGCCACGTCCAGAAAAAAGACTTCTATATTTTTTGATACTGTTTCTTCTTTGTTGTGGTCATTGTTTGGAAATATTTTTCTTGAGGTATCAAATATATTTTTTAATGCACAAGATACTATTCCTGAGCCAAATATCTTAAGTAAGTGGGTCTCTATATTAAATTCAGCAAACTCTACTTCCAAAATATTTCAAAAACTCCATTAATCATTATCATGTTTGTGTCAGGCAATGTATTATTTGGTAGTTATCAATACAAGCTTTTCTATGTCTTCGCTCAGGTGCTTTTAATCTTGCACATAAATATCAACTTTGCATAACTACTCATCCATTTGCTTATAGAAAAAGTAGCAAAGTTATATTTGACTATATATATTTAGTATTATTATATATTATAAAATATTATGTTAATTCATAATATAATGTTATAATATTATTTACTTATTATTTAAAGTCACTTGTGTTTTTTATCACATTCCTGAGTCTACCAATTCAATCTTATAGTTCTTTTACCCAAAATAGTATACTAAATAATTTGCTGACAGACACAGAATTTTGTGCTTTCTCCATGGAACACTGGTGAACAAACACATGCCAATCACTCTTAAACCAAAAGAGATTCATTCTGTGAAATTCCCCTTCCTCTCTGCAACTCTCATAATCTCTCCATGTTGATTAGTTGGAGACCTGCCCTGGACAATTCATTTTTATACTACCCATGTACTGATCCATCAGCAATTTCAGGGTGTAGGGAAAATCCATCGCCTATTTTACCCTGTGTATGAGGATTGTACCTGAATTAAAAAAGAACACTGGAGCTTGAGATTTAGCTCAGTGGTGCTGCCACCTGCCAGGGCAAACGCAAGGTCCTGAGTTCGATCCCTGGTACCAAAAAAAAAAAAAAAAAAAAGAATACTGAATAAATAAATTGAAGTTGTGCTCATTAAATTAGAGAAAAGGAAAAGTAAAGGGATGGGGTTCAGGTGGGCTAGCGACTTACAGGAAAATGTATGGACCTGTTTAAATTTTTTTCATTGAGGATTTTTGGAGTTCTTAGCTAATCATCTGTCTCTGGCATTTCAGCATATGTTTTCTAAAAAAAAATGAATGAATATAGAACAAAGTGTTTTCTAAGCTCTAGAAGAGAAGTTAAGAGCATCTTGCCTGTACTTTGGTCAAAAAAGGCACACATCTGAGACAAATACTGTCTCTACTTTGAATGGGGAATGAACCTACTCTTCCTAAATTTTCAGGCTAACAAAAACCAACAGCATGCTCTGTAGGCTGGAACCTTGGACTCATCTGAGGGCACAGATAAACTGAAACAGTGTGAAGATTTGTCCCACAATAAGCCAGCACTGGAGTGCCTGGGAGGCAAGAAATCACCCTTACCCAAGATATAGCTGAAGATAAGAAGGAACGCGAAGGGTGCTCATGCCAGGGAGAGGTTCGAGGATGTGTGTGGTGGGTTCACCTTGTAGACTGTGGATCAGAAATGCTTAGTCTAGGTGAGATCCCATGGGAAGCAGACATACTCTCTTATACTCTCAGAAGTCCCAAGTCTTAATAAGAAACAGGGTTTAAGAGACCACAAAGCTCTAAGCACAAGCATGAAACAGAGCTTCACATATATGGGGGACTGAAACTCTTTCCTTACCCAAAGGACAATAGTCCAGAAGGTAACTCCCATGTTGATATCCCATCCTTAAGAGTAAAGGTTGAAAATTCTTGTCTAAGGCAATTAAACATAAAACAAAGATATATATGTATGCATGATTTCATAAATGTTTAGTTGTTTATTACTATGAATGTGGGATGGACATATTAATCAATGATCATTAATTGAAAAAGAAAAAAGTAACAAACATATTTAAAAATATACTTTTCTAATAATTAAAAATATTTGCTTTTAGGATTAAGTATATATTTGTATTTATACATGTAGAATTTTTTTCTGAAAATCATGACCATAACTCACAGGATACTTCTACACTGATTCCTTCCATTTGGACATATACTATGAACTAGACGTTGTGGCACACGCCTGTATCCTAGGTCTGGGAAGCTCAGGCAGGAGGATTAAAAAGTTCAAGCTGAGCCTGGGTCACTTATTGATTTAGAGAAGCCGTTTCTCAAAATAAACATAAAAAAAGACTAGGGAGGTAGTTCAGTGCAAAGACCCTGGATTCAGTATCCAGTATGGCAAAAAAATCAATCCATCACCAAAAACTTTACAACATATGTATCAAGTTAGCACAGGAGCTTACTCAACGGCTTTAAACTTTTGTTTGAATATTTCTCTAATTTACAACATTGAGTTTATTTTCAATATATTATAACTTCATAAAGACCATCAATGCCTAATGAATAAATGAGAAATTTAGAGGCAATTAAGTATTAAATCAAATATATACTAATTTTAAAGTACTTGTATTGTCATATTTCCCTCCAGAAATATTTCGCCCAAACTCCATACTCTATGCCTTTGGAAGAAGCAATGGAATCTATATCAACTCTTTCTGTGACATTCTCCACCAGTTATTTAGTTCCTTCAAGGCTGGGCGCTAAGTTAGTAGAATGGCTGTGCATAAGATGTGATCAAGATATATGGTGAATGTTTAAAGTTTTTTGAATGCTTACATTTTAAAGATGAAAGATTTATACAATCTGAAGATAAACCAGAGCATGAACGCTTAAATTTTTAAAAATGTAATACAATAAAAGATGCATTGCCATGTAATTCCATTCAAATTATTCCCCCTCACTCTGAACATACTTATTCCATTGTTCTCGCCACTTTCTGAAGCAGTTCTAAAAGTCCTATTTTGTGTCTTATAAGACAAGGTGAAAAAAATATACAGTGAATGCTGCTTCCAAGTTACAGTCAATGAAAAGGCATGCTCTTTAAAAACATTACAGTGTGTCCTCACCCACCTTGTCCACAGATCTGGTAGCAAGTAACTACCGACTCTTCCCCAGGTGACCATGAAAAGTAAATGTGTTGAAATGATTCAGAGTTTGAAGGCAGCCAGGACAAAGCAAATAATAATACTAAAAACAAAAACAAAACATTTCCAGGACTTTTTCAGAAAGGGGCAAGAATATATTGCTGTTTTATTTAATAATGTTGCTTTGTATGCATTAACATTTGGGTGCAGACATAGTGTGTCCATCCAGCAGGGAGCCACAGTACTTAAATTGACCAACTTAATGTTACAACTACTTTGAGTGGCCAAGTGTAAACTAAGTCTTAATTAAAGTGGTGCAATTTTGTATAACTTAGAATCAGTGGTTCACTACTTGACACTTTAATTTGTTTTGTGGAATGTTTTACAGTAAATAAATGTGTGTTTACCTTTGAAAAAAAAAGAAAGGGGCAAGAATAATGGGATAAATGTTTTTGAAATGAGTGGACGTATTTTGAGGAGGATTAATGACAATGTGTCTTTTTACTGTAATGATTTTTAATTTAAAAATTTAGCATATGTTGATTATACTTCACACTAGATAACTGAGTAAAGTGGGCCATACATATATATATATATATAGTTAAGACCAACCTTACTATAGTCAGGATTAAAGGACACATTATATTGGTTTTCTTGGTGTAGTGAATTTACTATTTAATTTTGCAATGAATTATTTTTCTGAGGTTGAAAAGTCTCAATTTGAATTTTGACAAGGATAATTTCTTGGTCTCTGGTTTTATCATCAGAACAAATACATTCTCGGTTATATTTTCATTTAAGTGGATCATGTAAATTAAATCAAGTTACTTTCTTTAATTATTTAAAAAAGAAAATTCTTGTTACAAAAATGAAAAAAAGATGAATTTGTAAACTGAAATAAAGGAAAACCTGCATTCCTTCTGACAAATGTCAGTCACTGGATGAATGGATAGAGAAAATGGATAAGAAAATGTTAATACATTTTTATATTATTTCAGCCTTACAAAAGAAAGATTATTCAACAGATACTAAGATGCACTTAATAGAAGAGATAAGTTGTAGTGTTCAAATGAAGACTAGAATGATTACAGATAGTGATTATGAATTGAAAATTTTAAAAAAAATAGCTGAAAGAATTGTGGATATTTTCACCATAAAGAAATGACATTTGAGGAAATAGCCTTACCCAGATTTGAGCAATACACATTATACCTATGTACTGAAACATCACAAGATAACCCATATCTATGTACAATTTTTATATATCAATAAAAATACATTTGAAAAGAAGAAACCTGATTGTTTATGACGAGGATGAACCTGTTATGCTAAATGAAATAAGCCAAAGAAAGACAAATACTTCATGATCTCATTTATGTGTGGAATCAACAAAGGCAAATCGTAGAAACTAGAAGGTGGTCAGGAGAGTGAGGGAAGTGAGGGTGGCCAAAGAATACAAGAGTTCAGCAAGCAGATGGATAATTTCTGAAAACTCAACACACAGAATAATAACTGTTAATAATAATGCATTTGATATGAAAATTTATATTCTCCTAGAGATGTGGCCAAGTTTGAGTTTCCTGTAAATAATTTTTCTAAGTATATTGACATTTAGCATTTTGATATTTCTTAAAACATGAATTTTGAATTTAGTTATAGAAAATATTTTATAGTGCAGTATATTCTTATGAAGAAAAGTATGAAGTTTCCTCAGAAAATTAAAAATAGATGTGGTGTACAATCTAGCAATCTCATTACTGGGTATATATACAAAGGAAATAAAATTAGGCTATGAAAGAGACATCTTCATTTCTATATTTATTGCACAGTCACTCACAAGAGCCAAGATGTGGAATCAGCCTAAGTATTCATCAGTGGGGGAGTGGGTATAGAACATATGCCATATATTCACAATAGAACACTGTTTAGTTATAAAAAGAGAGAAAATGCTACCATTTGTGGCAACATGGATTAACATAGAGGATATTGATAGAAAGAAGGTGGGTATAGAAGGACAAATACCACAGACAGCAATCATCTCTAGACTAGCAAATAAAAACTAAAAGGTATAACAGATAATGTGAAATAGGAAGAAAAGGTGCAAAGGGGAAGGGGATGCTGGAGGGGTAGGGGAAAAGAAAGATGGGAATGGAATTACCATGAGAAACAGAAAATGGAAACAAAGTCTTTGTAGATAGGGAGGGATGGAGGGGTAGAAGGGAGGACAGGGGGATGGGGAAAAAATAAGAACCAAGATGGATTATGTAAAGCTGCAAATTTCCAATCATGAATGACATTACAGTGTATACCTTAAGTGTACCAATAAATTAATTTTAAAAAAAGGTTACCTTGTGTTCCAACTTGGCAGACTTGAGACAGACAAAGAATGTCTGTAGTGATCAGCGAGTACACTGCTGTGGGACAGGGTGGACAGAGCTACAGGAGGACAACATGAAGGAGGAGGTAAACGTGTGAAATTCAGAAGCCAAGTTGGTTAGAATGAGAAGCTTGTTCCCCTGTAAGAAATGGGGCCTACATACAGCTCAGGTCTAGAGAATCTGTCGTGTTTGGTAAAGGAATAAATATTTTTGAGGAAGGAAGTCAAGAATAGTGACAGCCAACATGTGTTCACCCTAGCTGCCACCACCCAGTTCACCCTGGGCCTAAGTCTTCTAATTCCAGGAAACAGGACTCAGAAAGTTAGGCATTTGCCTCCCCTGCTGAAAGCATCATTAAAAATGCACATTAGAAAGTCACTCAGGGTCAATTATCTCATTAGAATCTTATGAAAAAAATGGAAATAAAGTGTTTGTAAATGGGGAGGGGAGGAGGGGGTGCAGGGAGGGCAGGGACAAGGGGAAAAAATTAGAACCAAGACCTGTCATGTAAAGGTACAAGATCCCAATGATGAATGTAACTGTATTGTATACCTAAAATGTACCAATAAACTCAAAGAGAGAGAGAGAGAGAAAAAAAAAAGAAAGTCACTCAGGGAGTAGTGGCTGGGATAGGACTGGTGAGGCCCAGGGAGAAAAACAAGAGGAGGACGCAGTCATAAAGGGACCCAGAACCAGCCACTGTGGGAAACATGAAACAGAAATGTAGGGACTTGGAATGGCTGGGATCTTTAAGAACTGAAAATGGAGAGAAGATGCCAGAGGAGTGTTGGTGGGGCTCACTGCTTCCACTTCCAAAATATCCCAGACATTTCCAGCTTCAGAGTGACCTGGTGAAAGCTGAATAGCTTGCATACTTCCTCACTGGGGATGAAGAAAACACTTTGGATTAGCACCTATGGGGGCATTTGTCTGCTGGCCCCTAGAAGTTACTGAAATCATGGATCAGTTGGAAACTCAGCAAGCAGGAGTACTGGAGTGACTTATGAGTACAGGGACCGAGACAGTCCATCAGAAAGGTGTATAGGAACCAGGAGTACTATCTGCTGTTTATCCCTTGCGGACCATGGACATTGGGGGCTGGAGCCACTGCAATTGCAGGCCAGAGATTAGCTTGGAGAGCAAAAGCATAGTTTTAAACTGTGAGTCTAAGACAGGTGAACAGGTGAAGTGAATAGCAGAGTTCATGTCAATAGCAGGACATGGGAACCTCAGGCTGACAGACACTGCAGGTCAGGCTAATAATATGCTGCCCAGATCCCCAAACGCACCTAAGTATGTTGGCCTAAAGACAGCATTGACAAGCCAATTTAAAACATTAACCCTAACCCAAAAAAAAGAGGATAAGTTTTCTTTCTTTCTTAAAAAAATTACAAGTATAAATGAGGATCAAAATGTATAATTGATATTGTGTAATATAAAAAAAGATCTAAAGGTTTAGGGGACAATGGAGGGGTAGGGGAAAGGAAGAAGGGGAAATAAAAAAATGGAAACAAAGTCTTTGCAAATAGGGACAGATGGAGGGGGTGAAGGGAAGCCGGGGAATGAGGGAAAAGTAAGAACGAAGACAAGTCGTGTAAAAAGGTACAAGATCCCAATAATGAATGTAACTGTACTGTATACCTAAAATGTACCAATAAAGAAAAAAATAAGGAAATTAAAAAATAGCCTTGATTGCTTGGCCTTTTTATACTATATGTGTGCATGGATATAACTGCATGTATAAATTTTCTGCTATTATTTTTAAACTTTCCATGTTGTTTAGAGAAATATACACCCACGAGTGTTTATTTCTTGGTAATATCTCATCTTGTTTGCTTGTCAACTGAACAATTGAATACAGTTTCGCTATCTCTTTTCTTACTTCCTATGTATAATCTATTCCTTTCTCTGCATTCATTATTTCCTCTTATATACCTTCTTCTGTCTCATTAAAGAGATTGAGGAGTAATGGCATTAGATCTCTAATTTCTTGTAGAATTTATCAGTGAATCCATTAGGACCTGCAATTTTCTCTGTTGATAGGTTTCAAATTACATCTTCAATTTCATTGACAGATATTGGGTTATTTAGGCTTTTGATATCTTCTTGATTCAGCTTTGGTAATTCCTATGTATCTTCTAGATTTCCTCAAGGTTCATTGTGATTTCACCCTTTTCACTTCTAATTGTATGGATTTGAGTCTTTCCTCTTTTTTTTATCAGCTTTGAGTTTTTTGGTACATTGTAGGGATGCAGTACAGTTACATTCATCATTGGGATCTTGTACCTCTACATGACAGGTCTTGATTCTCATTTTTTCCCCTTAGCCCTGCCCTCCCTTCAACCCCTCCTCCCCTCCCCATCTACAAATACTTTATTTTCATCTTTTCATTATCTCACATTTTTTTCTTTTCCTTTATTACCCTACCTCTACCCATCCCACCCTCACTGAACCTTCAGCACTTTTCTTCTCATTTCTAAATGACAGAAATATTATTAGTATCTTATGTTTTATTGCAGATTATTCACAACAGGAAAACTATTCGGTATTTACACATGTGTGACTTATTTATTTCACTTAGGAGTATATCTTCAATATGTATCCATTTTCCTATGAATGAATCCATTTTCTCATTCTTTATGGCTGAGTAATATTCCATTTTATAGAAAAACCACATCTTCTTTATCCAGTTTCCAATGGATGGGCAAATGGGCTGTTTCCAAGATTTAGCTATTACAAACTGTGTTGCAATAAACATAGGTGCACATACTTCTCTGTGATATGATTCTTTTAGTTCTCTTGGAAAGATACCCAGCAGAGGGATGGCTGGGTCAAATGGAACCTCCAGTCCAAGCTCTTTGAGGTATCTCCATATTGATTTCCATAGTGGTTGCACCAGTCTGCACTCCCACCAACAATGGAGAAGGGTTCTTTTCTCCCCACAACCCCGCCAACAATTGTTATTGTGTGATTTCTTGATAGCAGCCATTCTTTGTGGGGTGAGGTGGAATCTCAGTGTTGTTTTCATCTGCATCTCTCGAATGATCAGTGATGTGGAACATTTTCTCATATATTTACTTGCTGCTTTAATTCTTTGAGAAATGTCTGTTCATCTCGGATGCCCATTTTTGAATCAGGTCTTTATATTTGGAGGGGCTGATTGCTTTGAGTTCTTTATATATCCTTGATAATAGTCCTTTGTCTGAGGAACAGCTGGTAAAAAATTTTTCCCACATTATAGATTGTTTCTTAGTTCTGCTGATGGTTTCTTTTGAAGTACAGAAGCTTTTTAGAAGATGAGATCCCAGTTGTTGATTCTATCTGCTAGTTTCCGTGCTACTGAGTATTTGTTCATAAAGTCTTTTCCTATACCAGTGTCTTCCAGAGTTCTGCCTAACTTACCTTCCAGCAAATTTAATGTTTCTGTTTTAATATTTAGATCTTTAATCCACTTGGATTTTAATTTAGTGCATGGCAAAAGATAAGGGTCTAATTTTAATCTGTG
>NW_022900928.1:23326024-23340331 GCF_012274545.1 Fukomys damarensis
TTTTCTAGGATATTGTTTAGAATTCCTTGCAGTGCTGGTTTGGTGTTCATGAAATTTCTCAGGTGCTCTTTGTCGTGGAAGTATTTTATTTCCCCATCCATCTTGAAAGTGAGTTGTGCAGGATACAGCAGTCTAGGTTGGAGGTTCTTCTCTTTTAGGACTTGGAAAACCTCACTCCAGGCTCTCCTTGACCTAAGGGTTTTTGTTGAAAAGTCTGCTGTGATTCTAATGGGCTTTTCTTTGCATGTGATTTGTTTCTTTTCTCTTACTGCTTGTAGTATTTTGTTTTTCTGTTGGATTTCTGGGATCTTGATTATTATATGTCTAGGTTTAGATTTTTTTTTTTGATCGTGGCTAGTTGGAGTTCTATATGCCTCACTTATCTGTATGTCTAATTCTCCCCTTCTGTTTGGGAAGCTTTCTGTCATTAATTCTGTGAACAGCTTTTTTAGGTCATTTATGTTTTCTCCTGCTTTTTCATGAATTCCTATCAGTCTTATGTTATTTTTCTTTGCATCATCTAGAAGTTATTGGATTGATATCTCATGATCCCCTACTGTTTTTGAGAGACCTCTTTTTTCATGGTCACTGACTGCAATCCTATCTTCTATATCTGAAATTCTATCTTCACAATCTTTTATTCTGTTGCTTACACTTTCAATAGAGTTTTTAATCTCCTGGATATCTGCTTGAATCTGTTTTATGGATTCCATTTCTTTCCTCTGTTGGGCATTCATTGTTTCCATTTCTTTCTCATGCTGAGTCTTCATGGCTTCTATCATGGTCTTGGGCTCATCTATTTTTTTGTCAGTTTCTATTCTAGAGTCTCAAATAATGACTTCCATTTTGCTCATCATCTCTCTGATTAACTGGGAAACTATTTCTGATTTGAATTTTTCTAGAACCTGATTGATCTGTTTTCTTACGTCCTGTTGGTTCACTATCAGACTTTTCATCCTCATTTGTCCTACTGTTTGCCATTGGTGAACTGGAAATCTCGCTTTGTGTCTTGCTTAAGTGTTTTCTCATTTTTATTTTTGTTGTTGAGTTGTCCTTCTTTAATTTCTGGGTATTACTTAAATCTTCCTAATATAGTTGTTTTTTAGCTTTTGAGTTTCTAATGACTCATAGACATCCTCATTCTCATAATATCATAGAAAACAACTCTTTAAATCGATCACAACCCTTCATCCCAATTGATACATTCAGCAGCCCAGTAGGATCAGGCCCAGCTTGCAAACTGAGCACTTGTGGTAGTCATTAATGTATCACCTTTCACCCATGTGAATTAAATTCATATCAAGAAGCAGCCCATAATATGTTTGCAGTTAATATGCTTTTCAATATAGCATCTTTACCATTTAGGATAGGGGGTTAGACTGAGTTAGAATGAGAGGAGTAGATAAGTGAAAGAACTGGAGCAGGTTTGAAGTGAATCCAGAGGATGTAGAATTACCTTACTATCTTTACAAAGCTATTAACTTCAGGGGGGATAGAGAGAGTTCAGGAATAAGGTCAAGAATATATCCCTTTAACAACAACAGGCGCTTGTCTTCTCTTGAAGGTACAGAGCCATGTGTGAGGTAAAGTGTCTGGAGACCAGAACACAAAGAGAAACCTCCCCAAAAAAGAAAAAATAATAAAAGAAGAAGTCTGAGTTAGGGCAGGAGCCGGAATAAAAAGAAAGATGAGGGATAATATGGTGGAGCAAGAGACTGAGTTGGAGAGAGAGGACAGAAAAAGGAAAGAAATTTTAGGGTGGAATAAGGAAAAGAAAAAAGAGAGAAAAAAAAAAGAATTTGAAGGGCCTCTTTCAGACTATGTCTGTGTTCTCATATTATACCACATGTATAGCCATAGGCAGAACCAAATCCCCTGGTCTCAGCTAGCCAATGGCCGTTCCCCATGACTGAGACTGAACTCAGTCCACAAGGCCTAACTTGAGTTTCCCAACCCTCAGGGTTGAACTCCACTCAGTTCTATTACAGGTTTCCCCTGCCCTTTCTTTAAAGATGTTCAAAGTTGGGAGCTCAAAAAACTACCCTTCATGAGAGCCTATGTCTCTGCAGAGTTGGTCTAAGGACTGGCCCAATCAGGAGGTTTGAGAAGGGGGGTGTGTCGTGGGGGTGTTTCAAGGGCGCCCGCGTGGCTACCTTCCTTACTGGATCTCATGTTGTGCAGTCTGGGAGATCGTGCATGTGCCAGATGATCTCAGGCAGGCAGGCATGTGAAGAGACCCCCTCCGGGGTCCTTGAGTCCTTACTGGGTCTGGTGGCACACAGTCTGGGAGGTCGCGCATCCACCCTCTTTCCTCTTTTTTATAGGGTTGGCTAAGAGCTTAACAATTTTATCTAATCTTCTAAAGAGCCAACCCTTCAATTCATTGATTCTTTGTATTGTTTTATTAGTCTCCATTGCATTAGTTTGGGCTCTGATCTTTATATATTTCTCCCTCATATAAGCTTTGAGCTTGACTTGTCATTCTTTTTCCAGAAGTTTGAGATTGAACATAAGGTTGTTCTCTTGAATGTGCCTGGGATAATTTCATTCTTTTGCATTTACTTAAACATGATCCATGATGTAGTGTGTGGTCTGTTGTGGAAAATGTTCCATGTGCAGCTGAGAAGAATGTGTATTCTCATGTTGTGGAGTGGAACACTCTGCAGACATCTACTAAGTCCATTCACTTATGGGTTTGGCTTGGTTCTCATAGTTTTTTGTTGACCTTTTTGTCTGGTTGACCTGTCTATCTGTGACAGTAGGGCATTAATACCCCAATTGTTTTCATGTTTATTTGATTTTTCAGTTCTGTTATTATTTGTTCTATAAAGTTGCATTGAGTTAATTTCCTATTCACTTGTTTTGCTGCAGCCAGTTAGATTCTATACCTCTTTGCTCTGCCAAATCAATTGCCAAATACACATCTGTTGTATTTTTGGTTTTGAAAATTTTACCTATGCTATTATTTTCTCCCACATTATATTTTTCACCATAAGCTTATATTTGTATTTTGATTAATATAAGCATATGTATGTGCTCAACTTACCTGGTGCATATATTCTGATTTATACACTTTTTCTTTTTTTCTATCTTCCATTATATTTAAATGTAAAGTATATCTAATACTTTTTTGGAGTTATAGAGTATACCTCTATCAGCATGAGCAAAATGTTAACAAATAGTTCAAAGTCCAACATTATTTAAAACATCTTTCAGGCGAGTGATTTAGCTCAGTGGTGCCACCACCTGCCTCACAAGTGGAAGGTCCCAAATTTGAACCCTGGTACAAAAAAAAAAAAAAGAATATGCCTGTGGAAGCAGTCTTTGTAGATAGGGGTGGAGGGGTTGAAGGGAGGGCAGGGGAATGGGGAAAAAATAAGAACCAAGATGGTTTATGTAAAGGTGCAAATTTCCAATGATAAATGTCATTACATCATATACCTTAAATGTACCAATAAAATTAATTAAAAAATAAAATAAAATATAAAAAAATCTTTCATCCTCTTTAAATAAAGAATTTAACACACTTTTCAATTCTGTTTAATTCCTTCTTTGTCATATTTATATTAATAATGATTAATTTCCATTCACATTTAAATATTACTGAAAACATACTTTATCACAATTCAAATTTCAAAAGTTGAGTCTACATGTATTGAAAATATTTACTTATAGTGTATAAATTACAGTAATTAAATAATCAAATATTAAAGCCTCCCTCCCCCATATTCCACGGGTCATTTCATTTCTTCCTAACTCCATATTCCGCTCCACCCCCATCTCCCTCTGAAGCAGCGGAAGTGATGCAGGGGTGGCGCCCGCCTAGATGCACAGTGGCTCCACTGGGCCAAAGAGGACAAATGCAGCACAAATCACGAAGAAGCCGCGCTTGAAGGGAACGCTCCAGGCCTTCAGTGGTAGAAAACAGAAGAATTTCACAGTGAATAACTCAACAGCTGCTGATTCCCACTGGTGGGGAGAATAATTGTATGAATCAGTAAACGCCGAGGTCTGCAGTCTCCAGGTGCCGCTCACTGTAGCCCCTTCTTGGCTGAGCAGGACGCCGGCCCTTCCTGAGGAGAAGGCGCCTCGCACTGCACGCAGCAGTCACGCCCAGTGGGCACTGCAGGAGGAGTCCCATTTGCCTCTGGGACTTGTGAATCTACCCGATCTGGAGCACCTTGCCCACAGCTCCAGGTCTTCTGGACTCTATGTTTGGGCACAGTAATAACATGGCAACTCTGACGGGCAACTGCGCTCCAACACTGCACAATCCCTGTCGCAGCAGATCAGCCGCAGTAGCAAGCAGGAGAGAACCAAGGATCACCAAGACGGCATCTGCTAGAATCTGGGCTCTTTCTGGGTCATCTCACAAAGTCTTCCCATTCCTTGACAGTGTCCCGTTTCTGGCATGCATAGGACACTCGGGAAATGTTGTCACAAGCACATTTGTATTACTATTAATTTTCTTTTCTCAAACTCTGGATCTGTGTATTTACTGAAATCAAGAGATCTTTATTTTATGGCTTCATTTTTTTTTTTTGTAATGACCTTAAAATATTTTCATGTAAGCTGCCTGGACTTCTTTTTACAGTGAGATACAATATAGAATCTCTTAAGCAATTCCTAAAACTTCAAATTAAAACTGCAATCAGTAATTTTTTTTCAATAAACTTAAATTTTCATTCCCTGACAATAAGATTTCTCTGATGGGATGTGTACAATACTTCCCTGAAATACACAATCATCAAAATTTAAATTTTACCCATGTCCTCTTGGATAACCCACTGTTACTAGAAAGTTTTTCATTTCAAGAGAAGTTGCTTTCAGTCCAGAATCAATTCACGTTCTCTCAAACCAAGAGAAAGGTCCTGTTGTGCTGCCGATGCTTCTCCTGAACAACAGACCTGCTTCCTGCTTCTCTCTCCTAGGACCTCAGGTCTCAGAGTGCAGCACTAATATTCCTATAGGAAAACGAGCCTACCTGCAGAGGCCTCCCCACCTGCCTCCCACACCATCCAGGGATCCAGGGATCCAGGGAACACATAATCACAGCCCACCACACAGCAGAGAGTAGAAGGCAAGAGCATCAAAGATACCAGGGAGGAAAGACTCAGGGGAGCTGGACTGTTCCATGGCAGTCAGCCCCGAGAGAAGGGGGATGCTTGGCCAGGGAGAAGAGGGGTTGCTCTTGGAGCCAAAGGGGAGAATTAGGCAGATCCACTAGAGCGGCACACTGAGAAGGGTGGACTAGAGTGAGATGTGACAGCTAGGAAACATGAAGCACTTCGTGTGGCGGTTATCATGTGCTCTCAATGAATAGAAAGACCAGCCAGGTTGTGTTTATTACGGTTACACCAATCTTGGGGACATAAATGCCAAGGTGTTTTCAGTATTATCAGAACCTTGCCTTGAAAACTGACCATTACTGGATGGTACCTCTCTTGCTCCTATTTTCACATGTCCTCTTCTCTGACCTGAAAAAGTTTCTTTAGATAGCTCAGAAAGAAGTAGGTATAAGGGAAGTATCAAAAAATGTGAATGTGGAAAGAATAGAAATCAAAATAAACCAGTCAGGGGCTTGTAAAGGACAGATCTTATCATACAAAGACAGACGTGGGACAAACCTAAAGATGTAAGCACAGGAAAAGGGTCACCAAGTTTTCACTGATATTATGCTTAGACCTTTCCTTCCTCCCTTCTCCCTCCTTTCTTCTTTGTGTCCTAAAGTTTTTTAACACACATTCACCGGCCTTTGTTCTGTCCTGAAGGCAAAAGGGTGGAGCACAAACCTCCAAGTGCCCTCTGATGGACTTCTGCATGGTGCACCTGTCAGTCCTCTCCCTTCTCTCAACCCACCGCCCACTGCTGTGCACAAACGCACACCCACACACATACTCAGAAGTGCAAACACACCTACGTTTCTTACCTGATTCTCTTTACAAAATTTGTCACTTTCCTAAATCCATCCTGCTTTTTGTCCTTCCTCATCTCTTCTCTCAACAACAACAGAAAATGACTCTCTCTCTCCCTGGATCCACTGTCTTCCAGAGCCTTCAGCTCCCACCCCCTCTGAAATCAGTCCCACCCTCAGAGGACTTCAGAGGACCCTCTCACCAGCCTATTTTTGGTGTGGGGGGGTTTGAGATAGGGTCTCACTATGTAATTCAAACTGCCCTGGAACTCACTATGTAGCCCAGGCTGGTTTCGAGCTCACAACTCCCCTCCTACCTCAGCCTCCTGAGTGCTGGGATTATAGGTATGCGCCACCATGCCTGGCTTTCACCAGCCTATTTCATGGCATGCATGTGTCCCCTGCATTGCCCCTCTGTCCATCCTTTTAAAATTTGTCCTCACAGTAGAAAACACATGGTAGACCACTTGTAACATCCAGACTTCCAAGCTTTTCCAAGAATTTTTTCAACAAGTTAACTTTCATCAGCGCTACATGTTCCTCACTACTTAAAGCTACAAACAGCAACTATGGAATCATTAAGTTAAGTGAATTAGGTAAGTAAAGTTCTAGGACAGTTCCTGCCATACAGTAAGTTCTCTGCAGTTGTTACTACTGCTGCTGTGTCTGTTGTTTCTCCTCTCTGCCACATGTGTGATAAGCACATCATGTGGACATCTCCATAGTGCCCAACTAAAATGCCATGAGGCACGTAATTTGTGAGAAGAGTTTTTGTGTAAATTTTGTTGTGTACATCTGAAGCATACAACGTAATGCTCTAGGCCTCATACAGATAGGAGAATGTCCACTACAGAAAGGCTAGTGAACATACCCCATTGTCTCACTTGATTACTCATTATGTTTTGGTAAAGCTTGAAATACTGAACCTCAGAAACGTCTTTGGAAATCACACAATAAGCTTCATGTCTGGGTCTAAAGAATTATCTCACCATGCAATGTTACTTTCAGTATTTTCTTACTCAGTTCCAGAATTTATAGTTATGATTCTGCCCAAATCAAATATATTGTTTTCATAATGTCTGCACAAACCAAATGATTGGAACTGAACTATAAAAAGAGTGGAGTATTACAGAGGTGATAAAATATGTAGGTAGCTGAACTGTGGTCAGGATATGTGGACAAGAGCAGGCAAGAGCTTTACGGAGCCATCACAGGGCACAGATTCTGCCCCCACACAGTGTTTGGGTGACACCACTGCACTTTGTCACAAGCGCTTTCTTTCCTTCATGCTTCTACAATCCACCAGCCATTGCTCTGATTAGCATGCTTTGTATTTAGGATGTTTGAAAAGTTATTAACTGCTCAGATTTATTAATCAAGATGTTAGTGCTTCCTGCTAGGAGATTTTATAGACCTTTGCTGTGGTCTCTTTCTGATTTATACTTAAATGCCCAGAGAACATTACCATTTTTATTATTTAATATTTTATTGATTTTCACCGGCTTCTATAGTTTGTCTACAATTCTGGCTTTTTCATTATAGCTCATTGCTCACTGTTGCTCAGTGGTGGTCGAAAAACCATCCCGGATATATGCCTGTGCCCTGGATTGAATCGATGGATACTGACTCTGTGGCAGTAACGTGCTGGTGAGAGTGTTCGTGAAGAACACACAGGTCGGAGATTTTGCATTCACCGAGGATGTCCACCGACATCACGCAAGACCCATTCTACTTCGTCCTCAAGGGCATCCCAGGATTTGAGGACCAGCACGTCTGGATTTCCAGCCCACTCTGCTGCTTCTACATCATCTCCCCGCAGGTAACAGCATCCTCGCTGCCGTGCACACGGAGCCCTCTCTCCAACGCCCGTGTTCCTATTTCTCTCTGTGCGGGCCCTGACTGACCTGGGTCTCACCCTCGCCACCCTGCCCACCATCCTGCAGCTCTTCTGGGTCAGCATTCGCAAAATCAGCTTTGGGGCTTGCTTTGCTCCATTGTTCTTCCTCTGCAGATTCTCCTTTACGGAGCCCTCTGTCCTGCTGGCTATGTCCTCTGAGCGCTCTGTGCCCATCTGCCGTCCCCTCCATTGCGCTTTCATCCTTACCAGTGAGGTCATTGGTAAGATTGGGTTCACCATCCTTTGCTGCTGTGTCCTGGCTGTTCTTCCCTCCCTTTCCCCCCTCAAGCGCCTGCCTTTCTGCGGCTCCCATCTTCTCTCTCACTCCTACTGCCTCCGCCAGGATACGATTCACTTGGTCGATGCTGACACCCGGTCAACAGTTGGCAGGGACTTGCGTTAGGCCTGCTCATCGTTGTAAAGGAACCTGTGCTTGTGCCGTCGTATGCAGTCATCCGGAGAGGTATCCTCGGGGTACCCTCCAAGGCCGAGAGACTGTGTGCCCGCAACAACTGTTTCTCCCACATTCTGGCTCTTCTGGTGCTTCATGTCCCCATGGTTGGTGTGTCTATGACTTACATTTATTTCTTTGTATATGTTGAACCATTCCTGCATCCTTGGGATGAATCCTACTTGGTCATGGAATATAGTCTTTTTGATGATTTGCTACATTCTATTTTAAAGTATCTTATATATGATTTCTGGGTCTTGTTCCTCAGGGAGATTGGCTTATAGTCCTCATTTTTGGTTGGACCCTTCTCTGGTTTTAAAATCAGGGTTAACACTTGCGGGAATGACTTTGGGAGTCTTGCTTCCCTTTCTATTTCATGAAAGAGTTTGAGGAGTCTCAGCATTAGATCTCTAAATTTCCTGTAGAATTCAGCAGTGAATCAGGAACTGGGCTTTCCTCTATTGGTAGGTTACATTAAAATTACATCTTCAAGGGGCCGGGGATTTAGCTCAGCAGTTCTGTGGCCTACCGCAAGCACAAGGACCCGAGTTCGATCCCCGTTACCCCCCCAAAATTACATCTTCAATTTCATTGATAGATATTGAGTTATTTAGACTTTTGATATCTTTGTAATTCAGCCTTGCTAATTCATATATATTTAGGAATCTGTCCATTTCTTCTGTGTATTCCATCTTATTGGAGTAAAGTTTTTCAAAGTAGGTATTTATGATCTTCTAGATTTCTCCAGAATCCATTGTGACTTCCCTTTTTTTATTCCTAATTGCATGGAATTGAGTCCTGTCTTTCCTTTTTGATAAGGTTGGCTAAGGGTTTATCAACTTTATTTAATATTTCAAAGAACCAACTCTTTAATTCATTGATTCTTTGTTTTGTTTTGTTAGTCTCCTTTTCATTAATTTCTGCTCCGGTCTTTATAATTTCCTTGTACCAACTTTGGGCTTGACTTATTCTTCTTAGCCAGAGCAGTTAGGCAAGAGAAAGAAATAAAAGGAATAATAATATAAAAGGAAGAAGTTGAATTATCATCACTTGCATATGACATGATAATCTACATAGAAGACCCCAAACACTCCACAAAAGACTTCTAGAGTTAACAACCACATTCAGTCTAATAAATGGATATAAATCAACAGTCAAAAATCAATAATATTACTGTACACAAGTAATAAACTTACTGAGAGAGAAATTAGGGAAACCACACCTTTCACAATAGCATTGAAAAATGAATAACTCAGGAATCAATTTAATAAAGGAAGTAAAAATGTCTTTACATTGAAAACTACAGTACTCTGAAATAGGAGATCAAAGAGAATATCAGAAAATGGGAAGATATCCCTTGAATTTGGGTAAGAACAGCCATCATAATGAAAATAGCTATACTCCCAAGGTTGGTATACAGATTTAATGCAATCCCAATCAAAATACCAATGGCATACATCACAGAATTATAGAAAACAATCCTAAAATTTATTTGGAACCAGGAGACCTAGAATAGCAAAAACAATTCTGTGCAACAAAAGTAAGGCAGGAGTATCATAATCCCTGATTTGAATTATAGTATAAAGCTATTGTGATAAAATAGCATGGTATTGGGGAAAAAAGACCCAAAGATCAATGGAACAGATCAGAAGATGAGGGAACTAGTCCAAATACACAGCCACTTCATCTTTGACAAAGGAACCAAACACCTTCGCTGGAAAAAGCATAGCCTTTTGAATAAATGGTGCTGGTAAACTAGCTTTCCACATGTGAAAGACTAAAACTAGACTCACATCGCTCATGTGCACTAAGCTAAAATTGAAATGGATCAAAGATCTAAATATTAAAACAGAAACAATCTGCTGAAAGAGAGAATAGGTAGAACTTTTGAAGATATAAGCATAGGCAAAGATTTAATGACCAAAACCCCAATCACACAGGACATATTACAAAAACCGACAACTGGGATATCATTGTAAAACTTTTGCACAGCAAAATAAATCATCAACAGAGTGAAGAGACTACCCACAGAGTGGAAAAAAAATGTTATCAGTGGTTGCTCAGACAAAGGACTAGCATCTAGAATGTATGAAGAACTAAAAAAAGCTCCCTCCCAAATTAGAATATTACACATGATAATTAAAAATGATGGAGTGAACTAAAGAAAATTTTTACAGTGATTGTTTCTTTGTGTTCAGTTTGTTCCTTCTTTTTTAAATTTTATTTTTATTATTATATATTTGTAGTACATAACAATCACAGTCATTATGAGAAGGTGGTCCTGTATGTAACATAGTCTAATTCTTTAAAAACAAGTGATTTTTAAACTTTTCATTATACTTTTTATGCTTCCCAGATTTTCTACATCAGAATATATTTCCTTTGTAATATGAGAAACATTTTTTTTTTAAATGGCATTCATCACCCCCAGACTTGGTGGCTACAGTTCTCAATTAAAAAAAGGCATTTGATTTTTTTTTCTACTCAAAACTCCAAAATATAGGTCTCTTACCTTCAGATTCAAATTTCATGCTTTCTCAAACAGTACCCACTGAGACACTTAATTATGGAGACTCAGCTTTGGGATATCTTGCTTAAAGAAAAATGTCCCCAGGGAAACTAAAAATCGTATGTAAGAAGATGTCCTTTCAGTATTCAAAAAACTCCTAAGGATTTTTCAGCCATGCATAGGGATGTGGTTGTGTGTAGCACCAAGGTGAGTTTGGGCAATTCTTTAAAGACCTATTTTGGGAAAATGCAAAGACACTGTTGACTAGAATTAGAAGAGTTTGGAATATGGGTACAGTTAACAAAAAGCGGTAAGAAGCAATGTATTTCTTCATCTATTTCACTTCTTATGGGATAATGGCCTTTGCATTTTCTGTGTGGCTTCCACTGAATTTAGATTCATTTTCTTTTCATCATGTCAAGTTCATACATGCAAGCATACTATATGATTTTATATATGTTCATATTATATTTATGAGTTGCACTTATATAAAAGGGTAAACGGTCAAAATCTTAAGCTTTAGATTCTTCTGGTTTAGGATTACAAAACAATGATTTCTCCATAGGACAACATTTCTTAAGAGATATTATGAGAATTCCTTTGTTAGAAAGAATATTTTACATGAGACCCTATCAGATCAGTTAGGAAGGTGACATCATGAATCTCTGAAGCTTGTAGTTCTTTGCGCTTCTATTTCAGGGAGTTCTGTGTATTTAAGGCAGTAGGAGAAGTTGCAGCAATGAATTCCAGAAAGTTTTGATTACTGCAATCTTTGTCTTGTGGCTTCACAGCCTTGTAATCCATATTCAGTACTGCAAGTGTCTATTTAATTTTGTAGATGACGAGATGTGATTGACTTTGTTTTGATGGCTTTGCTTCACAGTGCCAACTGCAGAATTTAAACATCATTTTCTCTTTTTAAATAAATGAAATATTCTAATCATTAAGAAACTTCCCATTTTCTCAAACATCCCTGAACCTGTAAAGCCCTTCAGATACCTCTCAATTCTTTCTACTAACCTTACCAGGAATAACAGTTCGAAGATAAATCAATTTTGTACTGAGCATCCATTCATTTGAGTCAGTAATCCTTAGAACTACAGACTTCCTGAAAATGTCTAGTACCGAAGATAGATATGAAAATAAATTTTTGAAAAGTGAAAAAGCAGAGAAGTCAAAAGGAAACAATGTTGCATTCAGATGAATGTGAGTCTTTAATAAAATAACTACAGAAATTAGATAAAATTTTCTAATTGTTTAGAACTTTAAATATTTTCCTGTTTCTTGTCAAGAACTTCCTTTAAGATTCAACAATGTGAGAAAATATGTCACAGTGACTTCAGACAGAGTTTTGAGCACAAGGTATAAGTAATTATCTATCAAATGTTTATTTGGCCACTAACAATATGCTTTATTAAGAATCTAGTCTGTGTCATCTTGAGCAAGTTATAAGGGACATTGTTGAGGAATTTTATATATAAGTAAATCTTCATATTCATCAAGACAGGAAAAAGTGGCTCATCCTTCAGACACTGTTAAAGCGGGAAAGTTAAACTGTAGGCCTCATCAGATTAGGGCACTCCTGGAAATATATTCTTGCAATTTTAAAATTTACAAGGTCTTAGGTACAAGAAACAGAGAGGATCTGAGAAGAAGGAAGATTTTATTGGCCTTTCAGGTCTCATTGGAAGGAAGGGGACTATTGCCTCCTAGCTTAGGGTTTGTGATGTTGTCGGTGTAAGAGATGAGCGTGGGAGAAGTGTGGAAACTGAAGCGAGTAATCTGGTTTGCAGGGAACACTGAAGAGCATGTGGCTGTCTGTGGAACAACTTTTAGACCTTACAGTTCACAAACTCTCTAGAGTTAAAAAAATATCGTTGTTATCAGAAGACCATTATTGACGGCATTTGTGTCATACTGTTCAAACTGCTTTCTCCTAACAGGTCTCCAACCCAATTTCTACTTCCTTTATCCAGAAAGCCATTTTTGTGAAAGAGCATAAAATGTTCTGTGGCTGTCACTCAGTATGTCTGGAGCCAACAGCTCCAGTCTGACCCCAGCTTTCTTCATCCTGAATGGTGTTCCCGGCCTGGAAGCCGCACACATCTGGATCTCCCTCCCATTCTGCCTCATGTACATCATTGCCATCCTGGGGAACTGTGGCCTCATCTACCTCATCGGCCATGAGGAGGCCCTTCACCGGGCCATGTATTACTTCCTGGCCCTGCTCTCCTTCACGGATGTCACCTTGTGCACCACCACTGTACCCAACATGCTGTGCATCTTCTGGTTCAGCCTCAAGCAGATTGACTTTAATGCCTGCCTGGCCCAGATGTTTTTTGTCCACATGTTGACTGGGATGGAGTCTGGGGTGCTCATGCTCATGGCCCTGGACCGCTACGTGGCCATCTGCTACCCCTTACGCTACGCCAGCATCCTCACCAATCCTGTCATCGCCAAGGCTGGTCTTGCCACTTTTGTGAGGAGCGTGGCACTCATAATCCCATTCACTTTCCTCACCAAGCGCCTGCCGTATTGCCGGGGCAACCTCATCCCCCACACTTACTGTGACCACATGTCTGTGGCCAAGGTCTCCTGTGGCAGTGTCAAGGTCAATGCTGTCTATGGACTCTTGGCAGCACTTTTGATTGGGGGCTTTGATATGCTTTGTATCTCTGTGTCTTACACCATGATTTTGAGAGCAGTGGTGAGTTTGTCATCTGTAGATGCTCGGCAGAAGGCTTTTGGTACCTGTACCTCCCACTTATGTGCTATCATCATCACCTATGTTCCAGCCTTATTCACCATTTTTACCCACCGTTTTGGGGAACAAAGCATTCCCCACCATGTCCACATTATTATTGCTAATCTCTATCTGATGTGTCCTCCAACTCTGAATCCTATTGTTTATGGAGTCAAGACCAAGAAGATCCAGGAAGGAGTGATTAAGCTATTTTACATGGAGAAAAATAGCAAGATACGAAATAGTTTTGTTAATTAATATCAAAAACAAAGAATAATATTATTTTAGAGGAAACTCAAGGGTAAAATTCCTAAAAATACTGCTGTCATTGCAGAAATGAATATTCATTGGATATACAATATAGTATTGATTGAATTCTCTTTTTTTGTAGAACCTGGAATAAAAGCTAATTATTTAATAAGAAGCAAATCTTCTAAATATTAGTTTTCTTTTAAAATGAATTTCAACCAGTGCATTTTCTAGGCTTTTTGAACAATAAGAGAACATAGATTTCTCTAATATGTTTTGCATCATGCATAAGTTTCAAATGTATACCAGGAAAACCATATATATATTTTCTTGTTCTATGAACATTTGTTCTAAAGGAAATCCATTAAAAGATAATTCTTAAGCCAGGTGTGGTGGCACATGTCTATAATCCCAGCACTCAGAGGCTGAGGCAGAAGAATCACTGAGTTTGAGACCAGCCTGTGTACATAATGGGTGCCAGATCAGTCTCAACTACATAGTGAGAACCTGTCTCAAAAAAAAAAAAAAAAAAAAAAATTTTTAC
>NW_022900928.1:23340379-23350131 GCF_012274545.1 Fukomys damarensis
AACGTGATACAAAATAGGAAAAACACTTCACAAAAAAAAAAAAAAAAAAGATAATTCTTACAGTTGGTGGAAAAAAGCATTTGAAAGTTGTCTTAGTGATTTCCTTTACTTTCTGTATTCTTTTCTCTACTTTTTCTTTTTTGCAGCCTGTTTAGGTTATGAAAAGTATCTTATGTCTTTTAAGTTTTTTGGATTTTTCTGTTATCAAGGAGAATAATATTCATATATTGATATAGATATGATCTGAGATAGGGTGATAATGAATGAATAAAGGGATGAAATCGGACATTTCTGCATTCACATGGTCATTACTGCACTATTTACAATAGCCAAGAAATGGACACAACCGAAGTGTCCATCAACTGATGAAGAGATAAATAAAATGTGAAGAGCAAATTCAAGATCGCTGAGTAAAGTGTTCAACACTTGCCTCTGTCTCCACTAAGAAGACGCAAAGTAACAGGTTTATACATACACTTTGTGATGAGGCACCATGGAAGAACACAGAAATCAGCAGTACAAAAACTGAGACCAGGGATATTAGTGTGATAAGATTAAAAAAAAAACACACACCCTGATACCATGATTCCATAGCTAATGCTGGGTTGTGGTGGGAAGGTATCTCCTTTGTAGAGATAAGGATGCAAGAGAAAGTCCCAACAAACTCTATCAGTGTAGATACTGGCAATCCTAGCTGTTGGAAACTTTCACAGTCCTCCCAGATTTATGGCCCACTTCAGCAAGTGACCTAAAATTTTCAAGGTTGCTTTGTTTTGATAAAGGATCTTGTATCATCTGCCAGTGAGTTCCCAGGAAGTTAGGTTATGAGCCATCTTGAAAAGTGAGCTACCATCTTAATTTGAATATTTGTGAATCTGAAATCCCTGAATATTCTTATCTCATGGTAATCTAGAGAGATTTCACTGCCCTGACTTGGGGGACACCTTCCTCCTGAATTTACTTGTCCTGGCAGGGTGATAGTGAACAAGTCACTTGCGTAGGAAACAGGTGTTATGACACAGAGGGAAAGAGAAAGTGCTGCTTTCAAGAACCAGTAGATTGAGGTGAATATCCACTGAGAACAAAGATGTGGCCAGCCATGTGTTGGTTCCCTCTGGTGACAGGACTGAAGGTTGTTATGTCTGGAGTTCCCAAAGCCTCGCCCCCTGCACCATGTTCAAACACATCTTACAAAACAAAGAAACAAACTAACTGAGTAACAGAGAAAACATAGGTTCCCACTGCTGCCCATTAGACCTTCCCACATCTAATGCTGATGAGACTTGAGAAATCCTGTGACAGAGCTCCAATATTCATTTCATCCCCAAGTGTGTGTGAATAAGGGGTCAAGGACATCTTTTTACTGCTCCAGTCAATGCCCCACTCCAATGTATACACTACCACATTATTAGAGGAGAGCAACTCCACATCTCCTGCTACCTCCGATCTATGCAGTTCATGTCATCAACACCACAGCACTTTGAAGATATGCTATTGACAGGACTGGGTGTGCACAACACAGAGAGATTGCGGCAGTTCCTGCCACTGCCCTGTGCATCACGTGGGCCTGTACCACACTGGTCAGGAGATGGGTGCTTCAGACTATTCACCATTGTTTGCCAGAGCCAAAATCACCTAACAGTTGAAGAACTAGCATCAACAGTGTCTGAAGAAATCACTATCACCTAACAGGGGCCATCACATCCATTACAGAAGCACCTGCACAGTGAGCGCCCCACAGATCCTCCTGTTTACCCTAGAGGTGCTTGATCTGCTAGAGTGGCTCCACTCTTACAAGGCCTATAAAAAGTGGTCAACCTGATTGGACAATGTACACACTGTGATCCAAACTTACTAATTATAGCCACAGGAGCGACAGGGAGACCACACTGAAGTGCCCAGGTAAAGTTAAAGCTAAATGCTTAACAAACTACCTTCCTAAGGCAGATCATCAGAAGAAGGGTATTTTTGAAAAGGCTACCCCATAAAAGTTGTACAGATATCTCATCTACCAGATAAACAGATATCAAAATAGGAATAAAAGAAATATAGGTAAATAATGCCTCCAAATACAATATAATAAATCCCTAGCAAGAGATTCTAAAGAACTTAAGATGGACTAAATGCCTGATAAATGATTTAGAAGAATGACTATAAAAAAGTTAATGATATGTAAGAAAATGCAAATTAATATTTAAATGAATTATAAAGTCAATGTAGGATACAAATGATAAATTCATCAAGGAGATACAGATCTTAAAGAACTGAATAGAAATTTTAGAAATGAAGAGCTCAATAAAACAAACAAAAAACAGTAAAAACTTTAATAATAGACTATATCAAATGGAAGAAAAAGTATCTGGGCTTCAAAGCATGTTTTTTAATTAGCATGTTCACCAAAAATAGAACAAAATAAATCATCCATAGATAAAAAGAAATTTTAAAAAAGAGAGTATTCAAGAACTTTAGGACACCTTTAAATAATTATCCACATCTTTGGAGTACCGAAAGACAAGGAGATGAAGACTAGGCATAGAAATTCTGTTCAATAAAATATAGCAGAAAATGTCTCTAATTATGAGAAAGATATGGACTTCATATTAAGGAGTCTTATTGAACCCAAAGTAGACACAAACAAAAAAATATCTCAAGCATGTTTTTTTTTGCTCTCAGAAGTACAATTTTAAAATCTTCAAGTGTTCTTTTACATTTAAGGGCATTTCCATTTACTAATAGCAAATTTCTCACCAAACCTTACAGGACAGGAGGAATGGAAAGATGTATTACAAATCATGACAGAAAATGATTTTTAACTAATATTAATATACTAAGAAAGACTATCTTTTAGAAACAAAGGAAAAATAGACTTTCCAAGATAAGCAAAACCTGCTGGAAACCAAGACCACAAAACCAAACTTATAAAAGATATGTAAGGGAATCCTGAAGGGAGAAAGATACCTACCATCACCAAAGCATAAATCCCAAAGTATAAATCCCAAAAGTGGATTTACAAAGGAGAAATACAAAAAGCCCAAACTTTATTAATAGAATAAGCCATCAAACTACAACAATGAATGAGAGTCAGAAACAAAGAATATTTATGATAAGTAGAAGAAAAGCAATAAAATTACAGGAATAAGTCTTATCTGTCAACATAAGCCTTACAGGTGAATGGACTAAATTAAACTAAAAGGCACAGTTTAGCAGAAAGGCTCAATGACAAGAGCAATAATATGCTATCTAAAAGAAATTCACCTCACAGGTAAAGATGCAGACTAAAAGAGAAAGATGGAAACATGATAGTCCAAGCAAATGGAAACCTAAAGTAAGCAGAAATAGCAGTAACATCTGGCAAAACAGACTTAAGACAAAAAAAAAAAAAGTAAGAAGACACAACGAGGGTCACACCATATGATCAAGACATCAATTTTATCAGTAGATATGATAATTATAAACAAATATACAGCAAATGCCAGTCACCTTGTTTTATAAAATAAACACTAATATGCCTAAAGGAGGAGAGGGGCTTCCATACAGTAAAAGTCAAGTACTTCAGCACGCACTTTTATCAATGGACAGAACATCCAAACCAAAGGGAAAAAAATGAACAAAGAAACATTAAAGTTTAACTATATTATAGATTAATTGATTTAACAGACACAGACTATTTTATCCAAAATATGCATTCTTTTCACCAGCACATGAGACTTTCAGTAGAATAGATAATATATTAGGCTACAAAACAAGTCTAAAGAAATGTAAAACATAAATTTATATTTTGCATTATTTCTTATCACAAAACTGGGGATACGTAGAAGAAAATAACAGCATAGATTTTCAAAATTATGCAAACACTCAGAGATGGCCCAGCACTCTTTTGAATGAACAGTGGGTTAGAGGAAAGTAATAAATGAAATTAAAGAATTTTTTAAAATTTCAAAACAAATGAAAATGGAAGCTTGAGATATCAAAACTTGTGGAATGCAGCTAAAGCAATACTAAAAATGAAATTTATAGCAATGAGTATTTAAATAAAAAATTAGGTGACTTTAAATTTTAAAATTCTAAGATGCATCTCAAAAATGTAGAAAAGCAAGAACAAATCAAAATCAAAATTAGTAGAAGAAAAAGTAATAAAAATCAAAGAAAACGACTGAGACAAAGACTTAAACAACAATACAAAATATGAACAAAATTGTTTTGGAAAAGATAAACAAAATTGATATTTAGCTAAAATAAACAAGGAAAAGAACCTCAAAACAGAAATAAAAGAGGAGACATTACAAATCATATTAAAGAAATAAAAAGAATCATTACAGGTTACTTTGACAAACAACATGGAAAATTGAAAATTCTATAAGAAATTTGAAAATTTCTATATCTTTTGGTGAGAAATGTCTCATTTATATTCATTAAATACCTAATAATAGAGTTGAAAGTTTTAGAGTTAGTACATGTGTAACTTGGTAAAAAACTGAATTATTCTGCATAGTTATATCATTCAACAGTTGCCTTATTAATGTATTAAACTTATAATTATGGGGATTGAGGGGTGTTGTGACAAATTTCAAATAAATCTTAAATGATTACTTAAATGATCATCCAAATATTAACCAGGCCTGATCCTGATTAGCTTCCAAGAGCAGACAAGATCAGGCATGTTCAGGGTGGTACAACCATAGATAAACTATTACTTTCAACATTTGTTCTGAGTATGGAAGAAATCCTTATACATTGACCACCTGGAATCCAAAATATCATTTTCATTTGTCCAAACACCCTCTCAACCAGTTTTCTTCAAACGATGTAATTAGAGCAAAATTCAGGTAATAAAATGTCTGTCAATTGTTTACTACAAACTACCTAGAACAAGTAACATGTATATATTTGCATGCTCATCTGCATGAATTCACATAGCCATTAACATATCCAGTAAACTCTGGCCAAATAATAAACTAGGTATAAGACATTTATATATTACTCTTCTGTGATATGTATGATTCTTTTTCTCTTTCTCTTTATTATAATACATATAGCCTACATATTTTGTACAGATACATGTGTGCATACATCTCTGTGTATGTGCATACACACGTGGTGAGTAGTGAGGTGTGCTGAAAGTTATACAGTGCTCAAGTTCAAAGAAAAATATCTACTTATAACTACCAGAATTCCTGGTCAGAATCTACACCTGGGAAAAGATCCATAACATGTAATTGCTTTGTTTTTTCATTCTTGCTTAAGAGGTGTTAACTATATAAATGATCTCAAAAATCTCAAAGGATTTTTCCTTTTTCCCAGAGCCTGCAGAAACGCTGAACTGTGGAGATTCAATCAGGCTCTCACTAGAATCTGGAGAAGCCTCAAAAGGCACCACATTGCCAAGTAGAGGCAGAGCCTATGGTTATAGAACACTTGGGGCTCATGACTGCCAGCCATGTACAGTGCTCCAGTCTTCTCTAACTCTCAGGTCAGTTGGGATGATGCCATATTTTCAGTACATTAAAAATTTTTGAAATAGGGAAAACAGTTGTTTGAAGGGTGGGTGAGGGAAAGTTCAATATTTCTTTTAAATGCCCACTAGAATAGATTGTTTATTTTTGGGACAGAAAGGCAAAAAGTGATTCTATGATTATGAAATAAATTCCAAGCTATCTCTCAATTCATTGGAGACAGTGAAGTCCAGGTAGTAGTGAAACTATTACGTTTTTCCTCAACTAATGGGTAACTAATTTGCTTCCAAAGAGGGTGGTCTTTGTGGGTAACTGGAAAGTAACCCAAGACTAGAATTCTTTGAAGGTTTTGAAAGGACATACTGAAAGAAGCTTCTGTCCAAAAATTCTCTCCTGAAACTCTTTCATGCAATCAAGTGCAATTGTTCCTCAGTGTTAGGATCAGTAAGGCTGATTAATCACAAGGCTTGGAAGTCACTTAGTAATTCTAATAAGCATATTATGTAGTACTATTGCTCTCCTTTAAAAGCTATTAAAATTGTATAAAGAAAAGTTTGAGCCTTGATCAAGCCCATTTAATGAGTCAGTGTTGGAAATAAGCTTTAGAATTTAACCCATGGTGTTTGATTACTCCTCTCTATAGGATCCATGCAGTGAAAAGCAGCTTTCATTACATTTACAGAGAACAGACACTTAGCCATCTGATTTTCCTTCTGGACATGCTCTAGTTTTATAAACAGCTCATTCAATAGCAGTGTCCATGTGCGTTAATTCTTGGGAGTCGTCTAAGTGGGAAGTTGTAGACAGAAATTTATAAACTGAGAAGGAAGAAAATGAATACAAACATGTCATGTTTAAGTGATAAGGTTAACAATATGAACAAGACTGAAAATGGTACAAGGGCATGTAGAGGAGTAGAGAGGGTAAGGGAGGGAAAGGGAAGAAAATTCAAAAATAATCGAGGTGTGTTATGTACATGTACACATGCCCCAAGGTGATTGGAAACCACGTGTACCATGGACATATTCATAAAAGAGAAAAAAATACAACTGGTTGAGTTTGTCAGTGATTCAATGAGTGATGGTTAATTGTTTAGTTATATTCATCAAATCTTGGAAGATCCTGAGAGTTTCTATGATGGCTGATAAACTTTAATTTACAAGGCGTCTACTCAGAGCTAAAAGTTTTATTTATGCTAATGTCCTATGTTATGATTGTTGTTTCCAGTCTTTTTTTTTTTTTTTTTTTTTTTTTGGTACCAGGGATTGAGCTTGGGTCCTTGAGCTTGCAAGGCAGGTCACCAAACTGCTGAGCTAAATCCCCGGCCCCTTTCCAGTCTTTTGACTGATGCTCTCTCATTACTTTAGAAGCAGTAGTGACATTCAAGGCATTCCATATTTATCAGTTTTCTTTTCAGATGCCCCCCTGTTTAGTTGAGAGTCAGCAAGGACCTTTCAAGATTTAGCTGCATGAGATTTTCCTGCAGTTCATTCCACATTTAAGAAGCATTTATAGTATTTTTTTGTCTAAAGCACAGAAATATATTTTAGTCACTTGAAGGTCATAAATAATGACAACTATATTTCTATCCATTTTAATTGATGTTCCCAAAATGATAACTCAAAAAATGAAAAGAACACTTCAACATATTTTTAGAGTTGAAAAATTTATTGAGGGAAAGAAAGCTTCTGTCTAAGAGAGACAGAAGGGGGACCAGAAAATGGGTTGCCTGAAAGGGGGTTCGCATGCCCTTTCGGGGGCCACTCACACACCGAGAGGCCCGGCAGGAGATCTTTATTGTAGCGAGGCCAGCAGGAGGCAGGAAGGCAGAGAGAGAGAGAGGAGGAAGAAGAAGCAGAAGGAGAGAGAAGAACAAAGAAAGGAAGGTCCTTTTATCAGTTTTGGGGTGGGCTATTGCTTATTTATGAGGAGTGAGTTACTTTTAACCTATCACAGGCCAGATTGCTTTTATGGGCCCAGTCCTGCAGGCACAGGTTTTAACTTTCCTGGACCACTGTGGCCTTGGGGCGGGGGGAGGGAAACCAGAGATAAGGGCATGAGTTCATTTTAGGAGCCAAGATGTACCAGGAGAATGCAGCCTGTGAGGCAGCGTCACAGCATACTTTAATATGATCAATTCCCTAACATTGCCTGCCGACCCCACTTCTCAAATATGTTTTATACAGCAAAGCCATGTGGTGAGGCAAGTGCAAAGTGGGACAAAAGTGTAAGACCCAATGGAAAATTGTAAAGTGAGCATGAGGTGGGGCAAAACCATGACCTGACAATAAGATTACAAGTACTGTCACCCAGGTAATATTGATTAAATGATGGTCAATGCCAGAGCAAGTCACTTAGCAAGCTTACAAGGATTTACAGTAAGGGTGGGGGTCAGGGATATTTCCTGGAAAGGCTGGGTTAAGACCTTGGACCCCACCCAAGTGATTGATGCCTATTTAGAATATCAATCACTGCTATTCATTCCCAGGGGAAGCACAAAGATATAGTCATTTATCTCCTTTTACAATTCTGGCCTTCAGTGAATGTGTCTTGATTGTCCTCCATATTGGCTCCTTACTATGTCACTCCTTGAGGGCAACCCTGTTTTAACTGCCTATAAGATATCTAATTAACTTACCTATCTGCAATATTCCTCCCTCTGAAGAAGTACCCCTAACTGCTGTGAGGGGTTAAAGGGCAAAGACAGCTCTGGCTGCTTCCAGCTGAAGAGGGTCATAGTTTTGATCAGCAGTAAGAGTTAATCTACCAAGGGTCTATCTAAAGGCCATCAGTAGGTGCCTGGCATTGTCATCTCGGTAGCTGTATAGGTATTACATCTGGAGGAGACAAAGCCAAAGAAACAGTTAAGAATGTGTGAGCCAAATTATAGGGTCTGCAGGATTGCTATGAATATAGCCCACAAAGTGGATAAGGAGAAGGTCCAGGGGACTTCAGAATCCAACACAGAAGTCATGTTATATATTTAGCAGTTATGAGTTATTTACTAGGTCTATCTGATGAATCCCAGTAAAAGAAGTCTAGCACATTTGTCATTGGTTCCATTTGTATAACAACTTGGAGTTTGGCAGCCTCTAGGCAAGAATAAACAAAACTTTTAAGAAATTAGAGTATGCGTAATCTAAGTATGAGCACATTAGAATGAAAGAGCAGGGCTGGGGATTTAGCTCAGTGGTGCCATTGCCTGCCTCACAAGCACAAGGACCTGAGTTCAATCCCTGGTTAAAAAAAAAAAAAGAAAGAAAGAAAAAAAGAATGAAAGATCAGGTTGCAGGTTGGGGAGAAAGTCACACTTAGAAATTAGAAATTCTGCTGGTCTCAGAATTCTCTCTAGTTTTATCTGCTTACAGCTAAAAGACAGAGTTTGAAGAACAAATTTCACTAAGAAATATAAATCTCTAGCTGAGCTCTTATAGATTTTACCATAGTTTTTTTCTAATGATCCATAACCATGGTCAGCTACTGGTAAAGCTGAAAACTGCCAGAAGAGTTCAGTGTCTAGAGCCCCTTTTTGTAACTAGCTTTATTACTATACATTATTTTATATCTCTTTTGGTTATTCTTTTCTGCTGGGCATTTAAGATCAAATTAAAGTGAGACCTGTATCAATCAACATGAACCTCTTGCTATCTATCAAGGTCAGTTAAGTCTCTTCAGGCATTATTTTGGAACTATGCATAGAGCCTCTCAACTCCTGTCAGTATCAGCTGTTAGGATGGGTCATGGCCTTGCTTGACCATGATTCTTTTAGTGAAAACATGGGAGACTTTTCCCTCGTGGTGACCCTCCTTTGGCACACAGTATATTTGTCCTCTGATGTCAGCAATCTCCCTACTCAGGAGGTTGAGTGACTTACCAGAGATGTAGGATCCTGTAGAAAAGGTTCCCTTATGTCCTGGATTCTTTGTTGACCTTGAGCGGCCACAGCCAAAATATGGCCATCCTCATAGCCCAGTTACCTTTCTAGTTTTATTCTCCAAACTTTTGTTGTTGAACATCCAGAAGAGAAAATCACTGACATTAGTAGTGCTGTAGGAGCACTGAGGTTAACTATTATAATTTTGTTTGGACATTAAACACTTTGAAATATAAAGCATAGTTAGGGGGCTGTTATTTCTTATCAACCATGGAGCCACAGCCAATATGGCCATCCTCATAGCCCAGTTACCTTTCTAGTTTTATTCTCCAAACTTTTGTTGTTGAACATCCAGAAGAGAAAATCACTGACATTAGTAGTGCTGTAGGAGCACTGAGGTTAACTATTATAATTTTTTTTGTGGA
>NW_022900928.1:23359356-23359979 GCF_012274545.1 Fukomys damarensis
TTTGTTTGTTTGTTTTGTTTTGTTTTTGAGACAGGGTCCACTACGAAGTTGAGATTGATCTGGAATTCACTATGTAGACCAAACTAGTCTCGAATTCACAGCAATCCTCCTGCCTCAGCCTCCCAAGTGCTGGGATTACATGTGTGCACCACCACTCCTGGCTGACAACAGTTATATATTGTAGAAACTGAAGATAAAGAGCCATATATAGTATTTTAGCATGACAATCACAATATTTTCTTTGTAACAGTGTCCAGCTTGGTATGGAATAATCTTTCAGTCAAACAACTCCATCTGATCATAAGACATTAAATGAAATAAAGAAAATTCTTACTTAATTCTTATTTGTTATCCTTTAGTAGGATGCCATCTAAATAGAAGGTATATATTTACCTATAAATGTACCTTAGGAATTCATACTGTCTAACCTCTAATTTTAGTGTGTGACATTGTTTTGACTGTTGGTGACTGAGAGACCCTAAGCATGGTGACACATATAACATACATCACATAAGTCTTTTTTTTTTAAATTTTATTGAGTTTATTGGTACATTTTAGGAATACAGTACAGTTACATTCATTGTTGGGATAATGTACCTCTACATGGCAAGTCTTGATTCTCA
>NW_022900928.1:23360479-23360779 GCF_012274545.1 Fukomys damarensis
AGAAAGGCTATTGATTTTTGGGTATTCACCTTGTATCCAGATACTTTACTGAATCTGTCAAATTAAGTCTAGAAGTTTTTTGGTGGAGTTTTTTTGATCTTCGATGTAGAGTATCATATCATCAGCAAATAATGATAGTTTAACTTCTTCTTTTCCTATCTTTATTGCTTTAATTTCTTTCTCTTGTCTAATTGCTGTGTCTAATGTTTCCAGAACTATATTGAAGAGAAGTGGTGATAGTGGGCATCCTTGTCTTGTTCCTGATTTTAACATGAAGGTTTTCAGTTTTTGGCCATTTAA
>NW_022900928.1:23363045-23374264 GCF_012274545.1 Fukomys damarensis
GGTCACTGACTGCTATCCTATCTTCTATATCTGAAACTCTATCTTCGCAATCTTTTATTCTGTTGCGTACACTTTCAATAGAGTTTTTAATCTCCTGGATATCTGTTTGAATCTGTTTTATGGATTCCATTTCTTTCCTCTGTTGGGCATTCATTGTTTCCATTTCTTTCTTATGCTGAGTCTTCATGGCTTCTATCATAGTCTTGCACTCAGCTATTTTTTTGTCAGTTTCTATTCTAGAGTCTCGAATCATGACTTCCATTTTGCTCATCATCTCTCTGGTTAGCTGGGAAATTATTTCTGATTTGAATTTTTCTAGAGCCTGATTGATCAGTTTTGTTACTTCCTGTGCTATGGGTCCAGGGAGTCCTGTTGATTCACTATCAGACTTTTCATCCTCATTTGTCCTATTTGCTATGGGTGTACTGGAAATCTGTCTTTGTGTCTTGCTTAAGTGTTTTCTCATTTTTATTTTTATTGTTGAGTTGTCCTTCTTTAATTTCTGGGTATTACTTAAATCTTCCTAATATAGTTGCGTTTTAGCTTTTGAGTTTCTAATGACTCATAGACATCTTCATTTTCATAATATCAGAGAAAACAACTCTTTAAATCAATCACCACTCTTTGTCCCAACTGATACATTCAGCAGCCCAATAGGATCAGGCACAGCTTGCAAACTGACCACTTGTGGTATTCATTATGTATCACCTTTAACTCATGTGAATTAAATTAATTTCAGGAAGCAGCCCATAGTATGTTTGCAGTGAATATGCTTTTCAATATGGCATCTTTACCATTTAGGATGGGGGGGTTCGACTTAGAATGAGAGGATTAGATAAGTGAAAGATTTAGAGCAGGTTTGAAGTGAATCCAGAGGCTGTAGAATTACCTTACTATCTTTACAAAGCTATTAACTTCAGGGGCGATAGACAGAGTGCAGGAATAAGGACAGGAATATATCCCCTTAACAGTAACAGGCACTTGCCTTCCCTTGAAGGTACAGAGCCATGAGTGAGGTAAAATGACTGGAGAAAAGAACATAAAGAGAAACCCCTCCTAAAAATGAAAAATAATAGAAGAAGAAGTCTGAGTTATTCAGGAGCTGGAATAAAAAGGGAGATGAGAGACACTATGGTGGAGCAAGAGACTGAGTTGGAGAGAGAGGACAGAAAAAAGAAAGAAATTTCAGGGTGGAATGAGGAAAAAAGAGAAAAGAGAGAGGGAAAGAAAAAGAATTTGAAGGTCCTCTTTCAAGCTATCTCTGATCTCATATTATACCACATGCACAGTCATATGCAGAACCCAATCCCCTGGTCTTAGCTAGCCAATGGCTGTTCCTCACGACTGAGAATGAACACAATCTACAAGGCCTAACTTTAGTTTCCTTACCCTCAGGGTTGAACTCCACTCAGTTCTATTACAGGTTTCCCCAGCCCTTTCTTTAAAGATGTTCAAAGTTGGGAGCTCAGAAAACTATCCTTCATGGGAACCTATGCCTCTGCAGAGTTGGTCTAAGGACTGGCCCGATCAGGAGTTTTGAGAACGGGGGGATAATCACAAGATCCCAGTAATGGCGCCCGCATGGCTACCTTCCTTCCTGGGTCTGTTGTCGAGCAGGCCGGCAGCTTGTGCGCACGCCGCCGGGTGATCGCAGGCAGGCAGCCATCACATAAGTCTTTAAGAAAATTGTTATTCATGGTTATCTCATGCTGGCTTCAAATGTACCTCTTATCACAGTAGCTGGAGGACAAGAGAAAGGCAGATAACTGAGTCATTACCATAAATATCCTAGAAGACTTGTACATCCAGAAGGCATGAATATATACACCATGAAATAACAATGAATAGCAGTTACATGAAACACTTTATCCTTTAATTTTGTCTTGTACCAAGAGCATTTTAAATAAAACCTTATTGTTTTCTCATATAAAATTTAGCCACTTGACCATGACCAATATATACATATCACAATAATATGTTTAGTAATATATTTTCCATAAGGCTATGGAAATTATTGGGGTCCTCTTTGTGAACAAAGGCTGGAATAAAATTTTTTCCAAGCAGCCATTCCTTCATTTACCAAGAGTCCTGTCCAGTAGTTTTCCTAAGCCCAAGAGTCTAATTATATTAACAAATTTTTAGATGACCTATGAGAGCCAGATTGTAATAATTAACACATTATTTTGACCAATGAAAGATTCCTGAGTTATTATATATAGACAACATTATGTACTGTATTTGTAAAACCAGTTGACATTATTTGGATAATCTGGCAACCTGGGGGAAGCATAGTTTTCTAGAAGCTGATGTGAGTTACAGGAGAACATCTTTAAAAATCCAAAATGTCAAAAGAAAAAAACCCTTAAACAAAATAGCTATACATATTGTAATAAATTGAACAGACAGATACATACACATAAGACAACTTGTTTATAAGCCAGAGTGCACTCAGATGTATTTGGCCAAGTTGAATTTTAATAGCTTTTATATTTTGTAGGTCTGTGATTACAAAAAGACTAGTCAGAACTTTGTAGATCAATTAACAGAGATCTCCTATAATAAGAATCAAAAGGAATAAAAAGCTTCTACACCTGTGAAAGCAAAAATAGTTTTAAAATGGGCCCTAAACTGACGGTTTATCTGACTGAAATACACAGCTACACAGGCTTTGAGAGTTTTAGGATTAACCCTAGACCAATTTTCTGTGTGGCCCAGAAATAAGTGAAGGTCAGCTTTACTCTGAAAGAGTTCTAGGAAAGGGAAACTCACCATTCTGGAAGATTTGTCTTGAAATCCAGCAGCCACAGAGGAGGGAAATGCTTTGAAATAATACTATTAACTGTGTTATTTCTCAGAGGCAGAGCAGTGGAGAAGGGACAAAAGAGTGCCTTTAAGTATGGCACAAGGACTAAATCTTAACCATCTCAGGTATAGAAAGACATTTAAGATCAGGAGCTTTTTTATGGTGGATCTGCAATCCTTAGCAAAGCACATCCCTAGAGACAAAAGCTATGATTGACTCCAATTGTGCTGCCAAGCATAAAATCACTCCAATAATCAAAGAACCTGAATGGCTGCTTTTTGCTTCTGAAAGGAATGAAAGTGTTCTAACTATATTGTTTAGAGCTTTTCTTTTTAAATAAATTATTTTTAATCTATAATATCTAATTTATGACTTAAATACCCTACAAGCTGTTGAGCAGCTCCCTGATCTTATAGAAACACCCCTAAGCCATGTCTTAACTTCATTAACATACAAATTGAAGTGGTGTCCTGTAGGTTAGCAGAAGTAATTATCTGAGCTTCTGGAATGTGGTCTGGGAATCAGGTTCCCAGGTTAAGATATGGCTGTCTTTCGCATTTTTCTATAGGATGATAGATGGGTCACACAATCTCACTGTATCCTACTATCTAAAGGTGACACAAGCCTATAATTTTTAGAAATCTTCTTAGCTATTTTAGGTTCTTGGGCTGTGGAGAGGAAAGAATCAATTTAATTCTTTCTTCCCCCAATCTTTGGGTTCCCTTAGATATAATACCTCAAGACTGCAAAGCTGTGCCTTAGACCTAGAAACATTATAACCTCTGTTAGAAAATTCAGCAGAACACAGGGTTCTTGGCTAGAAACCTCTTCTGAGGGGGCACATAGTACTATGCCATCTACGTATTGCAAGACTGACTTGAAAAAAACCATAATATTTCCTTTTATCAAATCAGGATCTAGAGATGTCCTCATCTCTTTCTGATAAATAGTTGGCAATTTAAAATAACTGAAGGACTTAGTTCTCATATTTCTTAGACCTGTAAGAATACATGCCTAGTGTGAAAAGCTATAATAGTACATAAGATCCTAATGAGATAAATGACAATGTGAAATAGGGAGAAAAGGGCTAAAGGTGTAGGGAAAGTGGGAAGGGTAGGGGAAAGATAATAAGGGAAAAGAAAAAAATATAAGAAAATGGAAATGAAGTGTTTGTAAAGGGGGAGGGGGAGAGGAGTGAAGGGAGGGCAGGGACAAGGGGAAAAAATGAGAACCAAGATCTGTCATGTAAAGGTACAAGATCCCAGTAATGAGTGTAACTATACTGTATACCTAAAATGTACCAATAAAGTCAATGAAAAAAATAAAAGAATACATGCCTGAAAATGTCTTCTATTTTAATCTCCTATCTAATTGTCAGGCCAGTAGGGGTCCTGTATAGGAACTGCTTGTGTTCCAATAGAAACCACTTGTTCCCCTGGCTGCCTATCTTTTGAGCTTCCAAAATTAAGATGACATTTGTCTCTAAAAGTAGTACTACTTGTCTCTCATTAAAAACCAGTATTTGATTTAAGGGCAACATTACATCTTTCTAATATAGTCCATAGGTCTGAGTAGGTTCTCTAAGAACCTCAATGTACATATCAGGATCATTCAAAAGCTTTATTAGGTCTCATTTAATCTGTCTTAGATCACTGAGAAAGACGCATGAATGCAGGTAATCCCATATTTGCCATTTACTTCCTGCAAGGAATGTTGTCTTTGAGGGACCTGAACAACTTAACTAACTTAACTATCTACCCTTTACCAGCATGTGATCTTATCTTTCTCAGGTAACTCACATCCTTACTCCAGTAAGTACTGTCAAAGTACAAGTTACAAATGACTTCAGCTACAACAATTATGTTTAGAAAAGTATTACTAGCAAATCAAGGAATTCAAACCACTGCTTTGAAAGATTTGTTTTTTTATATTTATCTAGAGGTCTGTCTTACTAGTAATAGAGAGAGCAGTTTAAACCTGTAGCTCAACTCTTAACGGAGACTTTAAGAAAGGGCTCTGATGGCATCATTTCAGATCACTCAGAGAAAGGTTATCTGCTGATCATTGACAGAGTTCCCCTGTCACCTCACAGAGGAGTCCAGATGGGACAAGATGTGGAGATTTTCTGCTGATTACCCAGATGGGATGTTGGGAACTAGTTTCTTTTGAGGGACCTTTGGGTTTCCATCAGAGAGTAACCTTGGCCATGACCCCTCAGTTGTCACCTCAGTTTCCACCAGTTGCACACAATCAGAGATCTGTCTCCAAAAGGAACCCAATTGCCTATGGGAGTGGGGATTCACTGCTTTGAGAATGGCAGTTGCCGTAAAGGCAATTACTAGCTGGTAGAGTAACAACCATTTGTTTACAATTCTGTAAGGGACAGATAAAAGCCTGAACTGTCTTCATCTGAGACAATTTCATAAGACACTCATTTTACAGCATTTTGAAGCAACTAAGTGCAAATGCAACACACAAAGCAAGAATAAAACATAATTTAACAAAACAATGCATAAGAAAAATAAGAAATTTGCAAACATTTAAAACACACAACTTAAAATTAAGACACTTTTAAAACAAAAGCTGAAACAAAGGCCATAAGAATTTATATGAAACAAAAACCAGAATCTATGAAACAAATGAAAGCCTGCCTATGAAATAAGTTACAATGTATGAAGCAAAAAGACCAAAATTAAAACCTATGAAAGAAAACTCTCACCTCTGACCAGTAATCTCGGTGGAAGACCTCCAAAACGATATAGGGGGAAGAGATGTAACTCCCAAACCTGCTAGATATCCAAAACACAAATTCATGTTCTCTAAAATTGAAAAACGATTTCTAGGAACAATGGAGCTTAAGAGTAGGAAAAATTTACTGGGGGAAAGAAAGCTTCTGTCTAAGAGAGACAGAAGGGGAACCAAAATGTGGGTTGCCCCTACTTCAACACTTTTGGGATGAATTATAGAGCCTTTCCAAATTTTGGGAAAAGTTTTTATTGTATAATGTTTGCATTCATTTTCTCAACTTTGAGAAATTATGAGGAGTGTGACACTCATAATTTAATCAGTTGAAGATCATTTCCTTTTAAAGTTGACTTCCCTAGAGTTGAGCTTTTGAACTTCTCTTTCAATTTTCCCTATCCTAAAACACACTGTGACACTTCAGTTAGAGCAGGCTGAACAGCTCCATTTAAAATATATAAATATTAGGGAAGGCAGGGATAAGGGGAAAAAATGAGAACCAAGACCTGTTGTGTAAAGGTACAAGATCCCAATGCTGAATGTAACTATACTCTATACCTAAAATGTACCAATAAACTCAATGAGAAAAAAATATATATATATTAATATTAATCAAAGTAAGCCTGACATCATGAAATGATCTAAATTGTTGTAGAAAGCAACCCTAGCAGTTAAAGAGTCTTGATTACTGTTAACATTTAGTAAGCATTCACTATGCACAATTTTGGTACTGAATAATCCTGAAAACTTTCTGGTGTTATACTTATTTTCTCCTTTCAGATCAATAGAATGGAGGCATAAAGTGGTTAAATAACTTGACAAAATCATATGCTATATTAAGGAGGGAGCATTAAATGGAATAGGAACTTAGTGTAATTACAGAGGAATTTAATCACTTCTATTTCAAAGTTCTTTCAGGAAACATTAGTTTCTCTTTTTTCTTTATTATTATTGTTATCATTTTTATTTGGCCTCACACCCTCTAAATACCATTGATTTAATTTATGGTCCAGGAAATTGCCATTGGGAAAGAACATAAAATGTTCTGCTGCTGTCACTCAGTATGTCTGGAGCCAACAGCTCCAGCCTGACCCCAGCTTTCTTCATCCTGAATGGTGTTCCCAGCCTGGAAGTCGCACACATCTGGATCTCCCTCCCATTCTGCCTCATGTACATCATTGCCATCCTGGGGAACTGTGGCCTCATCTACTTCATCGGCCATGAGGAGGCCCTGCACCGGCCCATGTATTACTTCCTGGCCCTGCTCTCCTTCACGGATGTCACATTGTGCACCACCACTGTACCCAACATGCTGTGCATCTTCTGGTTCAGCCTCAAGCAGATTGACTTTAATGCCTGCCTGGCCCAGATGTTTTTTGTCCACATGTTGACTGGGATGGAGTCTGGGGTGCTCATGCTCATGGCCCTGGACCGCTACGTGGCCATCTGCTATCCCTTACGCTATGCCAGCATCCTCACCAATCCTGTCATCGCCAAGGCTGGTCTTGCCACTTTTGTGAGGAGCGTGGCACTCATAATCCCATTCACTTTCCTCACCAAGCGCCTGCCGTATTGCCGGGGCAACCTCATCCCCCACACTTACTGCGACCACATGTCTGTGGCCAAGGTCTCCTGTGGCTATGTCAAGGTCAATGCCATCTACGGTCTGATGGTAGCTCTCCTGATCGGCGTCTTTGATATCTGCTGCATCTCCGTGTCTTACACTATGATCCTGCGGGCTGTAGTGAGTCTGTCCTCAGCAGACGCTCGTCATAAAGCCTTTAGCACCTGTACCTCTCATATTTGTGCTATTATAATCACTTACGTGCCTGCTTTTTTTACTTTTTTCACTCACCGGTTCGGTGGACACAATATTCCCCACCACATACATATCATTGTGGCTAACCTTTATCTACTATTGCCTCCTACCATGAATCCAATTATTTATGGAGTCAAAACCAAGCAGATCAGAGAAAGTGTATTTAAGTTTTTAGTTGGAGAAAGATTGGCTTTGCCTAAAACAGATGATGCATGAAATAGATGTCTTGGAGTGGGAAGAAGGTAGTGAAGAAGAGATTTCTAAAAGATGTGAGTAACAGGTTATTGTCACTATGATACATAATTTTTTTCTGAACTCTTACAAGTACATGTTATGAAATATTTCTTGTGAACAAAGACCGCCAAAGTAGAACATTCAGAGCCAAAATGATAACCTAACTACTCCTTATAATTTTGTATTTTTCTGCAATGTTACAGAGTAATATGTCCAGTGAGACTAGCAATATAATAAAGTGAAGACTAAGGTCGATCTATACCCTGTGTGTACAAAGAGGAGGCTGTCATAACATGAGCAAGCACATCCTCTCCATTAAGACAATTTCTACCTGGGCTGGGCATTTAGTTTAGTGGTTCTGCCACCTGCCTTGCAAGCGCAAGGACCTGAGTTTGATCCCTGGTACCAAAAAAAAAAAAAATTCTACCAGGTTAAATGCATTTTTGACATGGATTCAGTGTTGCAATTTTCTATTACCGATTAGAACTCACTGAATTTAGATGGTTTCTGACATCTACTGATTTTGTTTGTTTCATTTTGAAAGGCTCTGTAACATCAAAGAACGCTATCATTGTGGGAACATCATTTAAAATGGATAGGAAAAATGTAGTTGTCATATTAATAACCAAACAGACAAGTATATTAAGTTACCAGTATATTTAATAATTTATTTATTCACTCACTTTTTCATCTCTCATTTTGAGATTGTAATTCATTTAATGTTTTTATGTATACTTTGAATTTAATGAGAGGGGAGCAGATTTTAATATGATAGAGTTCCAGGCTTTTGGATACTGAAAAATCTAGACACTGTCAGGAATTCATGAGATGAAACATGTATGAAAAAAGAACAGAGCTACTAAAAAGTGGTTACCAGGTAGAGGAGACAAAAGTTAGTAGGAAAGACTCAGTGGAGAATTTTGAAATTAGTCCCCAGGCTTAAATACTTTGTATGTCTAACTAGACTTTGACAGAACAAGGCTTAATCTTAGAAAGATTAGACTTAATCTGTCTGAATTTCAGCTCACACTTTCACCACAGGATATATTGAGCCAGATAAATATTCTAATAAAAAAGCATGTAGCTTGTTTTTAATATATACTAACAATTCAATAAATTGTGCTGTTTTCAATTTGCATTCAGTCTAAATATCATAGCTTGTGGAGAAATCTTTCCAGTTGTACAAGCAATAGAAAATCAGTTTTCCATAGAAAAACTTTTATGACGTCTCACAACTACTTTGTTACTATTAGCCAACATATTTTTCTTTGTACCTTCTATGATGTGCCTGGATCCATCATGTGCTGAGAAATATAATTGGTCACAAAATTCCTAATGAATTTCTAATCTAGTAGAGGATATGACTCCTTAATGAGTGCTATAAAATGATAGTAAGTCAACTGGACACCATCACCCACTAAAACTGGGAGAACGCTCAGTGGTATCTATCTGAGGTACTGAGTAAAGACTTTACGTGAGAGGTAGGATATGAAATAAATCTTGAATTACCTGGGAGCATTCAAGAAAGCAGATGATGATTGTTGGAAAAATCAATATGTGAAAAATATTGAGGGTAATAAAATAGGGTCTTGTTTATGTATCCAAATGTTTTAGAAAGGAGGAGGTACAAAAGATGTGGCTAGGGAGGTAAACACAGGCTCTGCCAGGTGCTTTGCTTGTGTATTGGCATCACACCAGGCCTGCAGGTGCTGCTCTTCACCTGTGAGAGATAGCAAGCATTTAGCGTGACCCTTGGCTGCTAAGCAGTTGTAGCCCATTGGTCACTTTCCTGAGCTTCTCAGATTTCCAGCATAACCTCTGCCTCTTAAGACCGTCTCCCTTCTTTTCTTCTTCTCTAGTTTTCTTTTTCTTCCTCTTCCTCTTCCTCTTCTTCCTCCTCCTTCTTCTTCTTCTCAAGGCATTCTTGTGTAGACAGGAGATTTCTTATGTAGTGCACTCTAATTACTTTCTTACGAAGTGTTCACTCTTCTCTCTCTCACACACAAAATGGTTTCATGATTACAATAACAGCAAAACATATATAATATTTATTTTCTAGATACTGTTTCAAGAATTGTATGCTTATTTATTCTCAAGAGCAGTCATAGGGCCAAGGATCTAGTTCAGTGGTTACACTGCCTGCCTCTCAAGCTCAAGGACCCGAGTTTGATGCCTGGTACGAAAAACAACAAAAAACAAAAAAAAACAGTCAAAAAGATGTACTAATTTATGCCTATATTATTATAACTAGATGGTCTGACAAAATGGGAGATTAATAACTTAATGAAAGTCACATTTCCAGCAAGTGATAAAATTTGGATTTAAATCTAGGCAACTTGGTTTCAGTGCCTTTAATATTATTGCTTAGAATATATTGTATAATTTGTATAAGCAACTTAAAATGTAGAGTATCTAGCATACTTTTAAATGGGCCTAGAGCCGGGCATGGTGGTGCATGCCTATAATCCCAGCACTTGAGAGGCTGAGGCAGGAGGATGGCTGTGAGTTTGAGACCAGTCTGAACTACATAGTGAGTTCCAGGTCAGTTTCAAATACATAGTGAGACCCTGTCTCAAAAAACTGCCCCCCCCAAAATGGGCATAGTGCAAAGTCCCTGGTTATGACCCTATCATGGCTGAAGTGATGGATCTTTGCAGTGAATGATTCATCAAAATAAAACGATCTGCTATCAGACCAAGGGTCTTACACAGTATTCCACATGTGCTCATCTTCCGACAACTGTACAACATTTTTGCTCTTTTTCTAACTTATCTCAACCAATTTCTCCTACAAAGAATCTGAGAAGCACTCTGAGCAATTAAATATGTTAGATAGTAGCCTCTGGATTTATTCCCACTGAGAATGGGAACATTAATCTCTTGCTAAAAGGTCTCTATGTTAAAAATATCTATCCTGGCCACCATGTATCTTACTGCACTCCAGTGCTCCCAGTTATCTCTATTTTGTTCTTGGTATCTTTCATAGATAATATTCCTTTTCATATTAATTTACATGCATATTACATTTAGTGATTATTGGGTACCTTCCCCAAATCCACTGTTTAGATTTTTTTTCTTTTCATTGAGGTTATTGGTACAATCTAGGTATACAATACAGTTACATTCATCATTGGGATCTTGTACCTTTACATAATAGGTCTTGATTCTCACTTTTCCCCTTGTCCCTGCCCTCCCTTCACACCCCCTCCTCATTTACAAATACTTTATTTCCATTTTTTTAGTTTCTCATATTTTTTCCCCTCCCTTATTACCTTTCCCCCACCCTTCCCACTTTCCCTACACCTTTAGCCCTTTACTTCCTATTTCACATTATTAATTATCCCATTAGGATCCTGTGTACTATTATAGTTTTTCACACCAGAGAAACTATTCAGTATTTCAGTTAAAGAAATCTCTGTATGAACATTAAAAATAGGGAATCCTAAAATAAAACTAAAAAGGAAAGTAAAAGAGAAAAGGCAATGATGTAACATTAAAATAATCCTTAATTCTGGAGATGAAAATGGTCCCTGAACATGTTTAAATTGCTTCTCGCTCTTATAGTCTTATTCTTTTTTTCATTATTTAGAGAATACTTTATTAGTTTCTGTAATCAAACCCA
>NW_022900928.1:23375861-23383127 GCF_012274545.1 Fukomys damarensis
TCTGTTTTATGGATTCCATTTCTTTCCTATGTTGAGCGTTTATTTATTCCATTTCTTTCTTATGCTGGGCCTTCATGGCTTCTATCATGGTCCTGAGCTCATCTACCTTTTTGTCAGTTTCTGCTCTAGAGTATCGAATCATGACTTCCATTTTGCTCACTATCTCTATGGTTATCTGGGAAATTATTTCTGTTTTGAATTTTTCTAGAGCCTGATTGATCTGTTTGGTTACTTCCTGTGCTTTTAGTTCAGGGTGTCCTGGTGGTTCACTATTGGCCTTTTCACCCTCATTTGCCCTACTGTTTGCCATTGGTAAACTGGAAGTCTGTCCTTGTGTCTTGCTTAAGTGTTTTCTCATTTTAATTTTTGTTGTTGGACTGTCCTTGGTTCAATCTCTGGGTTATCACCCAAATCTTCCTGATATAGTTCCGCCCTAACTTCTGTGTCTGTAACGACCCACAGACATTCTCATCTTCATAACATCAGAGAAAACAGCTCATCAAATCAACGGCAATGCTTTACCCCAACTGATACAATCAGCAACCCATTAAGATCAAGCACAACTTGGACACTGACCACCTGTGGTAGTCACTAGTCTATCACCCTTAAATCATTTGAATTAAATTGAAATCAAGAAGCAGTCCAGACCATGTCTGCAGTGAACAAAATTTCAATATAGTGTATTTACCATTTAATGGCTCTGACAGAGCAAGGATGCAGGACCCCTGATCTCAGTTAGCTGACTGCTGAACCCCATGACACTGACTGACCTTGGGCTGCAAGGCCCAGATTGAGTTCCCCATCCTTCTGAATGGTTGAACTCTGCAACGTTCTATTACAGGTTTCCCACGTCCTTTCTGTAAAGATGTTCAAAGTTGGGAACTCAGACAAATACCCTTGATGACCACCTCTGTCTTTGCAGAGTGGGTCCAAAGACTGGCACAGTCAGGAGGTCTGAGAGTGCGGGTGGGGGGGCTTACGGGGGTTCAGGGGTGCCCGTGTGGCTACCTTCCCGGTGCTTGAGTGATGGCAGCTAGGTCGGGAGCTGGCGTGGTTCTCCTTCCCAGGGTGGATCGGGGCCCAGGCTTCCTCCCGGCACTTGAGCGATGGCTGCTGGGTCAGGAGCAGGCATGGTTCTCCTTCCTCCACTGTTTAGATTATTAGTGCCATGAAACCAGGGACCTTTGCCTCCTTGTTTGTATATTGCAGTGTCTGAAATCGCAGAATGTTGCTTGCCACATGGTGCAGTGAAAGCATATACCCAGGACCTGACCTAAACAAGATGAGGAAAAAATTCATTGCTGGTAAGGTGACATTTCTTTTTTCATTAGGTTTATTGGTACATTTTAGGTACACAGTGCAGTTACATTCATCATTGGGATCTTGTACCTTTACATGACAGGTCTTAGTTCTCATTTTTGCCCCATAGCCCTGCCCTCCTGGGAAGGAAACATTTAAATGGACAAATGAAAGGTAAAAAAAGAACCAACCAGGAAAAATGAAAATAAATCCAAATATGACTTAGGTTGTTTTGGAAAGTATGGTTGTTCTCTAAACAATTCCTTGCTGAACTTATTGCTTCAGCATGAGCAATATAATTAATATTCAAGAGGTAGCGTTGTTATCTCCAGAATAAAATTGTTTAATTTTGTTAATTCTTTTCTTCCAAAATAAAAATCTGCCATATTTTTCACCTTAGAATAATTTGTTGTTTATTTAAAATTCAACTTTTTCATCCCTACACATCAATGACTTTAACTGAGAAATAAAAGTTTTTATTTATCTATTTTTATGTATATTAGGCTTTCTATCTTTTTGAAACATTTTATTATAATTAAATTTATTTTCAATGAACATATAAACATAAAAGTGTATATATTACTGTGGTAGAATGTGGTACTTTCATATATGCATAATCTGTACAATGTTTAAGCAAGTAAAACATATCTAACTCAAACATTTATTATTTCTTAAAGGTGAAATCATCAAAAACTCTTTCTTTCAGATTTTTAAGATATACAATGAGAAACTTCTATCTATAATCATCCTACCACTCAACGGTACACCAAAATTCTTACTACTAACAGAGGGAGATGGAGTACTCATTGATCAATCTTTCCTCATTACTCCCTACTCTTCCTAGTCTCTAGTACTCACCATTCCACTCTCAACGTCTGTATTCCATCAATGAAAAGGATGATGCCATAATTTTCTTATTAGGACCACTTATTTCTTGTAACATAAGGTTCTCTGATTCCATTCAAGTTGTCACAAATGGCAGAGTTTGAGGGGATTTTTTTGCCAAACACTACCCTAGTATATGTACAGGCCACATTTTCTATCTCCATTCATCATTTGATGGACATTTTGGCTGTTTTCATCTCTTATTCAATAATGTGAATAATGCTGAAATAAACATGGGAGCACAGATGTCTCTTTGGCATGCTTTTGGATCTTGACCCAATAATCCTTGCCCATGCCACTGTCCTGAAACATTTACCAGTGTGAAAAAATAAATATAGACCAATGAAACAGAATATAGAGCCTGGAAGTAAATCCATGTGTCTATCATCAATTGATTTTCAACAGAACTGTTAAAAATATATTGTGCTAGAAAAATTAAATATCCACACTCAGAAGAGTGAAACTAGACCCTTATCTTTCATCAGTTACAAAACTCAACTGAAAATGTTAATAAAAGTTGATCTCAGAGAAGTTGGTAGTACAGTTACAGTTAAGATTTAAAAATGAAAATTCTTAAGAAATGAATAAAAAGAAAAATAATGTAATTATTTTCAGAATAATAGATAATACTGGTTTGAATTTCTTATCCTTGTAAACTAAATTACCACCATAGGCACCAAATTGAAAAGGTGAGAGAAAGACTGACATCTAACACAAATTCTCCCCAAATGTAGATATTTGTGCCCAATATTCTAATTTCTACACATATTAATTTCTCCAAAACAATCAAAGACACTCTCACAGTAATAACAAAATTCTTTTTTTTAAATGGTTGTGACTCCTTATCTCAAAGTATGAAATTCAAAATTCTAATGTTCAATCAGTCTCCAAGCAGTTAAATCATCTTCTGAAATCTTATTTATTTCTCATCTCTTCTACAAAACTGTTTTGGAATAAGCTTCTAGATTTTATTTCAAAGACAAGGCTCATCTATGGCATTCTTCACATGAGGGAATGTAAATTTATTATTCATTGGAAGCAACAGAATTCAGGTAATGACTGAGGTAATACCCAGTTATGTTTTGGGCTAGGTTTTCTGCATGCTATAAAACTCACCACATAAGTAACAGTAGAAACTTATAGGAGTTTTGGCTGCAGTGGCTGACTAAGTGCATCTGACATTTCACAGGAGCAAGACAGTTTTCACTACACCTACAGCACCTTGCTATTTACTCCCTCTTCTTTTCATGGGGCCAATTAATATTTCATTGTTTGAAAGAAAATGGTATTCAACACATTGAAATCTTGGTGTGAGTTCTTTGAATATAATACTTCAGTTGTAGATCTAATCAAAGTGTGTGATGTTTTATCAGATCTTTTTCAAGAAAATCACCGACTTCTGCTTTCTGACCACACCTGTCTCGGGTGCACTGAAGAGTCTGTAATAAGGCATCTGCCTCACCTCCTCCTGTTCAAGCAGATTTTTTCCACCTCTATCCATCTTATAAATATTTTTAAATTTCTCAAAAATTTTAAATTGCTCACTCAAATGGTTTTGAGTCTGTTTTCAGAGTTAATGGATTTTGTTACCCTGTTAACTAGTTTTATATTTGTAGTAGCGAAACTGGCAAAATCAATAGTTTTTTCCCATACTTTGAAAAAATTTTATTTGTTGCATTTTACTTAACCAGATTGTAAACCTTGTACTCTTGTTTTACACTGTTGTATTTTTGTTATTTTTCCATTCTCAACCCCAAAGCATGTGTGTATTATCATTGTTGTTATTAAATTTTAAACTTAATATTCTATGATTAATCAAGTCTTGCTTTTTGTGGTATCCATATGCCATACTCATAAACTGGTCTTATAATTTTAAAGTGGTCAACAAAATAATGTATATGAAGCACTAATATAGTACTTAATGAAAAGTGAATATTAAAAAATGGCAAGGTAGCAAAAGTAATTTCTTGATCGGTCTGAGTGAGTTTTCATGGGGCTTTATTGAAATTCCCTGAGAAATAGAACTACCAAATCCTAAAAGATAATTTAAAGGTACAGCACCTTGAATGATGATACGCTTGTAATTTAAAATAGATGAAAACGTTATTACAACTTTAAGAGTTTTTAATTTTTTAAAAAAGCTTGTAGGTTTTACTTTCAAAGAAGTGAAATTATATTGCAAAAAATACTTTATGTACTTATATTCACAACTATCTGATATTTAATATATAATCTGATATTTAATATGTCATATTAAATATATTTTTCATATTAGTGCATAAGAATATAATTTTCATCAATACAACTATTAACTTTGCCTACTTAATCCATTTATATCTATTTCCTGCTAACTTTCTATTTTTTACTTCAATTTACCCTTGGGTTTCACTCTTCCTCTCTCTTGCTTTTCATTCGGTCTTGCTCTTTCTGAATCTCACCATTACCATTTCCTTCCCATCTGTTCTTTCCCAGTTATCCAGGAATCTGAATGAAGAATTATTTTCCACTGTCCCTTACTACTCACTGGTTCTCCCTGTGCCTTGTCCTCAGGTAAAGCAGTCAAGCCCGGGCTTCCTTACGTGGTGAAATATTTAGATTTTCTCCAAGTTTCCTTCCCTCTACTTAAAATTTTTTTTTTCTAACAGATTTCAAATCCTATTCATTGTCTTATGAAACCCTTCTTTCCATCAATTCCAAGGAGTATTTTCTAGGTTGTGATGATATTAAATATCCATTTTTATTCCAGGTTTATTTCTATATAGTACAAGAGCACATTGATTCAAATGCAAATAATCACTGAGATAGCAGAATCTCAATATTAATAAGCAGGCAAAGATTTTATTCCCCTGAAGTTATATGAGTTTCATGTAAGTGTGGATAGAAAAGATGACAAGACTGAGAATTCAGCACAGATATCAGGAAGTGCTTTCTGCTTTTCTGTGACACTCAGAATGTTTGCTGTGAGCCTTCCCAGTTCTGTGGCATCTCTCAGAATACCTGAGCAAAGGGCACTCATGTAAAAGAGTTTACTGGAAGTTGGATATTCTAACCATCACATTCTCCAAGTACATTTAATGAGGCCTCACTAAAGAAGCACAGTGCGAAAAGTGTAATTATTTTATACTTATTTTTCCATCATTTTGAACATTTTGGTTAAATATGTTGCAACTGTTTATTAATTTTATGGCAGACTATTCACTGGTAGAGTATTTCCTCATGATCTCAGCATTTTGAATTTTGCTTTTCCTCATTCCCTTGATAACTTTATTGATCTTTACCATAAATTCAAAGCTGTAATCATGAATTTATCTCATATGGAAAATATCTTTCTCCCTGATAAACAATCTAGTCACTACTTCACGGATCTGCTTGGTCTTCACTCCATAAACAATTGGATTCAAGGTAGGAGGCAACAACAGGTAGAGGTTGGCTATAAAAATGTGAACATGATGAGGTATGGTTTGTCCTCCAAAGCGGTGAGTGAAGAAGTTGAAGAAGGCTGGGACGTAGGTGATGACGATAGCACAGATGTGAGATGTGCAGGTGCTAAAGGCTTTCTGGCGAGCATCTTCTGATGACAGATTCAGTACAGCACGGATAATCATGGTGTAAGACATGGCGATACAAAACATATCAAAGCCTCCAATCAGTCCAGCAACTGTGAGACCATAGATAGCATTAATCTTGACATTGCCACAGGATAATTTGGCCACAGACATATGATCACAGTAGGTGTGATGGAGAAGGTTGCCCCTGCAGTAAGGAAGGCACTTGATCAGGAAAGTAAATGGCATCATGAGCAATGCACTTCGAAATAAAGTGGCCAACCCCACTTTGGTAATAAGAGTGTTGGTGAGGATGGAGGAATAGCGTAGAGGGTAGCAGATGGCCACATAGCGGTCCAGAGCCATGAGCATGAGCACCCCAGACTCCATGCCCGTCAGCGTGTGGATGAAAAACATCTGCACAAGGCAGGCATTGAAATCAATCTCTTTGAGACTGAACCAAAAAATACATAACATATTGGGGACAAATGAAGTAGACCCAGATACATCTGTAAGGGACAGCACAGCTAAGAAGTAGTACATGGGCCGGTGCAGGACCTCTTCGTGGCTGATGACGTAGACGAGGCCACAGTTCCCTATGACAGCAATGATGTACATGAAGCAGAATGGCAGTGAGAGCCAGATATGCTCACCTTCCAGCCCAGGAATCCCATTGAGGATGAAGAACTTTGGTGTCAAGCTGGAGCTGTTGGCCTCACGCATGGTGATCAGTTAGAAGACATGTTATCTTCTGTCCCAGTAAAGGAATCCTGAGTAGGAAGAGAGTAGTGAAATTATTTTCCTCCAGAGACAAGCATATACATATGTGTCACACAATATGAAAACATTGGTTTGGAAGAGAAAAAATTTTCTTTTAACTTAGACTATGATCCTTGATGCTGAGAGCACATATAGTGCAAAAAGTGTCAAAATCCTGGCATAGCTTGGTGTCATAGTGTAAACTCTGTTTAAATATGACTGCTCCTGGGTTCAGGTCTGGCACCCTTCATTGATTTTTGCCCCTGTAAACAATTCTAAATTATGGATTGTGTCTAAATAACATAGTAACAGACCAGCAAACAAGCAAACAACATGACTCTTTGTAACTCTTCACATATTTTAATCTCTTTCCAAGAAGCACTTTAAGATGTGTCTGTTGTGTCCATCACATTACTTGAGCAACTGCTTACCATGCAGATCTGTTACAGGGTCAGATTGATTTCCATGCATGTTTACATCTGATAAGTTTGAATATTATAATCAGAATAATCAAAGACATAAAAATGATATGCAGGTTTTACAGCTTACAAAACAAGATCTTATATGTTTTGTGTTATAACTCCATTTTGAGCCACTCATTGTGAATGATTTTTGTAATATTTATGTTTAGCCAGTGATATGGTTAAGCTTTAATTGAACTACTGCCTCCTAATTCTATTTAAATCTCTATATAATGAGTATGATCTGCATATATGTATAAGAATCATAAGCAACTTAAATATAAATGATGCTATGTATCTGCCTATGTCATATATAT
>NW_022900928.1:23383154-23386223 GCF_012274545.1 Fukomys damarensis
AAAATCATTTTCCTTCTACTTTTGGTGTATTATTTTTACCCCACATATACCTAAAACAAATCTATTCAGTATGTGGAATCCTTATTTACTAACCTTTTTAAAATTAGTACATGCCTGTAGTAACATTAACCTGATTTTTGAAAATAGTGAGTCACCACCTTTATTCTTTATTTTGAAATCTTGTCAATCTTAAATCTTTCTTAATTAAAATCATAAGACTTTAGAATTTATGTTTTTCTCAGAATCAAAAGAGAATTCATTACTCACAGCAACAACAAGAGCCAGAGTATTACTGGTCCCATTTCCCTGAGCTCCAGTTTCCAGAATGACACAAAAAGAAGCTTGTGTGTTGGTTTCCACTGGAGGCGAGGAAACCTCAATATAACATTTGATTTTTAAGGAAAATTCTTCTCTGACTACTATTTTTTAAAACTTTTCTTGGTTACTTTTTTGTTGTATGCTATCAGAGCTATGTATTTTAATAGAAATGCATACTTTATTGCAATTTCACAAATTATTTTATATCATCTGCTGTAATATTTTAATATCCTCATACAACAATCTCTTCCTAATTTTGATTGCTTCTCTCTCATTCTCTCTGGTGAGTTTTACCCAACGGCTTTGGATATCGTTTTGTTTCTATGTTTAAGCCATAGTTGTTTAAGCAACTTTTAAAAAGTTAACATGAGTAATTTGAAACATAAAAGATAGAGTAAAATCTTCTAGAAAAGAGGAAGAGATTAGAACATTATTTTTAACGCATTTTGCCCAAAACAACATTGAATAAATTATGGAAAATTTCAGCACAACCTGGAATATAATGATCATAGCATGTATTGCTATCCTAATTATTGTTAATATTATAGGGCATGACATTGCTCTAGAAAGTATATCTAAAGTAAAACTGTACCCAGCCATGCTTTACCTCTTCATCCCTCACTCAAACCATCAATGAACAATGTTTTATTTTTTATACAAAATCTTAGACAGCTAAGATACCTTAAAATGTCCCTCTCCTAACTCTGGCTCTAGCTGTCCATCCATACCTACTGGAGGTTTCTCAAACTTGAAAAAAGTGTGCATTTCAGAACATTTCCACTTGCTATTTTCACAGCCTCATGTGTTCTTCCTACAATGAGCATGGCCCAACAACTTCAACAGCTGCAGGTCCCTGCTTGGGCATCCTGAAAGTAACACTTTCCTACTATTGCATTTGAAATCATATTTCCCATGCCCTCACCCATACTGACATAGTATATCCCTTTCCAGTTTTTCCATATAACACAGTGATTAATATTTTCTGTTGCCACTGACTAAAATGTAGCATCTCTATGCACAGGATTTCAGTATCTTTTACTCACTACTATATCTCAGCGCAAGAAAAAAACCCTGTAATAAATGAATCGATAAAAAATTCCAAAGCCTTCTTTTTGCTTTTGTCTTCATGCTAGTGCATAAAACTTCTGAACTGCATATTGAAAAGTAAGAAGGCATCCAGAAGACAGAAAACATTATTTCAAGTTGTCTTTTGCTTGAAAGATTTTTTTTTCAGTACTGGGAATCGAACTCAGAACTTCGTGCTTGCAAGGCAGGTGGCAGAACCACTGCACTAAATTCCTGGCCCCTTGCTTAAAAGATTTTTTAAAAAACAAATCAAAGTGAGGCTATTCAGTACTGGGAATTATATAAAGTAGATGCATATAATTACCTTTGAGTTCATTTGCATATTCTAAAAGGCAAACAAAAGGAACAAAAAATGTTGCAGGACAGTAGCTTCAGGTTAAGAAATGTGGTTCATTCGTGCAGATAAAATATTCTAAGGAGGTAATCAAATCACCATCATCAGAAATGCTCCAGCAAAGGGAGCAGATATGTCATGAGTTTATGAAGCAGTTGGATGTGATGATGAATTCCTTGCAGCTCCTCCACTGATTCATTCTTAGTAGTAGATTTCAGTAGCAGATGTCTTGACATTTCCTAAGAAGGATTCCTCCACCTACTGAGAGCAATTTTTCTATCATCGAATAGAAATAGGAGAAATATGCTTGCCTGCACCGTCATCTCTTTGGGCCACATCATATCTCTACTACCCAAATGCCTTTGATTTTTCCACTTCTTTTCCCTCTTCAAGGAAATTTGCACATCTCTTTCTTTCTGTAATTCTAAAGAGAGAGATAATTTATTACCTTCCACATCCAGCTGTGCTGTGGCTCAAATTCCTTTTATTTACTTATATTTTTTTAGCATTTATTTATTTTGCTGTTCCTGAATGTTTGAAAATCAGTGTTTTTATATCCCCACTCATTACTGATAATAGAAAGAAATGTGATACACTAATTCAGAACACTGAATAACACTAAATAACTGGGGATTTTCTGAGCAAAAAGATAAAATTTCTTTGAGTCTCCACAGGTAAAGATCCAATAAGTGTCTGTTGCAGAAGAGGTAAATCCAGTTTTCTGGATACCTGTCTATATTTAAATACATCTGTGCATAGAGAAAACAAAGTCCCAGATTTTCACAGCTTTCCCCTGACGGGCCATGGAAATAGTCTCTGTCACTGACTGAATTGTAAACATGAAATTATATCTGGCTCCCCGGGGGTTTTCAGTTCCAGTTTTGTACTTTTGTTAGAACTTTATTCCTATGGCATGTGTGTTTTAAAGCTTTCTCAATAATATAGAAAAAAATTTCCGTATCTTACATTATGATACACTTTCTGCAATAAGGTCAGTGTGCGTGAACACTGAGCTGCTCAAATGTATTGCTTCTCCACCTCTGACCCTCCCTAACCTTGGCAGAAATGCACCACTCATTACAATCCCAACTTCATTCAGTAAATCTTGGTCACCCTTAAGGAAACATGGAAAGCTGGACTGAAATCATTCCAAAGGTGAATGCATTTGTGAACATGAAATTAAGAACAGCATAAGAGCAGTTCCACATGGTTCACTGTATTTGTAGAAATGAGTGCCAGTTACAGGAAAGTGAAAAGTAGTGTCACGGTACATCCTGCTTCTGGAATAGGCAGCCACATTGGGCAAAAACGCAGAATATAGATTTTTTTTT
>NW_022900928.1:23389954-23473437 GCF_012274545.1 Fukomys damarensis
GCATTTTGCCCAAAACAACATTGAATAAATTATGGAAAATTTCAGCACAACCTGGAATATAATGATCATAGCATGTATTGCTATCCTAATTATTGTTAATATTATAGGGCATGACATTGCTCTAGAAAGTATATCTAAAGTAAAACTGTACCCAGCCATGCTTTACCTCTTCATCCCTCACTCAAACCATCAATGAACAATGTTTTATTTTTTATACAAAATCTTAGACAACTAAGATCCCTTAAAATGTCCCTCTCCTAACTCTGGCTCTAGCTGTCCATCCATACCTACTGGAGGTTTCTCAAACTTGAAAAAAGTGTGCATTTCAGAACATTTCCACTTGCTATTTTCACAGCCTCATGTGTTCTTCCTACAATGAGCATGGCCCAACAACTTCAACAGCTGCAGGTCCCTGCTTGGGCATCCTGAAAGTAACACTTTCCTACTATTGCATTTGAAATCATATTTCCCATGCCCTCACCCATACTGACATAGTATATCCCTTTCCAGTTTTTCCATATAACACAGTGATTAATATTTTCTGTTGCCACTGACTAAAATGTAGCATCTCTATGCACAGGATTTCAGTATCTTTTACTCACTACTATATCTCAGCGCAAGAAAAAAACCCTGTAATAAATGAATCGATAAAAAATTCCAAAGCCTTCTTTTTGCTTTTGTCTTCATGCTAGTGCATAAAACTTCTGAACTGCATATTGAAAAGTAAGAAGGCATCCAGAAGACAGAAAACATTATTTCAAGTTGTCTTTTGCTTGAAAGATTTTTTTTTCAGTACTGGGAATCGAACTCAGAACTTCGTGCTTGCAAGGCAGGTGGCAGAACCACTGCACTAAATTCCTGGCCCCTTGCTTAAAAGATTTTTTAAAAAACAAATCAAAGTGAGGCTATTCAGTACTGGGAATTATATAAAGTAGATGCATATAATTACCTTTGAGTTCATTTGCATATTCTAAAAGGCAAACAAAAGGAACAAAAAATGTTGCAGGACAGTAGCTTCAGGTTAAGAAATGTGGTTCATTCGTGCAGATAAAATATTCTAAGGAGGTAATCAAATCACCATCATCAGAAATGCTCCAGCAAAGGGAGCAGATATGTCATGAGTTTATGAAGCAGTTGGATGTGATGATGAATTCCTTGCAGCTCCTCCACTGATTCATTCTTAGTAGTAGATTTCAGTAGCAGATGTCTTGACATTTCCTAAGAAGGATTCCTCCACCTACTGAGAGCAATTTTTCTATCATCGAATAGAAATAGGAGAAATATGCTTGCCTGCACCGTCATCTCTTTGGGCCACATCATATCTCTACTACCCAAATGCCTTTGATTTTTCCACTTCTTTTCCCTCTTCAAGGAAATTTGCACATCTCTTTCTTTCTGTAATTCTAAAGAGAGAGATAATTTATTACCTTCCACATCCAGCTGTGCTGTGGCTCAAATTCCTTTTATTTACTTATATTTTTTTAGCATTTATTTATTTTGCTGTTCCTGAATGTTTGAAAATCAGTGTTTTTATATCCCCACTCATTACTGATAATAGAAAGAAATGTGATACACTAATTCAGAACACTGAATAACACTAAATAACTGGGGATTTTCTGAGCAAAAAGATAAAATTTCTTTGAGTCTCCACAGGTAAAGATCCAATAAGTGTCTGTTGCAGAAGAGGTAAATCCAGTTTTCTGGATACCTGTCTATATTTAAATACATCTGTGCATAGAGAAAACAAAGTCCCAGATTTTCACAGCTTTCCCCTGACGGGCCATGGAAATAGTCTCTGTCACTGACTGAATTGTAAACATGAAATTATATCTGGCTCCCCGGGGGTTTTCAGTTCCAGTTTTGTACTTTTGTTAGAACTTTATTCCTATGGCATGTGTGTTTTAAAGCTTTCTCAATAATATAGAAAAAAATTTCCGTATCTTACATTATGATACACTTTCTGCAATAAGGTCAGTGTGCGTGAACACTGAGCTGCTCAAATGTATTGCTTCTCCACCTCTGACCCTCCCTAACCTTGGCAGAAATGCACCACTCATTACAATCCCAACTTCATTCAGTAAATCTTGGTCACCCTTAAGGAAACATGGAAAGCTGGACTGAAATCATTCCAAAGGTGAATGCATTTGTGAACATGAAATTAAGAACAGCATAAGAGCAGTTCCACATGGTTCACTGTATTTGTAGAAATGAGTGCCAGTTACAGGAAAGTGAAAAGTAGTGTCACGGTACATCCTGCTTCTGGAATAGGCAGCCACATTGGGCAAAAACGCAGAATATAGATTTTTTTTTATTCGGCGGAGAACCAACACATTTATGAATGCACATAACCCCCACCACAGCACCACCACCACAATTTTCATACAACAGAGCATCATTCCAAAGTAAGATGCCTCAGTTATTAAAAACAAAGACAAAACAAAACAGTACTGTGTCTCTATGTAACTTTTTTGTGGGGGAGGGTACCGGGGGATCAAACTCGGGAACTCGCACTTGCTAGGCAGGCAGCAGCACCACTGAGCTAAATCCCTGGCTCTGTAGCTCCATTGTTCAGTCGAGCATAAATAAAAAACTTATAGAAAAACTACTGCTTGAAATTAGCTGAGTTATAGTATTCATTGAATTTGATAAACTAGTGCTTAAATAGTAACCTAGCAAATGATAGGCAATGTTCAAAATTTGGGGATATAAGAGAAAGTTTCTCAAGTTGAAAACTGTTTGAATGACTATATACTTTCTTAAATTCCTTTTTTGTCTTGTATAATTAAAAAATGAGGAAAATAAGTAAAACTTCTTGTAAATATCAGCACATACTACGCTGTGTACCAATGATAATGCATAGAAGTGAAAGTTTAAAATAGTATCAGTTACCCATATGTACTCCCTAATACACACATTGGCATGCAGAGCCTGACAGTTTGATCAAGCAAGTCTAGTAAAACCTTCAAGTATTTGTGAAGGTGATACAGGGATGAGTTTCAATTAATAAGAAGGGAGTAGAAAGCTATGTGTTGTTTCCCAGTACATACACAAATGGCAAAATTTTCAGTAGTCAGTAAATGAGAGAAAACAGATACAAGAGGATTCAGAAATGTATATTAGTAATTCTTTCTTTGAGAAAAGTCAGGCTTGACCTGATCTCCTGCCTGAGCACCTTTACCTGAGATACTCAACTGATCTTTAGAATCTCCTAAGAGCCCAAAGCTCCCTGATACAGCGAGACTCCTAAAGTCCTGCTTTGTAGGATTGACGCTGGGGTTTAATGATGACTTGTTAATACATGGCAGAAGGCAAAAGTCACCTACTGCCTTGAGAATAACTGCCTTTGGTAGAAATAGGAATGAAGCTGATTTTTTCTATTCCATTTAAAAACCATATAAATTATGTTATGTTTGTTATTTATATCCTGCTATTGGTGGTGAGCCATTTCTTGTGCTGTAAGAATATAGTGGTTATCTCAAACTCTTGTTTCAAATATTAAATGAGATCACTCATCTAAATATAATCATAGTAATTATCATACTAGTGTTAAGAGCAAAATTTCTAGTTGTTTAAATAACATTCTAAAATTATATTTCAAAGATTAATCTCCATTCAATATGTGTTATTAATCCTTTCAATGCATTGTCAGAATTATTTCTTAATCTGAGGCATTTGTTTGGTATTTTAACATCTGTATTATTACACTGAGTTATACATTTTATTTCTTATGTCTTTATAAGATTTTGGTATTCAGGTCATGTGACTTCGTTACCAAGTTTGAAAATGTCTCCTCTTTCTTTAGTCTTTGAATAAGTTTATTTACTATTGAAATATCTGGAAGAATTTATCATTGAATTCTTTTTTCTTCTTGCTTTTTTTTAAAACAGGGTCTTCCTGTGTAGTTCAAGCTAGCTTTTTATTATGACATATCATAATAATAAAAAAAATCACAAAGCTAGATATAAACCATCAAAGTGTCTGAAAATGATCACTTCTTCATTTCTTGTTTTTAATGTGGTTTTTTGTTGTATTGTTGTTTTCTGCCTTTTCAATGGTTAGGATCTCCCTCCTATGTGATATTTTCCAGGAGTGATAACAGATGTGTTTATATGTATATGTATATATATCATATATAGATATATAACATGCTAACTTCATAAATGTCTAAGAAAACTTTAATGGAAATTTTAAAAAATAATCTAAAATGTGACAGTATAAAGGATCAAGACTATCCAAAGCAATATTTTTAAAAAACACTAACTTAATCAAAGACATTATATTACTACATTGATCAAGAAAATATTGTAATAGAAAAGAAATATTAATAAATAACTGAAACAGCAAAGACCATCCAGAAGTAGACTAGCACATAAATGGTATTTGATTTTTAACAACGGAGTAAACGTATGTAAAGGGAAGAATAAATGTATTTTTCTAATAGTGGAATAGAGATACATGTGCATAGGAGAGTTTCATGACTCCAGTGCTGGAAAATGTATTTATCTAGACAACAAAAAGTTGTATATATAGATATTGGCTTATGTTGTGCATCAGTAAAATTAAAAACTTTTGCTCATTGGAAGACTCTGTTTATAATCCACAATATGAAAACACATATCAGAGAGAGAGAAAAACTGCAATAAATATAACTTACTGATGTTTTAGATGCAGAATGTATAAACATGTCCAACAACAATAATAGTAATAGTAACACCAACAACAAAAATGGCAAAATATTTTAATATACATGAGATACAGAAGGACATAAGCATAGAGTGCAAAGCAAAATCGCTATTCATACACACTAGCATATTAAGAACTTAAAAGATTAACCATATCATGTATTGGTATGCATATCAAGCAACTGGAGCTTTCTTATACAAATGGTGATGAAAACAATTATTTTCACAGGTACTTGGTCATTTTCAAGTAATCTTAAATATGTGCCTACTACATAAGTCAGAAGCTCCATTCCTACTTACTTGCAAACTATGAAACTGTATTTCCATAGAAACACCTGCCCACAAGTGTTAACACAGGGCTTATGCGTTACAGTTCCAACAAGAAACAAACGAATGCAGGTGAATGAATGAATGTATATGCTACAGTCGTATAATGACTCACTGTAAAGAATTTGGAAAGAAGAACTTGCCAGTAAGAAGTGGATAGTGTTATAATACGAAATGATCAAGAATTGAAGGCTTTCGCACTAAAATCAGGAACAAGACATAGATGTCCGCTATCATCAGGCCTATTGAACATATTTCTAGAAACGTTAGCCAGAGTAATTAAAGGGGAAAATGAATAAAAGGAATAAAGATAAGAAAGGAAGAAGTTAAATTATCATTATTTGCAGAGACAGGATTCTCTACATAGAAGACCCAAAAAATTACACTAAAAATGTAGGTTTAATAACTAAATTCAGTAGCATAGCTGGATACAGTCAACACTGAAAAATCAGTAGCACTCCTGTACACAAATAAACTCACTGAACGAGGAATTATGGAAACAACACCTTTCACAATAGCATCAGAAGAAATGAAATATTTAAGAATCAATGTCACAAAGGAAATAAAAGACCTATACATAGAAAATTATTCTGGGAAAGGAAATCAAAAAGGATATCAAAAATTGGAAAGATATCCCTTGCTCTTGGGTAGGAAGACCCATATAGTGAAAGCAGCCGTACTCCTTAAATTGCAATACATATTTTTTCATTAATTTTATTGGTACATTTGAGGTATACAATATGCCGACTTCATTATTGGAAGTTTGTACTTTTACAAAAAATATCTTGGTTCTTATTTTTTCCCCATTCCCCTGCACTCCCATTAACCCCTCCAACCCTCCCTATTTACAAAGACTTTATTTCCATTTTTTTCCATTTCTCATATTTATTCCTTTCCCTTCTTTCTACTCCCCTAACTTTCCCACGTGCAATCCTAATTAAATTACCATTTTCATACCTCACAGAACTAGAGAAAATATTCCTAAAATGTATTTTGAACCAAAAGAAATCTAGAATAGTAAAATCAATTTGGGTCAACAAAGGTAAGGTGGGGCATCACAATCTCTGACTTGAAATTTTACTACAGAGCTACTGTAAGAAAAACAGCATGGCACTGGTAAATAAAACTAAACAAAACACAGACCTGAAGATCAGTGGGACAGACCAGAAGAGATAGAAATAACACCAAACACACTCAGCCACCTTATTCTTGACCATGGGGCCATAAACATTCACTGGAAGAAAGACAGCCTCATTAATAAGAGGTGTTGGAGAAACTGGCTTTCTAAATATCGAAGACTAAAATTAGACCCATGTGTCTCACCGTGCACTAAATTAAAAACAAAATGGATCAGAGATCTAAATATTAATATAGAAACACTGAAACAGCTGGGAGAGAATAGGTAAAACTCTTGAGGACATAGGCATTGTCAATGACTTTATGAACAAAATCAAAACTGCATGGGAAATAATGCAAGGAATCAACAACTGGGATCTCATCCTTTTACACAGGTTTTGCATCACCGTGCACTAAATTAAAAACAAAATGGATCAGAGATCTAAATATTAATATAGAAACACTGAAACAGCTGGGAGAGAATAGGTAAAACTCTTGAGGACATAGGCATTGTCAATGACTTTATGAACAAAATCAAAACTGCATGGGAAATAATGCAAGGAATCAACAACTGGGATCTCATCCTTTTACACAGGTTTTGCAACATAAAAGAGATCACACACACAGTGGGACAGACCAGAAGAGATAGAAATAACACCAAACACACTCAGCCACCTTATTCTTGACCATGGGGCCATAAACATTCACTGGAAGAAAGACAGCCTCATTAATAAGAGGTGTTGGAAAAACTGGCTTTCTAAATGTCGAAGACTAAAATTAGACCCATGTGTCTCACCGCGCACTAAATTAAAAACAAAATGGATCAGAGATCTAAATATTAATATAGAAACACGGAAACAGCTGGGAGAGAATAGGTAAAACTCTTGAGGACATAGGCATTGTCAGTGACTTTATGAACAAAATCAAAGCTGCATGGGAAATAATGCAAGGAATCAACAACTGGGATCTCATCCTTTTACACAGGTTTTGCAACATAAAAGAGATCACCAACAGAGTGCAGACATCCCACATAGTGGGAAAAAATTTTAGCCAATAGTCCCTCAGATAAAGGACTAGTATCTAGAACATACAAAGAATTGAAAAGAATCAGATCCCCCAAATGTAAAGAACCCATACATAAATGGGCATATGAAATGAAGACATTTATCAGATGAAGTAGAAATGGCAAATTAATATATGAGAAAACGTTCAACATCATTGGTTACCTGAGAGATTCAAATTAAAATAATGCTGAGATTCCATCTCACTTCAGAAAGAATAGCTATTTTGAAGAAGTTAACCAACAGCAAACTCTGGTGAGATTTAGGAAAAAGGGAACCTTTCTCCACTGTTGTGCAGAATGGTGCAACTATTGTGGAAATCAGTGTGGAGATTCCTCAGGAAACTAGGATTAGAGGTCCCATTTGACCCAGCTTTTCCCGTTGGGTATCTTCCTGAAAGAATTAAAATCATTGTACCACAGTAATATATGTTCACTCATGTTTATAACAGCATAGTTTGTAACTAAATCTTGGAAACAACCCAAATGCTCATCAACTAAATAATAGATAAAAAGATGTGTTTTTTTATACAATTGAGTACTACTCAACCATAAAGAAAAATAAATTTGAGACAGCTATAGTTAAATTGATACAACTTGATACTATACTGTTAAGTGAAATAAATCAGACACATGTAAATATCACATTGTTTCTTAGTGTGAGAAACTGAAAATGTAAACGAGGGCAAAAATGTATAATATGAGATAATATGAAATAGGATGAAACTGTTCAAAAGGAAAGGGAAATGTTCAAAAGGAAAGACGTCAAGAAGAAAAAGGAAGGGAAAGGGAAAAATGTGAAAAGAAGGTAAAAAATGGAAACAAAGCTTTTGTAAATAAGTGGGGAGGTGATTGGGAGAAAAAGTGGAATTAAGAAATATCACGTATAGGTACAAATTCTCTTTCATGAATGTGATCATTATGCATATTTAAATTGTATCAATAAAATTAATTAAAAATAAATATGTTGCATCAAAAGGAAACGTGAGAGAGTAGACTATAATTTTTTATAATCTGTACAAAAGCAATAACCTATAATTATCTGGGTCTTGACACGTGATTGAGATTGACTGAGGAGGAACACAGGAAAATTTGGGAGGGTGATGATATTTCTATAGCGTAGTAACAATTGTACACACACATGTGTCAGAACTTTAGAAACTTTATTTTAAAATATGTCTTATTTCATGTGAATTTTATATAAATCAACATAAATAATTGCTTCCAACAAAACAGACTATGATCATATGATCAGTCTAGTACATGCAAGTGTATAATATCATAAAATTAAAAATCCATTTGTAAAAAATGTTAAATAATTATGAATAAAAGTAATATCTTTTGGTTTAATTAACAGTATGTAGGGCCAGGGGTACAACTCAGTGATAAAGTATTTGCCTGACAGAATCTGAATCTTTGACAAGGTTCAGTTACCAGTATTGAAAACAATGAAAATTAAGATATCCATAGTAATCTATACTGTACACAATAGTTAATCTTTTAATGTGATCTAGGATTTTCTTAGCAGCAATAAGTATTTCAAACAGATATTTCAAGATATTTGGGTAGGGATATATTTGAAAAAGACAGATAACTCCTATTGTCAATAGGTGTATAGTTTACAAATGATAATGCTATAAGCACTTAGCCAAACATGATTCAATCTGCATAAGGAATGTATTATCATTTTACCATAGTTTTATTACTACACTATTGTGCTTCTGTCTTGTACCATAAATCCATGTCTTCATATGATCTTTTGGAGCCAGGTTTCTTTACCCTTAGTAAGTTTAATTATCCTGAGTCATTTAGAATCACCAAAGCTATCTGCTATCACTACTCCTAGAAAATGTCACATATCAGGGATATCCTAACCACTGAAAAGGCAAGAAAAAGCACATTAAAAACAGGAAGATAATTTTTTACAGAAACTGTGATGCTTTTGTCTAGCTTTACCCCAATAATCTATACACATATATTATAAATAAAGGAATTTATCAAGGGCACAAATCAACCATATATATCCCCTTTTATTTAAGGAAACAGTACCAATCGTGTGCCTGATGTATTGTATTACATTTTAAAGAAGTTAGTAGAAAAGTCTGTCTCCTCAACAGGTTAAATTCAGAAAGTTTAAATAGATTCATACCTACATAGTTTGTGTTTAAACTATGTAAGAGTATGCCCTCGGGAGTTCTGGATTGTTATGAGGGATAAAGTAGCTCCTAAGATAATTCCCAATGGCTCAGGCAGTGTCCTTAACATCCAGATATATCTGATACTTAAGTCTGTTTTTCTTTTTGTAATGTAACCATATATACACTCACATATCTACAGACATCTCTATGGGAAACCACTTCTCTAATATTAAAGTAGAATGAAAAAGTAACAACTGAGTGCTTCTTATTATACAACACTCCCGCAAAGAATAGAATGTTTTCTCTTCCCGTTTCCCTCCAAATTTTCATTTTAGGTCTTACATTGCTACTGCAGGGCCAAGAGCTTTACACAGACATGAATGTAACTTAATCTTTGGATACATTCAGTTTCTTGAGGAACTCCAATAGCTTTCAAGGTAAGTAGATTTCTGAATTGGGGATGCATTCTTCTCTTTAAAGGAAAAGGTGTATTAAAAGAATGGAAGGATGAATAGAGTTGTAATATAAAGTCATCTCCTAACCCTTAATAGGCCTGAAGGCTGCTTCCATATCCTGGTTTGTTTGTTGTATTTTCACTTGTATAAAATATTCACATTTTAACTGCTGAAATATAACTATTACAAGGAGTATTTTTAAAAATATAATCTTGCTGGATTTGCCATGCAAAATTTCTGAGAAAGAGGAAATTATCCTGCATAAATAATAGGAGAGTGAATAGAGTGTTATTGCATTTTGTTGTTGTTGTTGTTGTTGTTTCTTTTCTTCTCTTACTTTCAGGGAATTTCCTCCATTCCACATTATAGTCCTGATATTTTAATGATTTCTCAATTCAGAAAGACCCTATAATTCATCTGTTTAGTCCTTTTCTTTTGAAAAATGAGGGTATAAAATTAAATAACAGGCACATATTAAGAAAGAAGAGGCAATTTCATACAACTTTCAATTTTAAATAGGAACTTCTATTGCTGAATCTCTGACATAATGTCCAAGATGTGCTATAAATTTCAATGCTGATTTTTTTAAAAAAAATCAGTGTATTTTTTCTCTAATATCCTCTGTTAAAGACGACCCTCAAGATCAGACTACTTTTCTTTATTGAGTTTATTGGTACATTTTAGGTATGCGGTACAGTTACATTCATTGTTGGGATCTCGTACCTTTACATGACAGATCTGTTCTCATTTTATCCCCTTGACCCTGCCCTCCCTTCACCCCCTCTTCCCCTCCCCATTTACAAACAATTTATTTCCATTTTTTTCATTTTTTACTGTTACTTTTAATCTGCACATTCTAGCTCAATGTAGCCCACTTCTTCAGACTTGTACAATCTATGTGCATCCATTCAAAACTTTATTTCCTCACTGCATAGTATCATATCAGATATTCTACTCTTCATGAATGACATGTCAATCCCTGTCTTCATTATATATACATATACATATATACGTGTGTTTGTGTGTGTGTGTGTGTGTGTGTGTGTATATATATATATATATAGAGAGAGAGAGAGAGAGACTTTTAAAATATATTGTATTTTTAAAATATATCTTCTTTATGTCAGAAACCTTAACATTAGAAATTACATGGCAAATTGTGATATGGTTAGAAAATTAAAAACTATGTTCTAAAGAAAAAGTCCATTGGTTTAGCTTAAGCTAATAAGCATCTTTATTCTCACTCAGCTGGACTCTAGTGTCTATTAGACTAGACACTCATCTAAGGAATACATAGTTTGTTCATAAATTACTGCAATGATTCATCATGTGTTCATTGTAGTGTTAATTGGGTAGTTTTTAATGACATTAAGAATGGGGTATATTTTTTATTTTTAAGATCATTGATTTTGATTAAGGGAAGCTATTGGTACAAGGGGATGCTTTATATTTTTCTCATTTAACTTTCTTCAAAACCAAAAAGGAGTAGCTTGAGCTCAGACTATATTGGAGCTATGACAATACTTTACTAGGTAAATACTTTACTAGGTAAAACTCATTAAATTTTTTAAATTAACCCTAAGAAGTTTACTGACATTTCAGAATAGCGTAGAACTTTTTCTTCCCATTTCACATTATCTATTATACATTTTGACTCTTATTTACACTTTCAGTTTCTCACACCAGAGAAACTATTCAGTATTTACATATGTGTGTCCAATTTATTTCACTTAAGAGTATGGCTTCAATCTGCATCCATTCAGCTATACATGGGAGGCATAGGGGAAAGAAAAAAAGGGAAATAAATACAAGAAAAGGAAAAAAACAAAACTTTTGTAAGTAGTGAGCTATGGAGGGGTTGACGGAAGGGCAGAGGAATGAGGGAAAAATAAGAACCAAGATATATCATGTAAAGGTACAAATTCTCAATGAATGTCATCGTATTATATATCTAAAATGTACCAATGAGCTTAATTTAATAAAAAGAATAGACTAGGAATCTCTAAGTAACCCAGGGAGCACTTGGAAATGTTTAACACAGTAAATGTTTAATCCATCTTTGGTCATCTTGTTGTTCAGCGAAAGGCCAACTTCAGCCAGGCCTCTCAACATCTCACCCTTAGGGCACAGACTCAAATAGAGTATATATCATATATTAAATCTATGAGAACACTTGCAGTCATTAATCTGCAATAGAAACAAGTGTCTGGGGAAGAAAATCATGCAAAACATTGTTAGTTATGTTCTGTTTTTTCCTTTCTACTTGCAGAGGCAATTGGTAATAGCTCTATCATGACATTCCAACGATCGTTATGTCATTTCTAAATGGGACCAGCCTAACTCCATCTTCCTTCATCCTAAATGGCATCCCTGGTCTGGAAGAAGTGCACTTGTGGATCTCGTTCCCCCTGTGCACCATGTACAGCATTGCTCTTACGGGGAACTTCGGCCTTATGTACCTCATCTACACAGAAGAGTCCTTACACAGACCAATGCACATCTTCCTGGCCCTTCTTTCCTTCACAGATGTGCTCATGTGCACCAGCACCCTTCCCAACACTCTCTGCATCTTCTGGTTCAACCTCAAGGTGATTGACTTTAAAGCCTGCCTGGCCCAGATGTTCTTCGTGCACACCTTCACAGGGATGGAGTCTGGGGTGCTCATGCTCATGGCCCTGGACCGCTATGTGGCCATCTGCTATCCTCTGCGCTACGCCACCATCCTCACTAATGTGGTTATTGCTAAGGCTGGGCTCCTCACTTTTTTCAGGGGTGTGATGCTTGTCATCCCTTTCACTTTCCTCACCAAGCGCCTGCCGTACTGCAGGGGCAATGTCATCCCCCACACCTACTGTGACCACATGTCTGTAGCCAAGATATCCTGTGGGAATGTTCAGGTCAATGCCATCTACGGTCTGATGGTTGCCCTCCTGATTGGGGGCTTTGACATCCTGTGCATCACAATCTCTTACACTATGATTCTTCGGGCAGTTGTGAATTTATCATCGGCAGATGCTCGACAGAAAACCTTCAGCACCTGCACTGCTCACATCTGTGCCATCGTCATCACCTATGTCCCAGCCTTCTTTACCTTCTTTACACACCGCTTCGGGAGACACACTATTCCACCCCATATACACATCATTATGGCTAACCTCTATCTACTCATGCCTCCCACAATGAACCCTATTGTGTATGGGGTGAAAACTAAGCAGATACGAGAGTGTGTCATTAGGTTCTTATTTAAAGGAAAGGATAATCCTTCTCACAACAGTTAAAGTCTTCTGAGAAGTTAGTGTTCCTTTAACCAAGTTGAGCTAACCAAATCAATAAGGAATCCTCCAAAAGAAGCCATGTATATGGCCACTAGAATTATTTTCAAGTTCAGCTATCTCCATCTCCTTTGAAAAGCTACAGCCATGTTTATTTTTTTATTGAGTTTATTGGTACATTTTAGGTATACAGTATAATTACATTCATTATTGGGATCTTGTACCTTTACATGACAGGTCTTGGTTCTTTTTTTCCCCTTGTACAGCCATGTTTATATAGGTAAACACTTTCTGTTACAAACTTCAAAGGATTCTGATTTACAGAAGACTTCTATGTACATTGCATTTAATCTTTATAGAAAAGTATCTCTGTCCTGAAAGACAATCAGCAAACATTGTGACAACAGTGAGTTACATCTCTAAGGGTAGAGTTTAAAAATCTTTAAATCACTGGCAACACATAATCCATGTTTATTAATGTCTGTGGTGATTTACTTATTGCAGCTTTCTCCTGTCAAACTCATTTGGAGTTCATTCTTTTATTCCACCTTCTATTTTTTGCTTGCTATTCAAAGTTTTCCAGCTGTGTATCTGGATGCAATTCATATGTATGAACAAATGAAAATGGTTTCATACATGTTCACAAAAAAGTTGTAAAAGATCTAAGCTGTAACATACACTATCCAAGAGCTAGAAATGACTCATGTCCATCAACATTCAATTAACTGATGAACAAACTGTGGTTGACTCAAATATAATGAGGACTGAAAGAGACAGGGAATGTGTTCTGAATATTTTCACCCATTTAAAGGTTAGAGTCAGGCAAAAATTTTAGGACATTGTTTATGTTGGAGGTTGCAAGGTTGCAGAAGGGATATCTTGCTGAGCTCCTCCAGGTCCTGACCTAGGTGGTAGGTACAATGCATCAATGTGGTACAAATTTACACACGAAGCTACCTTTAGAAGACGTGCTTTTCTGGCCTGGGTGCTATCCTTCTGGGAGCTGTTTACTGATGACAACTTGTGCTGAGCACACACTCTGAACACAATGCATCAATGTGGTACAAATTTACACACGAAGCTACCTTTAGAAGACGTGTCTTTCTGTGCCTGGGTGCTATCCTTCTGGGAGCTGTTTACTGATGACAACTTGTGCTGAGCACACACTCTGACCCTTTAAACTGTGAAATATTTCTTTCTTGCCTCCTATGCCTTTTCTTTAGGGTTTAGAAAGTATGCATATGTTCTTTTCTTTCACAAGTACATTAAATTTGGTAAAGGTTATATGTGTATATTTGTACAAAAACAATAAAACCATAATCAGACTAAAAATTTCAATTTCTTTCTTGAAAATATCCATCTATTTTCTTTCCAGAAATGGCCTCTTAAAAATATTGTGTGTGGATGCATCTGCTTTTGCTGTTCTTCTTTCCAGTGATTATTTTTTCCTTCAAGCTATGTTTGAACTCTGCTTAGATTACAAAGTGGTCTATTATACACAATAAGAAGTTAATCAAATTTTGAATTCTCTATAAACGTGTTATATAATATGTATTATATATAACATACTATATATATAAAATCACATTATTTATGTATGCAGTTTTTTTCCACCAATCTAAAAGTTTATTAGTTATGTATTTTTTCTTTTTTTTTTTTTTTTTTTTTTTTTTCCGGGGTTCAAAACAAAAGTACTTGTGAGGCAGGCGGCAGAACCACTGAGTAAATCCCCAGCCCTATAAATTTTATCTTCAAGTCTTTGCCACTTGCTATTATTCTGTAAATTTTCCTGGATTTATTTATAATTCGATTATAGCAATTGAAAATTACCAAATAGTATTTGAATTACTATAATTATATGAATATTAGTGTGAATATTGAGTATGAATTTTGGTCATTTTATAGCCAATTCAGATTATAATTTCTTTGCTCAATACCATCTTTATCATTCCTCAGCTATTTCCAGGATCAATACTTTTCAGAGAGATAGTCTGAGCCTATGTAGTACTGACAAATATGAAAAGAATTTTTATGGAAAGAAAGGAAACAGAGTATTAGAAAATCAATTTTACCATAGGCCAGGACAAAAATACCCCAGGAAAAGAAAAATGAAGTTGTTAAAGTTTCACATAAAGGAAGGAAAAAGGCAAGATAATAAAAACTAGAGGAAAAATGAGCCCAACGGTGCATGACTTTAATCTCAGATTTTTAGGAGGTTGAGGCAGGGCGATCACTAGTTCAATGCCAGCCTGTGCAATATATCAAGGCCTGTCTCAAAACAAACAAGGAAAATTTTTTTTTTTAAAAAAAGAAAAGGTAGAGCCAGGGATTTAGCTCAGTAGTTCTGCTGCCTGCCTTGCAAGCACAAGGTCTCCAGTTCAATCTCCATTTAGATTCTGTGTCCAGGAGGCCAAATGTTGGCTTTTTCAAATTTATATTAAATTAAAAGAAAATAATGTGATCATAATATATACCTAAAATGGAAAAATAAAGCTAAAGAAAACTTTTTTTTTAAAAAAAAGAAAAGGTAGAGCCAGGGATTTAGCTCAGTAGTTCCGCTGCTTGCCTTGCAAGCACAAGGTCTCCAGTTCAATCTCCATTTTGATTCTGTGTCCAGGAGGCCAAATGTTGGCTTTTTCAAATATATTAAATTAAAAGAAAATAATGTGATCATAATATATACCTAAAATGGAAAAATAAAGCTAATTTTAAAAAAGGGAATAATATATCCAAGCTAACATACAGTACTTTCATGTTTAACTTAAATTCTATTTTTGAATGGCACATAACAGCAGTACACAATTCGAGAGTACAATGTGGTTTACATGCACATATTGTTTTATGGTCAAATGCCCGTTGCCTCAAACATTTATCATTCATCCTTGATGCTGCCACTCAAAATCCTTTCTTCTGACTATTGTGAGCTGCACAGGACATTACTGTGGATCCCTCCTCCCCACTGAATGGGGCACTGCTCCCATGGCCACACCTCTCCCCCTGTCAAGACTTCACTGTTTCCCCAGTCTCTGGTAACCACTATTGCGTTTATGGCCTCTGGAGGATCAACCTCTTTAGATCCCACGTAGACTTTAAGTAAGACAGCGACTGTCTTTCTGTGCCTCTGTGATTCATCAGCATAATGCCCTATAGGTTCATCCAGGCTGCTTCCTCAGAATTTACCCTTGGTTAATAGGTGTGCAGTATGCTATTGGACTTATAAAGATATGCAATGTTTTCTTTATTGAATTATATATTGATAAACATTTATATTAATTTCATCCCTTAGATATAATTACAAACATTTGAAACAATTTTCCTATTCTTTGACATCTGTTGTTTTTATTTTACACAAAACCATATGACTATATATGTAGAGAACAACTTTAGCCCATTTCCCATTTTATTAAAAGTCATATACTACAAAATCCATCACTTCAATCATTTAAAAGTGTACATTTGAGTGGCTTTCAGTATGTTCACAGTGCTGTGTACCCACCACTAGTATACAATTCCAGAATATTTCAAACGAATGCTAAAAACTCAACAACTGCTCCTCAGTCTCTCTTTATGCTCCATTATCTGACAGTAAATCATTTGTGCTCCACTTCTGTGGACTTAGCTATCGTGGGTATTTATGTAAGTGCAGTTCTAAAATAGGTAGCCTTTCTGTGTCTGGCATTCTTCAAAAAGTATAATGTTTTGAATTTTCATACATGTTACAGAATGCACAGTGCTTTCTCTCTTGTTCTTTTGGTTTTTGAGATTGACTGTTATTTATTTTTCTTTTCTTTGGTTTGGAAGAACTTTATTTCGATGTAATACAAATAGATACTAATAAAGGAAATATTAGTTAAAACAGTCTTTTCTTACTCCTATGAACAAAATAAATCAAAATTTCGTAACAAATTAAAGAACATCATTTGTTAATACACTGCACCATAATCTTAAATAATGACAAAATGTTAGCATACAAGTCATAGACAAAAAAGACTCTTACAAAAAAGAAACATAGATAAGAGCACAAAACTTTCTTTTCAATGAACTAAGAGGACCTAGGGGGTTAAATGAAACAAATTAGCATATATATTGAAATATTTTTAAAACTATAGAATATATAATTTGAGGAATTATTAGAACTTCTCCCTACTTTTTATTTGCCTTTTTTTCATCATGTTTTCTTTAACATTTAATAGATAAAAATTTTCAGTATTTTACATAAGATACTCACTGTAGGAATTTACATAGCTTAGGAAGATAGGCAGTTAAGGAGGGCCCAGTCCTGTGGGATATTTTCTCTTAGCATGAAAGTCAGAGTTCAGCTGGGGTAAAGGATTCAGACTGCCAGATTAGGTGGATGTTAAAAAATAAAAAGCTAAAATGCAGGCCTTTGAGGGGATAACCAGATACTGGGACCACCAACATTTCAAAGGCTCCATTCTTAATCACAGCCCCCATCTAGTCATCTATGTGGATTCTTACCTGTGACTTAGGAAACACCATTCCAAAGACTTCTTTGCCATTAGAGAAAGTCTCAAACATTCATTCAGTTCTGGGCATAGGGATACATTCTCTTCCTTGCCCAGGATAGGAAGAAAGCCACAACTTTCGGACAATAGCGACCCAACTTCCCCAATCTTAGTCCTCATTTCCACTTTCGATTTCTCACACTAGAGAAACAACGCAGTACTGAAGCATGTGTGTCCAATTTATTTCACTTAAGAGTGTGGTCTCAAGATCTACCCACTTCGCTATGAGTGTCTGAAGCTCATCCTTCTTCATAGCAGAGTAGTGTCCATTGTATAAAAAAACCCCACGTCTTCTTTAGCCACTCTTCGGATCGTAGGCATTTTGGGCTGTTTCCAAGATTTAGCTATTACAAACTGGGCCTCTATAAACATGAGTGTGCCTATGGTACGATGCTTTTAATTCTTTTGTGGAAAGATACCAAGAAGAGGAATAGCTGGGTCAAATGGACACTCCAGTTTCAAGTTTTTGAAAAATCTCCACACTGATTTCCACAGTGATTGCACCAGTCTAAACTCCCACCAACAGTGGAGAAGAGTTCTTTTCTCCCACAGCCCTGACAGCATTGTTATTGGTTGATTTCTTGATGGTAGCTATTCTTTCTGAAGTGAGATGTGAACTCTGCATTGTTTTAATATGCATTTCACAATCAGTGAGGTTGATCATTTTTTCATATATTTATTTGATGATTCTACTTCTTTATCTGAGAAGTTTCATTTCAGATGCCCATGTTTAGGATTGGGTTTTTAAATTGGGGGGAGTCTGATTTTTTTGTTATTTATAAATTTTTATTTTCTTACTATATAAAAACTTCAATTTTTTATAATTTAGCACTACTTTACTCCCTTAACCAAATCAATTTTTAAAAATTAAATTTTATTGTATATTGGTTTACAACATGATTTTATCTGATAATAAAAAGAAATTATGAGTCATTGACAAACTGTCTTGCATGGCTATGGTACCATTTTGTATTCCAACAAAACTAGAGCTGATTTTCAGTGTATACCTATGCCTATAAATACTTTTGTACTTTCTTCTTTTTCAAATGAGAGGCATTTTGCAAGGTGTAGAGAAATACTATCATACTTTTGATTGGAATTTACCTGAAAACTAAGACTAGTCATTTGCGCATAATGAAAGATATTTCTTTTTATTTGAATGTCTTAATAGGGAAATTGGATTTTCAAGTATTTTCCTCATAAAAGTTTATGAGGCTTATTAAAGCAATGAAGAAAACTTCAGAAGCACCTCTGACTTTATCAATAATTACAGCAAAATCAAAAGGATAATCGTCAATTTAAAAGTAGATCTTGATAAATATCTCCTGCAAACACATGTACTAATATCATCTTGGAATTCTAGAGATGGTGAATAGGGGATATATTGAAATGTATGTGCTGTGTGTCTTTCTCAAGATGTCAAGAGTCATTGCTGTGTTATACTTTGTGATGAAGAATTTTGACTGACAATGGCATTTTTCAAATATTGATTTCTTATGTCATCTGAAAATCTGCCACAGTTCACCTGTTATTTTCTTTTCACCATTTTCATTAAATGTAAAAGGAAATATATCAAGAAAATAAAAATTTGTGAATATGTTCTCCATGTTAGCTGGCCTCGGTGTCCAGCCCAAGCACCTTTAACAAGCCCTGCCTGAGCAACCTTGTTCTTGAATGCATACACCATGGGGAGAAAGCAGGGGGATGATGCCATGCAGCACTCTGAGGAGAACTGGGATGAGGGGAACTCTCTTGCCTGCACTGTGAGTGATGGAGATGACAACATTGACGGAATAGAAGAAAAAGATTAAAATAAGATGGGCTGTGCACGTGTTTAAGGCCTTGGATGCAGCTTCTAGTGAGTTGCTTTTCAAGACAGAATGAAGGATCAAAGCATAGGATAAAACATCCCTCCCAGATCAACTTCCATGATTAACCAAGCCAGAATTACCTGTTTGACACTGGTGATTTTCCTGTCATCACAAGATAGGCTAGTGACTCCAAGGTCAGAGCAAAGGCAGTGCTCTAACTTGTTCCTAGAGCATTAATTTCTTTAAGCAGCAAGAACAGATACCGAAATGAGAGCAAGACAGTTTTTGAAGAACACAGTTGTTTCAATCACAAAAGGTTCAATGATTATTGATGGATATCTCAGGGATTGGCAAATGGCTACATATCTATCTATAGCCATGCAAACGAAGATACAGGACTCCATGCCCACAAAAAAAATGAATGGCCTACATCTGAGCAAAGCACTCAGGGAGACGGATGGCCTTGGCATTAAACCATAAGATGGCCAAAATCTATGGCACAGTGGTGGTAGCCAGAACCACGTCCACCACAGCCAGGGTGCCCAGGAATTGGTACATAGGCTGATGCAGGGCTCTTGTTTGATGGTGATCACAATGAGGATGTTGGCACCAAGTGCTAACAAGCAGAGCAGAGCCAAGGGAAGGGAGAGCCAGTGCTGCCATCTGTGAATGCCCAGGAATCTCATCAGAATGAACTCAGAGAACTGGAATCTTGAGTTGTTGGACTCGCTCTGGTACTGAAACATTCTTCACTAAGAGGAAAAACAGATTAAATTTACTCTTCTCTATTATGATTGAGCAATACGTTGACACAAAGAAAACATATGCACACAATAAAACAAATGAGAAAACTTTAACAGTAAGTCTGACTTTATCCATAATTGCAGCACAGCCTAGGAACTAAATTTCCCAATTTAGAAGATGTTGACTAATATCTGGTGGAACCGTGTCTCTTACCATCATCTGAATGTTCTGACTATGGAAAGTAGGAAATATTAAAATCTGTATGAGACTACTGGAAATTACCTGACATGGGATCATGATATTAAGGAAGCATTCAGCATGTTTATCATTCTCATCCTATTCCTTGCAGTTGTTTGACGTTTCTTATGAAACAAGAATTCTGACAGGGGCACATTCCATTTATTACACAGTAATTTATCATGAAAATTTCATAAAAGTTTTATGGTTATCTTCCATTTCATAACTAAGGAATAGCATTTTATAGAAAATCACAAGCAGTATATGAGATTCCAAGTAGTAGGACATAAAAGAAGGACAAGGGAAAAGCAAACTGATATCATTAGTATGAATGTTAGACTTGGATTTGCTCAGGAGTTGGTTGCTTCGGAGATCTAATATTGAGACTCAGTGTATTGTTTGATGCATTCAGACTTCTTATGCATAAGGTTTGATGATATAATTTTGTAAAAGAATACTTTTCATTCATACTCTTAAGTATTATATATTATTTTATTAAATTTATGAGGCAATTAATTAGTATATTTTGTACTAAAGAAACAGAGGTACAGAAAAGTTAATGATCTTTGTAAAATCAGTTTGTAAAAAATAATAACATAATTTGAAAAATACCAGTGCTTTTTCATTTGTTCTAATGCAATTTACTCCTATTTATACATATTTTTCATTCTTGGAGCAATTCATACACTCGTGCTTTAAACAATGAAGCATCCTTGAAAAAAAGTCAAATTAAACGTAAAACATACAGCCCTACTTAATGGCCTTTGATATAATTGCTTTGACAAATGACCTCCTACTTTTACAAGAATTCTTATCTCACATGCTTCCTTGATATGACCATTTATTAATATTTTAGTGTGAAATAAAAAATATGCTCACTGTTTTAACCAAGTATATACTGTTTTCTCTTCCTTCCTTTTAAATTGAAAATACTAAAAATAAGAACCAACAAACATGATTTGAAAAATACTGTGGGTTAAAATAATAACACAGAAAAATTAATGTTGATATAGACACAGTGAGTACACCCAACTGAAATAATGACCTTAGTTTTCCATAAAATATCAAGAAAACTAATGATGGTTATTCATTTAGAGAAACATATATCTTGTTCAATAATATCATGACAAAAACTCTATACTTAATCATTTGTTTGGTGAATTTAATTACTTTTTAAATATTTGTTCAAGCTATCACTCAAATTTCTTTGTTTACTTATTCAGATTAGGTAAAGAGGCTTTACCAGTGTCAAGTCCGTTAAGAATGAGATCAATGGAGAAGATTTCCTTAGAATGGTATGGTTTGATTTCTTTATTCTGTACCCTCCAGTCTTTCCTTTAGCATTTTAAATTGTGTCAGAAAAGAATCTACCACTATTCATTCAGTAGGAATAAGGAACAAGCTGTCAGTGTGCTTAGAAGAGTACAGTAGCCTACTGAAAGTTCACAACTCAACATGAATTTTAGATTCGTTCCTCTATCTCATGGAAAGCTTTGGCTTGAGCTATTTTTCCCATCTCATATAAGAAGTCATAGTATTGGTAGAAATGTTTTCTTAGAATAGACTACTAGATATCCTATGAGGAGAGTCAACTTTGTTTAGGGTAATAAATAAGTTAGAGAAGTCAAATTGTCTTTTATTTACCTTTTCTATCTACTTTCCTGTTTTGCACTGAAGGATGAGAAAAGAAATACCATAGAAGGCAACTTCTGGTACAGTGTATACATGTTATCCAGTATTCTTCAGATACCTCAACCTGTTACTCAGTCAATGGAGGGGATACAAGTGGCAACTAGTCAATTAAGAACATCTTCTAAGAGGAAAGAAGAAATGTTCTTAGCACACAAGTGAGATCAGAGTACCTTTGTATGTTTCTTTCTTATTTTCCATTCATTCACATAACACTGACATTGCCTCCTTTGAGATCTTGGAATTCTCTAGTCTTTGCTGTGCTCATACTCCCTCATCCACAAAATCTACCTTCAGTCTTCACCCTCATCAGAAATATTAACTTGCTCATGGAGAGAATGGATAACCACCCTCTGATCACAGTAAAATGATGTTATTAGGAAAGCAGCAGGTTTGCATTAGGGATGTATTTGTTGATGGAATCCGTCTCTTTTCTTATTTTAACATCAGAGTATTATCAAAGTATTATCAAAATCCATCTCTTGTTTATTTTAACATCAGAGTATTATGAGTATTATCAAAGTCTATTTATGAGGTATGATCATAAAATAGAGTGAATGTTTGAATTTTTAAAGGTTATTGTAGCAAAAAACACATTATTGTTAATCCCCTTCAAAATCCCCCCTTTCACTTTGATCACATTTACCCCATTATTTCCACAACTTTCTTAGACATTTCTGGAGATCCTCTTTCTTGAGTATCTGTAGTTCTGCAGTCCTGACTGCCTCAACTTCCCAAATTAATTCAAAATGTTTACCATTCACAGTTATTTTGACTTTGGGGAAGAGCCAGAGTCACAAATTGCTAATCTTGTAAATAAGGGAGATGAGGACACACTGTAATCTTTTGTCTGACAAAAATTGCTGTAAATAGTTTTGATGCATTCAGGGTGTCAGTGCACACATGAAAATATACTCATAAAGAGGAATTTTAACTGCTTAAGAAAATAGCAGGAATGATGGAATGAGGTGTTCAACGTGTCGGGGAATAGTTTGAGGAAGTTTTATGACAATGGGTTTTATACCACAGTAATGTATACATTTTTATTTAAACACTCACTGTATGTTTTGATCATACTTCATATAGTTTTGAATAGTCCACCTTTAATATTTGAATATATGGAATTGGTGATTACATTTGAAGCATCTAATAAAACATTATGTACATATTAGATACCACAGAACATTTGCAATGAATGCACCAAATTAATGAATCGATAATGAATGAAATTTCATATTACGTTTTCACAATCATTAAATTTCTGTCGACATATTTTTCTTTGACAACCTAAAATGACCCAGTAGAGACAAAATGTCTCCCTCACACATCACCAGAAAATGTAAATTTCTAAATAACGTTGCCATTACAAAGTGTAGCAAACATAAGAAAACTCAAGGAAGCAGAAAAAGAGAAGGCATGTATGTTTATTTCAGATGCCCATTTTTGAATCAGATCTTTATATTTAGGGGGGCTGAATTTTTTTAGTTCTTTACATATTCTAGGTAATAGTCCTTTGTCTGAGGAGAAGCTGGCAAAAATTTTTTCCCACATTGTAGGTTGTCTCGTAGTTCTGTTGATGGTTTCTATTGCAGAGCAGAAGCTTTTTAATAAGATGAGATGCCCGTTGTTGATTCTTTCTGCTAATTTCCGTGCTACTGAGGATTTGTTCATAAAGTCTTTTCCTTTGCCAATGTCTTCAAGAGTTCTGCCTAACTTATCTTCCAACATATTTAGTGATTCTTTTTTAATATTTAGATCTTTAATTCACTTGTATTTTAGTTTAGTGCATGGTGAAAGATAAGGGTCTAGTTTTAATCTTTGGTGGATTGAAATCCAGTTTTTCCAACACCATTTGTTAAAGAGGCTATCTTGCCTCCAGTGAGGATGGTCAGCTCCTTTGTCAAAGATAAGGTAGCTGAGTACATCTGGGTTTGTTTTTGTGTCTTCCAGTCTGTTCCACTGATTCTCAGGTCTGTTTCTTTGCCAGTAACATGCTGTTTTTATCACGGTGACTTTGTAGTGTAGTTTCAAGTTGGGAATTGTTATACCCCCTGCCATGTCTCTGTTGCCTAGGATGGCTTTTACTATTCTAGGTCTCTTACGGTTCCAAATGAATTTTGGATTATTTTTTCTAGTTCTGTGAAATATAGTGTTTGAATTTCAATCAGCATTGCATTGAATCTGTATAGAAGTTTTGGTAGTATGACCATTTTCACTATGTTGATTCTTCCTACCCAGGAGCAGGGGATATCTTTCCATTTTCTTATGTCCTCTTCAATCTCTTTTTTCAGAGTGCTATAGTTTTCAGTCCTACATCTTTGTTTTAAATTTGTGGGTTAGTACAGAGGATAATAGACTATTTATTGAAGATGTCAATTTTTATTGTTATGTACACATTCAGAATGGTGCTTTTTAAAAATATCTTCTTCAGTCTTTATATCCTTTTATATTTATATTCTTTTATATTTATATCAAATTACTCAATATATATTAGATGTGAATAAGTAAACTTTGGATCAAGCCAGAAAAAGTTTGTGAGAGGACTACACCATTGTTATTCAAACTAAAGGATGAGTACAGTTTTGCCAGATCAAAGCAAATGGAGGAAGATTCCTTCTTCTTAATGTCCTATTATCTATTCATAGCATCTTATTATGTTTGGCTGTGCAATTTTTCAACCTTATCTCCTTTAGTGCTCATTTGTGTCCAAAAGTACCTTCCAACTTTACCCACTTCAAGAGGTCTCAGCTCTGCCTTAGGCATTACAAACAGCCAACCTCCAAAACATCTTAATATTGTAGTTAACAATACTTACAATAGTAACAACAAGACCTTTCATTGTTGAAGTGCCTGTATTACACTAATTTTAAGAGGTTTTTTTAGGGTTTTGTTTTTAAAAGTAATCCTGTGAGGTGAGTGTTAATATCCCTACTTCAGACTCCAAACATAAAGACCCAGCGTGACACCCTACTTCCAGCTGGACCTCTGTGCACACACAGGACACAAAGCAGCCACTCCAGGAAGCCAAGGTCAGTCCCGTATCTGTCCAAAGACTCTCAAGAAGGCTGTCTGAGTTTCTGCTTCCTGTGCTTGAATGGAACTGGAAGAAAGGCAGCTTTGGGGCCAGAACATCCCAGAGATGCTGCAGTGGCCAGGAATGACTTTAACTGCATGGAGTACGTCTCCCATCCCAGAGTCACCAGCGAGGACCACTGGAGTCCCACAGCATCCACAGCTGATTCCAATGACTCTGTCTTTGAGCCAAAGTATCTACTTAAGGCAAATTACAAAATATTATATTTTATTTCTTTCCATGATCTGAAATAAACAGCCTCACTGTCAACATTCAAAAAAAAAATATTGTAGTTAACAAACAACCAGGGTTACAGTTAATGAATAAACTAGTTGATGGAATTCAATCTCTTTTGTTATTTTAATATTGTTAGTGTAAAATTTTATAGTTTCTGGGAGTCACCAAAATATAAAAGCCCTTAGTATTAGAACAGATTTTCTTTCATACAGTATAATTAGTGTAGTTAGTGTATAGTTAGTGTATATAGCATGTCAAGTTACTTGACACATTAGACTTAGATAAATATCTATGAATGGATGGCCACATTAATAATCAATGTATTATATTTTATACTTGATATGTTTTATTAAATAGTAATTTAATATTATTACTTAAAAAATAAAAGGAACCACCAAAAGACAGAAAACCACAATATCTACCTAATAAATAACCAAATGTCTTAAATCCAATCATATGTCTTAGAAAATAATGAAAGTTCCAAGAAAGCAGGACAAAACAATTTAGCAGACAATTCATATTCTTTTGCTGGGGACATAAAGTATTTAGGCTACTCTACACATTGCTCATAATTTAGAGTGACTTTTAAAGAAATATAATGAAATAAAAATGAGAAGTATGAGAAAGAAAATCATCCCTTAACCATAACAAAGATTTTCTGGGGAGATAGAAAACATTAGCATAATAAAAACTTACCAAATCTAGTGAGATAATTACAGGCACTACAGAAATAAAGATAAAAAACTTGTGCCAGGGATTTAGCTCAGCGGTTCAGTGGCCTGCCTTGCAAGTGCAAGGACCTGAATTCAATCCCCGGTACAAAAAAAAAAAAAAAAAGTTAAAAAACTTGTCAGATCAAGATGACTTAGAAGCAATTATTAAAAGGCTTAGTGTAGTGCAATTTATACTAATGTAGAACATCATTTTACCTCTAGCTTTAGTAAATTTCTTCACATCAAATGTCAGAAAAAGCAAACAACTTTCTCCTTTTATTAATAGATGCAATTTTTAAATGGGTCAATCATCTAAATCATGTAAGTAGCTTACTAGTTGATGTTCAGTTTCTTTGTTAGCGTGAGTGGTTGGTCTTAAATGATGGTAAGGCTAACAAAAGCCTTGAAATACACATTTTGAAAAAAAAAGAGTAATATGAGTTTATTACATAATGACAGTGTTTATATGAATCCCCATATTTTTTGTCAGAAGTGAAATCTGTACTTCACATTTACATACAATACCATATTCAGACATTTTAAAAATACAAATTTAAATCATTCATATATACATATATATATGTACATATATATGTATACACACACATTTTAGGTACATGTATAAATATGAATATATATATATATATATATATACACATATATATATGATTAGTTACCAGAAAATAAAATAAAGTTTGAGACTCATTTTTGAAAAATATTTGGCTAGTATAAAATACATTGTCATAAGTCAATGAACAAAGGAGTATCACTACCCATTTTTGCCTTAATACATTTCAAGAATCAATCTTAACCAATATAACTATGCGATAGAAGCAAATAGGAATATTAGGGAAATCATAGGTATCTATAAAGCAACAGAAAATATATTCCTGAGTTTTCAACATGTTTTATTCTGAAGAATATATTTGCTAAATATAAGACAAATTGTCACGCGCCATTGTTTCCGGGCTCTTCATGCCCTGCATGAATCCCGGATGTGAGTCCGCCGGTGACGGCGGTTCGCGCATGCGCAGAAGGGGCGCTTGGCTCGTCAGAATGACGCAGGCCGGCATTGGCCAATAGAAATGGGCTACGTCACCCGAGAGGCTATAAAAGGCAGGCTCGCATCCGGCTCGGGGTCTTTCCGCCATCTTGAAGAATGCAGAAGAACCTCCAATAAAGCGTGCTTCAGAAGAATCCTGAGTGTTGCGTGCTCCTTGCTGGCGAGGTGCGCGTGACAACAAATACTGTATCTTATTTGATTCTCGTGTTTCTGTATATACAAGTTTAATGACTAAAACTGACTTAATTGTTATACAACAGTTTCATGCTAAGTACAATCATAAAACTTTCTGTAACAGATTCACATTGTTATAACTACAAAATAATTTAGATTTTCTTCCCAAAGTCAATTTGAGATTATTTCAGTGCATCATAGTTTCATTATTCTCCCAAGGAAAATTAACTCAGTCTCCTATTGGCACGGACAGATGTATTCAAATACTAACATTAATATGTGGGTATCATTTACATAGTATACAGATATCACGTGTTGGCTGTTGAACTTCACAAATGCCACTGGCAGTCATTGGGGTTCATTTTCTTCTGCAGTTACGACAGTGAGTTCCTCCGAGTAAGTGCTGCTACCTAAAATGAACGAAACACAGTAACATTTGAGTCTACAGATGAAACAAGAAAGACTTCAGTCCTTCCAGGGAACAAGAAGAGGGCAGGTAAGAGGCCAGGCTACTCTTGAAATACTACCCGCATGTCTTCTTCTCAGGGGTAGTTTACATCTAACTTTCATCACAACAGAATTCATGATTTCTGTTTGTTTAGAGAAATGACGTAAGTATTCAAAATTATCATGAAAAGTAAAATTGATCCATCCTCTGAGAACTGGTTTTAAAATCTCTTTTAAGAAAACTCAATCTTTTAAAACATTTCTGCTTTCAAACATGATGAGTGGAATCACATTCAGGTTTCTGAGGCTACTACAACTATTCTTACGCAATAATAGGCTCTCTTCTTGCATCTTACTGCCTTAAAATAACTACCATGACTCTCCCTTTTGTATACATTTTAATACTTAGTTTCCAGGAAGCAGAACACTGAGATGGAAAGTAATCTGACCCAGGTGTTCAGAGTTTCCCTCAAAAAAAAAAAAATTACAATAATATTGTACATGCATGACCCTCGACATCTGAATAACTTGATAGAGTCTACTGAGCTAAGCATTTAAAGAAAAATCTGTGTTAAATATCTCAAGGGACTATTTCAGAACATTAGAGGCGAAAGGAGAGCAGCAGAGGTGGCACGGAGAGGCACAGTGGTGATTTTCCTGGTTTAGAACCCCAGAGGCCGGATGGTGAAATCCTCCCTGCAGCAGATCCCCAACAACCACTGCTTCAACAGAGAGAAGGAAGGGGATAAACCCTGTGCCACCATTCACGCCAGCCACACCATGCCCCTTCTTAGTCTGCACAGCCCTGGCAGCCGCAGCAGCGAGAGCTCCAGGGTCTCCATCAGTTGCTGCAATAACCTGGGTCCAGGGCCTCTGTGGCGCTCCTGATGTCCCCCACCCACCCCGAAGATCCCAGGTAAGCGAGGGAACGGTCAGCAGGACCACAGTCTTTCAGCTACCTCAATCTACTCTGATAATCGGCTGAATGTAACAGAGGAAATAACTTCTAATAACAAGACAAGGATTCTATATGTCCAGTCCAGGCTCGCGGATGCCAAACACATGACCTGGAGAGCCGTGCGCAGCCGCGGCAGCCTCTACACTGAGATCCTGGGTGGCCCCCTGCCTGAGGCGGACAAGGACAGTTTCGCGGTTCTCCTTGAGTTTGTGAGGAGCAGCTCCACGCGGACCATGTCTCCATTTGCTTCCATAAGTGCTGTCTTCCTCAAGCCCGCTTGCGGAATAAGGTTCTGGAGCTCGGACTGGGAGGGCAAGGTGCAGAATCACCAAGCAGACTCCGGGGAGGTTTCTGGAAGGCTTCTGCTTTTAATAAGTTCAGCCAGCAGTTATAAAGTTTTGAAAGAGGGAGTGGCAAAGGGGGAGTAATATATTTGGCTTAACAGGATTGGTTATTGGAGTGTCCTTGGACGGGCGATGGAGGCATCCAACTGGGGGACGGGTGAGGCCACAGCTGGACGTAGACAAGGCTCAACGCATGAGCTAGGCCTCTACTAGTGTGCCAGGAGACATACGAGTGGTGCACTTGTCCCAGCCAGACTTGTACCTCTCTGACACATAACCAGGGGGACAGAGCTGCCGTGCTCCCCTTCAGCTTTTTGGGTTTTGAGATTGTGAGACCAGGGCACCCCTTGCCCCCAAGAGACCCACTGTTTGCTTCACGGACTCCATGTTGCAGAGAGTCTGCTGGTGAGGAGGAATAGTGGCCCGGTTGCCAAGGGAGCCCCCATGGTGGCAGTCCCCGCCCCCTAAGCGTGCTGCACTGGGGACACAGACTCGGTCCTCTTCTGGCTTGGTCCACACGTCGTAACTGCAAATAAATGCTCACTCCAAATTAGCTGGCGGGGGGCAGACATTATAAACAACTGCTGATATAGGAGCTAATGCCGTGAGAGGAGGACAAAGTGGATGACATGTAAATAGGGATTTACTCCATAAGTGCACCTCTGTACCTGCGTGTTTGTGTAATAGCATGTACACGTGGGGCATAAGAATGAACACAAGCTATTTCAATGAAAATTCATGATTTTAATCATTATTGCAGTTGTGTTTCTTTCTGAGTAAAGCCCAGTACCACGCAAGTTGAAAGTTCTTTAAGCACAGTCACCCACAAAGACGTGTGCATTTGTTGCCTTATTCGTTTAGTTTTATATACTTAATTTAAATTATATTTCTGAATTCTTTGTACTTCCTAATTCAGTCTAGGAACCATTTACAAAGAATCAAATCGAGCGGGCTCTTGTAGGAGGCATACTTGTCCAGTACTAGTGAGGAATGAGTGGCACCTGCTTCTTGCCTTCCCTAATTTGGCAATATTTTTTTATATCAGGAATCAGACTGAAGCCCTGTGTGACTGAAATGGGCATGTCAGCTAGCAGAGTGGGGCTAGCATTGCTCCTTTGTTAATAATGGCTGTTACCGAGGCCTAAGCCCTCATCTGTGAAGGGGCAGGGCCCTGCTGAATTGCATGCAACTAAGGTCAGCATGACCCCAGTGAAAATCCTTTCCCTGGAACTATCACTTCTCACTGACCTTGTGGGTTGTTTACTTATTGCACCTGGTCCCAGCACTGGTTTCTTCTGTCTTAGCGAGACAAGCAGTGCTCACTCCCTGACAGCCCTCCCTGATGCCATCGTGCCAGGTGTTCGGCAGTAATTCACTAGATGACTTCAAAGCACCCTAGGTCCCTATTGCCTTCTCCTGATTGTATTCAATAAATATGGGACTTGTTTGGGGGTCTTTGTCTTTGCTGCCAGCAGCAGCACTAACCAGGAACCAAGACTCAACTTCACTATAAGTCTTGCTCTGTGTACTCTTTAACCTTTCACCAGGGCTGTGGTGGCTCACAGGAGGTTGGTACATACTGCAGGGGTCTCCAGTGATGTCCACTTCCCCTCTCCCTTATAGGCTCTGATCCTGGTCAGCTAGCTTCCCAGAGAGGTTGATGAGGAATATTATTAGAGCCATGTAGAAATTCCTCAAAATATCAATTGTGGCATGGTGGAGTGCATGCTATGATTCCAGCTACTATCCAGGATGGTGCATAAGGATTGTGAGTTCGAGGCCAGCCTGGGAAGCTTAGCCAGACTCTGTCTCAAAGTAAAATTGCCTGAGGATGAAGTTAAGCTCCCTGGGTTCGATCCCCAGTAAGAAAAACAAAACAAAAACTTGGGCTTATGATGCATACATATTAAGCTGTGAATAAACTGATGTTAACCCTCGTGATAAAAATGACAATGGTTTTTAAATGGGGAGGGGGGGTGAAGGGAGGGTAGGGACAAGGGGGAAAAAATGAGAACCAAGACCTGTCATGTAAAGGTACAAGATCCTAATGATGAACGTAACTGTAATATATACCTAAAATGTACCAATAAACTCAATGAGAAAAAAAACCCAGAAAATCATACAGTAAATGGCCCCAAATGTAAATAGTCCATGAGTCTCTGTAAAGAATATACAGAATATCTTATTCAACTGTTGCTACATTCTTGTAAACCTGAAATTATATCACAATAAATACTTTAAATTTTGTTACAGATAATTTATCAGATAGTAAATTATTTTAAATGTTATATAAGTTTTTAGGATTCTGTGATATCTGAAAATTTTCAGCTTCTATAGTGTGTTTTTTCTTCATTTTAAATAAATACATATACTGGTACAGGGCCACTGTGGTGTATTTTGCTGTAAATGTAGGCTACCCTGAGGGCTGAGGAATGACTAGGTACCTAGGACAGCTACAAAACGTGCAAGCTCAAGGCTTGAGGACAGTCACACTAGTGCCCATGGCTGAGCTGAGTGACTAAAACTGAACACATGTTCAGACATTTCCATGATTCTACATCTCTTCGTGCAGCTGCCCCAATCTCAAGTAAATCTTCAGTCTGTACTGATGACAATATCCTATAAAATGCCTCAAATATTTTATGTCATGTTCTAAGCATATGTTCAAAAAAAGCAATAGGTTGGATTGAGGCACAGAATTTACATACTGAATGGTCAAAAACTGAAATCTTTCATGATATAATCAGGTATAGGTCAAGGATGTCCACTATCACCACTCCTGTCCTATATTGAATGTTCTGGAAACATTAGCCACAGCTATTAGACAAGAGAAAGAAGAGAAAGGAAAAAAAAAAGAATCAAATAGGAAAGGAAGAAGTTAAACTGTCATTATTTGCAGATGCCATGATACTCTATATCAAAGACCCCAAGAACTCCACCGAAAGTCTTCTGGACTTAATAGCCAAATTCAGTAGAGTAGCTGGACACAAGGTCAACACTCAAAAATCAATAGGTTTCCTGTACATGAACAGAAGATTCACTGGGAGAGGAACTGAAGAAACAACTCCTTACACAATAGCATCTCCAAGAAAGAAATACCTAGGAACCAACCTAAGGAAGGAAGTAAAAGACCTCTGCTCTGGAAAATATAGCACTCTGAAAAAAAGAGACATAAGAAGATATCAGAAAATGAAAATACATCCCTTCTTCTTGGGTAGGAAGAAACAATATAATCAAAATGGCCATACTTCCAAAACTGCTATATAGGTTCAATGCAATTCCAATTGAAATTACATCAGTGTATTTCCCATAACTAGAGAAAACAATCCAAAAATTCATTTGGAACCAGGAGAGACAACAAAGACAAGGTAGGGAGGTACCATAATCTGCAACTTGAAATTATACCACAAATCTACTGTGATAAAAACAGCATGGTACTGACAAAGAAACAGACCCAAGGATCAGTGGAGTAGATTAAAAGATTGAGAAACAACTCCAGACATATTTAGATATCTCATCTTTCACAAAGAAGCGAAAATACTCTCACTGGAGGAAAGAAAGCCTTTTTAGTAAATGGTTCTGGAAAAATTGTGTTTCAAGTTGCCCAAATTTGAAACTAGACCCATATCTCTCACCATGCACTAAAATAAAATTGAAATGGATCAAATATCTAAATATTAAAACAGAAACACTAAACAGGCTAGAAGAGAGGTTAAGTAGAAATCTTGAAGACTCTGGCCTAGGAAAAGACTTCAACAACAAAACTTCAGTTGCACATGAACTAACACAAAGAATCAACACCTGGGACCTCATCTTATTAAAAAGCTTCTAAAGAGCAAGAAAAACCACCCACAGAATGAAGAGATGACCCACAATGTGGGAAAAATTTTTACGAGCTGTTTCTCAGACAGAGATCTGCTCTCTAGAACATATACAGAACTTACAAAAATCAGACCTCCCAAATTTAAAGACCCAAACCAAAAATGGGCATCTGAAATGAACAGATGTTTGTCATACAAAGAAGTAGAAACAGCAAATAAGCATTTGAATCACTGGTCATCAGAGAGGTGCAAATGAAAACAATGCTGGGATTCTAGCTCACTCCAGAAAGAATGGCGGACCAATAACAAAGACTGGCAAGGTTTTGGGGAAGAAGGAGCCCTTCTCCACTGCTAGTGGGAGTATAGACTGGTGTAGCCACTGTGAAAATCAGTATGGAGATTCCTCAAGAAACTAGGATTAGATGTTCCCTGTGAACCAGCTATTCCTCTGCTGAGTATCTTCCCAAAATAATTAAAAGCATCATATCACAGTGATATATGTGCACCCACATTTATAGCTACACAGTTTGCAAAAGCTAAAACTTGGAAACAGCCCAAATGTCCATCAACTGGTTTTATTTTTATAAAATGGATTATTATTCAGCCATAAAGAATGATAAACTAGACACATTCATAGCTAAATGGATGGACATTGAGGCCATACTCAAGTAAAATAGAGCACACAAATAAATACCAAATGGTTTCTCTGGTGTAAGAAACTGAAAAGTGTAAATGAGGACCAAAGTGTATAATAGATAATGTGAAATAATAAGAAAAATCCAGGGGGTGAGCAGAGCCTGGTTCTGAGGCCCCTTAGTGAAAAAAAAATGTCCATCTGAGGAGACCCACAAGTTCTGTCAGGGGATGGCAGCCCGCCTGGAGTAAGGCGGCTGCTGATCCCGCCCATGTACTGCCCAAGGGAAGTTTTGCTAGAGGTTTGACCCATGAGGAGTGGTCAAAGATGAACCTGAAAGGGACAGACAAGGAGCTGAGCCACCTGCTGGACCTCAGTGCAATGTGTTCCCATCTGTTAATAGTGGGGAAACCAACCAATGACCCTGGAAAGCAGTCAGTTCAGTGGATCAGAATTTAGAAGATGATGAAACACTTTCCACCTTTCTTTATGAAGCCAGAATTAACCTGATTATGTAAACCAGACAAGCAGTAAACAATAAAGTAAAAGGAAAACTGTTGACCAATTTACCTCATGAATATACTGCAGAAATCTTCAAAAAAATTAGCAAATTAAATTCCACTGTACATAAAAGGAAAAACATAAAACAAACTAGAGCTAACATCATAATGGTGAAGGAATGAAAGTTCTCTTCCATGAACAAGAACAAAGCAAGAATGTCTACTATAAACCTCTTCCCAGTTCAGCATTTTACTGGAAATCCTGGTCAGCATTAATATGGCAACAAAAGGAAGTAAAAGAAGAGGAGATTGGGAAAGAAGAAATAAAACTGCTTCCCTTGACAGACAACATGATTGTCCCAAATTATCTTCAAAAAGCTAGAATTTAGCAAGGTCACAGGATATGATACACACACACCCAGCCTTTATTTTCTATGCATTTGGCCTTCTATTTCTTCAGGTTCATCATCTGAAGATTCAACCAACCATGGATTAAAATTACGTGAAAAAAATTTATGGCTGAACTAAGCCCTTCTTTGTCATGTTCCCTAAGGAATATAACATAACAGTTATTTATATAGCATTTACATTGTCTTTTGTGCTATAAAAATAACATGGAGATTATTTAAAACATACAGAAGTATGTGTATAGGTTGTATACAAATATTACGCCATTTTTAAAGGAAAATGAGTGTCTGTGGATTTTGGTATTTGTGGGGTTTCCTGCTCTCTTGTGAATACTGAAAGGCCATGGTCTAGCAATGTACAATAGGAACATGCAATAATAAATACTATTTACAATAGTTCCAAAGAAACAGGTAGGTATAAATATAACATACAAGTACACGATCTGTATGCTGGGATCTAAATAGTACTGAAGGAAATCGAAACAGACCTACATAAATGTAGAAGTATGCTGTGCTCATATAAAAACTGTCAGTCCTTCCCTATTTGATTTGTAGACTTAATACAGTTCTAAAACAAAACAAAACACAAAACCTCTAGCAATATATTTTAGGGGCACAAGAAATCTGACATCAAAACTTAGATGCAAATGTAAAGAAATTAGAATGTCTACAAGCTTGAGAAAAGAATAAAATAAAAGGATTTTTAAAAAAGAAAAGAAAAACCCAAATGGGACAGGGAAAAGGGGGGGTGAGGAAAGGAAAGGAGGGTAAGAAAAACTATGAGAAAAGACACATGTGTAAATACCGAATAGTTTCCCTGGTGTGAATAATCTGCAGTAATACATTAGATCCTAATAAGATTACTGACATTTAGAAATGGGAAGAAAGGAGCTAAAGGTGTAGGGAAGGTGGATTGGGTAGGGGAAGGGTAATAAGGGAAAAGAAAAAAATGTGAGATAATGAGAAGATGAAAATAAAGTGTTTGTAGATGGGGAGGGGAGGAGGGAGTAAAGGGGGGGAGGGGTAAGGGGAAAAAATGAGAACCAAGACTTGTCATGTAGAGGTAAAAGATCCCAACAATGAATATAACTGTACTGTATCCCTAAAATGTACCAATAAACTCAAAGGTGAAAAAAAAAAAGAAAGAAAAACAGAAACGAAGTGTTTTGCAAATGGTGAGGGGTGGAGGGGTTGAAGGGAGGGAGGGGGAATAGGGGAAAAGAAGAATTAATACATATTATGTACAGGTACAAATTTCCAGGGATGAATGTGATCATAATGTATATTTGAAAAGTACCAATAAGAAAAAAGAAACACAAGATTTAATATGTTATACTTTACACTGCATTGTATCTTTACATTTAGCTGTCTTTTTTCTGTTCATCTAAAGATCTTCACATCTGTTCAAGCTGCTTGCCCTATATTAGGCTGTACTGTCAGCAGCAGAGGCACAGGGTAGTAGAGGTGATGGAGGTTTACAAAGGAAGCTAACAGGTCAGTCAGGGTCTCGAGAAGAAACAAAAGGCACACACAAGTAGAATTTTGAAGAGAATTTAATAAATTTACTCTTAACTGAGTAGAAAGTAGGGTTATCCAAACAAAAATGGATGCTAGGTACCCAGAGACTAATATCAGAAAGCCTTTAGCTCCTTTTCCTGAGGGTAAAAGGAAGACGGAAGTGACCGTGGATAGGTACTGCTGTTTTCCAACCCATTTGCTTGAGTTGCGAGATAGCCCTTCCATATTCTTACAAAAATTTATGTATTTAATTCTTGCCAGTTGGAGTATCTGTGAAGGTTTCAGGTTTTTTTTTTTTCCATTTTGAAAGCTTTCAGAGTTGTTTATATAGAACTATAAAAAGGCAATATCAAAGGTGTTCACTTATTCCTCTACTACTTTTGGAATTCTACATAGCTGAGAAGAAGCTAAATTTCTTGCACCTCATGATGAAGGTTTCTTAAGTCTTATTTCTTTTGCAAACCTGAACGAAACAACCTCTGGAAACCTTCCCGAAGTTCTTTGGTCCTGAGCGCGTAGACCATAGGGTTGAGGGAAGGAGGGATGACATTGTGCAGCACATTGAGTAGAACTGGAATCAACATAGTCTTCGTCTCTGCCAGGTGGGTTACTGAAAGCACTACGACCACAGTATAGAAGAAGAGGATGAGGATGAGATGGGAGCTACAAGTGCCCAGAGCCTTGGATACAGCTTCAGCCGAGTTCAATCTCAGTACCGAGTGCAGAATCAAGGCATAGGACAATATGATGAGACCTAGATCGCTCCCCATTCCAAGCCATGCCAAGACCAATTGGCAAATGCTATTTTCCCACCTGTCATCACAGGCCAGGCTGGTGACCCCGAGGTTAGAGCACAGGCAATGTTCAATTTCATTCTTGGAACAATAATTACGCTGGGCTGCAAGCACAGGCACGGGAATGACAAACAGGCCATTTCTAAGCACCATAAACACAGTGGCTTTTAAGATTAAGGAATTGGTCACAATTGCTGCATAGTGAAGAGGGTGACAAATAGCTACATACCTGTCAAAAGCCATGCAGAGGAAGATACCAGATTCCATGCCAACAAAACAGTGAATGGCATAGATCTGAGCAAAACACTCAGGGAGACTAATGACTTTGGCATTGAACCAGAAGATGGCCAGGATCTTTGGCATGATGGTGGTGGCCAGGCCCATGTCCACTACGGAAAGGATGCCCAGGAAAAGGTACATGGGCTGCTTCAGGGAAGGGTCCTGGCAGATGGTGACAAGGATGAGGATGTTTGCCCCAATTGCTGAGAGGTACAGCAGAGCCAGTGGCACAGAAAGCCAGTGCTGCCAGCTGTGAATGCCTGGGAAGCCCAGGAGGATGAACTCAGAGACCTGGGATCTGGAGCTGTTGGAGACCTTCAGGGATGGAGACATTTTCACGAGAGGAGGAATGTTTTCAGAGATGTTTTCTGAGTATAATCTTCATTAAACATTAATTTTAGAGTCTTCTATATACTATATTTCAATGGCCTAACATTCAATGGTATAGCAAAATGGATTTTGCATTCCATCCCTTGTAGTTTGTAGAGATAAATTAGATGGTTCTGGAGTAGTACCGACAGAAGGTAAATCTAAAGTCACAGTTACCTTCACTGGGAGGTAGATGGAGACACGTGGTGGAGACACATCCTGTTTTTAAATTTTTGCTAGTTGAATCCTAGGGGAACTATACAGACAGGATTTAGGTGTAAATAATAAGGTGCTCCTTAAAAATAAATGTGGCAAGAATACTTAATGTGAGATCTACTCTCCACAACTCTTAATGTACAGTACAGCGTTGTTACCGGCATGTACAAGGTGGTATAACACGGCTGTAGAACTCATTCTGTTTCCCTGAAACTCTATGATCCCTGAATCGCAATTTTATTCTGTTTAATAAATAAGAATTTACTATCCATCATATTGAAGGAACTGCCATGGAATGCTTATTATTATGTTCCAACTTAGTGTCTTTCCTTAAATTCTGCTACTTTTCATATACTATTTATCCTCTGGCCCTACCAGCCAAGCCTGGAACTGTCAAATCAGACTGCCCTCTCCACAGCAATGCTTTTCCTTTCCTTCACCCATCTGCGCCCCTTCTGCTCAGTACCATGTCTCTGTAAGCTGCCTCACTGCACTTGTTTCTCACGGCTTCATACTTTTTTCTCCTTGTCATCAATCTGATCTTTCTAGAATTAGCATTACCTTGCTTAAAACAAGTCATCTAAATGCTTTCACTTGAATAAAGGCTGAGTTTCTTGTTTGCTCCTTGAGTGTGATTCAAGCCAACTGCATATCTTCTCCTGCCTTTAATTCCATTATGTCCTGTACTTCAGGTGCACAGAATGTCTCCTTATATCCTGAATATTTTCTCATTGCAGAAATTATTTATTTTGCAAGGAGTTTCATTCTTAGTATTTTGACATCATGGCAAAATTGCTATTGAGTTTTGAGCAAGTAAAAAATGACAAATCATATTCCATTTTTAAAATGATACCTTTAGACTAAAATGCAAACAATTTAGTTATATCAATTATAATTCATTCTTGTTATAATTACCCTTTAATGCAGAAAAAGCTAAAAGAAAATAAAATTCTCTTGTGGTAATCCAATAAGATACAATTTTTTACAAAAAGTTATATTTCCTTTAAGATATTTCTCACATTCGTGTTTGAATACACACATACTTCCTTACGATGGAATAAATTATCTTTTGTTTATGATGAATATAATTTAGTGCAGCATAAAATTATATAAATATAGCCATAACATAGTTCAGTAAATTAATGTCATAAACAGGCAAGGAAATACAGCTAGTTTTACATTGAGCTTTTAGATGAGACTTCCAAATTGTTCAGCACAATATCTCCATCTTGAAACTATGTGAGCTATTTGTACCTGACCTGATGTTTTCTATGAAAACTCGGTTTATTACATCATGACATCATGTGGCTTTTTGTCTTTGATGTAGCCTCCTGTTCTTTTTTAAGCTATATTTTTATTTATTTTATATTAGGAAGTTATAGTTGTGTATACAATATTTGTGAGTATAAAACGATGTTATAATTGTTGAAAACAATGTGGCATGATTAAATTTAATAAATTAAGATGCTCATCATACCAAACATTTAACACATTTTTGTGATTATTTGAAATTTGTTCTTTTAATGATATTGAAATGTACAGCTTTCAGTTATTAGCTATATTCAGTGTTCTGTGTAATTAATTTAAAAATTAGGCTTATTTACACTTATTCCCTCTTTCCATCTCAGATTTTGATCCCTTGGGCTACCACCTCCCCATTTTTCTGAATTTGCATGGTCTGGCAACCCCCATACTACTCTCTACTTCTATGGTACATATGTGAGAACATGGAGTATTTGAATTTCTGTATTTGGCTTATCTCACTTAGAATAATATTTTCTAATTCCATTCATGTTATCATAAAATGTAGATTTTTTTTTTGCTTTTTAAGGCTGAATAGCATCTGTGTGTGTGTGTGTGTGTGAGAGAGAGAGAGAGAGAGAGAGAGAGAGAGAGAGACTTCACATTTTCTTTGTCAGTTCATCTGGTGATGGATATTTAGGCTCATTCTATAATTTGGCTATTGCAATAATGTTACAATGAATATGGGTGCTCAAATATCTCTTTGATATACTGATTTCAAAACTTTTTGGTAAATACTCAGAAGTGAGACTGTTGAGTTATATGGCAATTCTATATCTAGTTTTCCCCATTTTCTAGTAAATGTTTTTCCTTGTTTGATATTTGTGTGATATAATTAGGGAAAAGTGAGTTTTGGCTTACAGGAAAAGAATTGTTTTTGCTATTTTAACAGTTAGATTCTAGAATAAAATAAAATACGATATGCTATAAAAGAGCATTCAACACATTAATACTAATGATAATATGGAAGTTTCTCTAATTGATAAGAAACTTCTCAATTACCATATGAGCCTGATATCTTTAAATTTTGCCCTTAACCTCTTTTGCAAAGGCTTTACATGTATCTGCATCATGTTTCAGTAGAGAAGGGTCAGTCGCTTCTGCAGGACATTGCCAATGTAATACTAACTTTTAGAATAAGGCATCGATCTAACTCTGAGATTTAGCCAATATGATCTTGACAAGGTGTTAGAACTTACTGTGCTCATTATAAACAGACACTTACAGTCTTACATCTTTGCAATGGAAGGAGTTTCCTCCTGGGTAAACCTGGAACATTTTGAGAAAGCAGCTTTAATATAAGACAATGATGTGTCCTCAGCTGAGATGTGACACAGAAAATATGAACTTCTGAAATTTATAGAGTTGTCAGCATTTCAGTGATCTAAGGATAATAGGCCATCCTTAGATGCATGAGGAAAGAAAAGCCCAAGAGAAAGCTGAATTCCTCAGACATCAAATCCCAAAAGTATAGCAATACATCAGCCATGTATTCTATTAATGTAATTGAAAATTCACATAAATAGAAAAAAATATGAGCAAGGTCAAATATTTTCCTCATTGTCCTCATTGTCTTTTTTTTTTTTTTTTGAGACAGTTCTCACTATGTAGTTCAGACTGCCCTGGAACTCACTACATAGTCCAGGCTGGTCTCGGACTCACAGCGATCCTCCTGCCTCAGCCTCCCGAGGGCTGGGATTACAGGAGTGCACCACCACACCTGGCTCCCCATTATCCTTTTTGAGCCATGCTGCAACTGGTAGAATGTGAGCTTCCTGCCACTTCAGTTATAGTTTTTAGAATTGTAATCTGTTTTCTAATATAGTAAACTATTTACATTTGCCTAACTTAATTTCATTGTGTTCTTTGACATATTTGTTTTAATTTTTGTTCATAATTATTTTTAAGTAGTTAAGTTTATGTTTATCAAGCAATTTTAGTGATATTTGTTTAAAAGATTTGCTTCTCCCCATTGAACTGCCTTCACACAAGTGCAATGAACAATTGCTTATATATACATTCCTCTATTATGGGAAATATATTTACTTGCATTGATCTATTTCTTTTTTACATTAACACAACACTGTTTAAATTATTGTATCTTTATTAAGTTTTTATTTATTATAGTTCAAGTCTTGCAATTTTAATTCAGTTTTTTCCAGATCATTTGATGCTATTTAAAATACTTTGCATTTTAAGTGAATTATACCATTGGCTTGTAACATTTTATTGATGCTTACTGAGCTTTTGTTGGGTTCTGCTGAACCTATGCATAAACCTTTGAAGAACTGCATCTAAGATTATTGAAACTCCAAAGCTGTAAGCATTATTTTCCCCCACTTAAACTATCTTAATTTATTTCAGCAGTGTTTTGAAGTATTATAATACAAACTATATTAATTTATCACCAAGCATTTTGTATTTTCTGATACCATTATAAAGAATAAAGTTTTTTCTCAAATTCATTCCTGGAAGCAAGCATTATTTTAATTCCAAAAGCAGAGAAAGATCCAGCCAAAAAAGAAAACTACACACGGGCCAATCTCCCTAGTGAACATAAATGCAAAAATCCTCAATAAGATACTGGCAAACAGACTACAGAAGGTTATACACCCTGACCAGGTGGGATTTATCCCAGGGATGCAAGGATGTTTGAAGATACATAAATCAATAAATGTAATATACTATATTAAATGAGTCAAGGACAAAAACATATGATCATCTCAATAGATACATAGAAAGCATTTGACAAAATTCTACACCCATTTATGACAAAAACCCTACAGAAAACTGGAACAGATTGTCTTTATCTCAATCTGATAGAAAGGCTATCTATGAAAAACCAACAAACAACATCATACTAACTGATATAAGAACTGAAATCCTTCACACTAAAATTAGGAACAAGATAAGAGTATCCATTCTCACTACTTCTGTTCAATACAATTCTGGAAATATTAGCCACAGCAATTAGACAAGATAAAGGAATAAAGATAGAAAAGGAAGAAGTTAAACTGTCATTATTTGCTGATGACATGATATTCTACATAGAAGACCCAAAAAACTCTGCTGAAAGACTTCTAGATTTAATTGAAAGGTTCAGCAGAGTAGCTGGATACAAGGTCAACACTCAAAAAAAAATCAATACCCTTCTTGTACACCAATAACATACTCAATAAGAGAGAAGATCGGGAAACAATTCCTTTCACAGTAGCATCCAAAAAAGAAAAAAAAGAAATATCTTGGAATCAGTCTAATGAAGGAAGTAAAAGACCTCTACCTTGAAAACTACAGCATCCTGAAAAAAGAGATTGAAGAGGATATAACAAAATGGAAAGACAACCCTTGCTCCTGGGTAGGAAGAACCAACATATTAAAAATAGCCATACTTCTAAAACTGTTATGTAGATTTAATGAGATCCCAATTGAAATTCCAACAGTACATTTCCCATAACTAGAGAAAACAATGCAAAAATTCATTTTAAAACAGAAGAGACATAGAATAGCAAAAGCAACTTGAGGCAACAAAGACATGACAGCGGGTATCACAATCCCCAACATGAAACTATACTACAAAGCTACTGTGATAAAAACAGCATGTTACTGTCAAAGAAACAGACTTGTGGATCAGTGGGATAGATTAAAAGATGCAGAAACAACTCCGGACACACTCAGCCACCTCATCTTTGACAAAGGAGCCAAGCACCTTGACTGAAGGAAAGCTAGCGTCTTTAATAAATGATGCTAGAAAAACTGGATTTCAACCTGGCAAAGATTAAAACTAGACCCCTATCTTTCATCTTACACTAAACTAAAATCAAAGCAGATCAAATATCTAAATATTAAAATAGGAACACTGAACTTGCTGAGAGACAGGTTAGGTAGAACCTTGAAGACAGTGGAACAAGAGAGGATTATGAACAAAACCTCAGTAACACGGGAACTAGCACAAAGAAACAACAACTGGGATCTCATCTTATTAAAAGGCTTCTGCACTGCAAGAGAAACCAAGAGCTAAGAGACAACCTACAATGTGGGAAAGAATTTTTACCAGCTATCCCTTAGACAAAGGGCAAATATCTACAATATGTAAAGAACTTAAAATAAGAACACCTAAATTTAAAGATCCAATTCAAAAATGGGCATTTGAAATGAACAGACATTTCACAGATGAAGTAAAACCAGCAAATAAACACATGAAAAAATGTTCAACGTCATCGGTCATTCAAGAGATGCAGATGAAAACAGGATTGAGATTCTACCTTACTCCAGAAAGAATGGCTGCTATCAAGAAATCAACCAACAACAAATGCTGGTAGGGTTGTGGGGAGAAAACAACCCCTTCTATTGTTGGTGGGAGTGCAGACTGGTGTGGCCACTGTGGAAATCAATATGGAGATACCTCAAAAAACTAAGACTTGAGGTCCCATTTGACCCAGCTATTCCCCTGCTGGGTATATTCCAAAAAGAATTAAAATAATCATACCACAGAGATATATGAGTACCGAGGTTTATAGCGGCAAAATTTGTAAGAGCTAAAACTTGGAAACAGCCTAATTGCCCATCAACTGGAGCCTGGATAAAGATGTGAATTTTTTTTTTAATAAAATGGCGTGCTGCTCAACCATAAAGAATGAGAAACTAGGGCCATTTATAGGTATATGGGTGCAAATCGATGACATACTCATAAGTTAAAAAAGTAGGGCACATGTGTAAATGCTGAACAGTTTCTCTGGTGTGAGAAACTGAAAGTGTAAATAAGGATCAAAATGTATAATAGAGAAGGGTGAAGGGGGTGAAGGGGGGATATGGGGTAAAAATAAGATACATCATGTGAAGTTACAGGATCCCAAAGATAAATGTGACTGTAGTGTTTGCTTGAGATGTATCAATAAACTTAATGGGAGAAAAAATGCATAATAGATAATGTGAAATAGGAAGAAAAGGTCTAAAGGGGAAGAAGTAGTGGGAGTGGTAGGGGAAAGGAAAAGAAACAATATGAGAAAAGAAAAAATGTAAACATAATCTTTGTAAATAGGGAGGGATGGAAGGTTTGAAGGGCAGTAGAATGGGGAAAAACTAAGAACCCAAGATATATCATGTAAAGGTACTAATTTCCAGTGATGAATGTCACTGTATTGTATACCTAAAATGCACCAATAAACTTAATAAATAAAAAATAATGTTTTTGCTTGTTGACTAGAAATACTTGATTGTTGAACGTGTATCTTCTATACTGTTACTCTGCTAAGTTAATTTATTGATTATAATAGCTTCTCGGCATGTAATCATGACATGTTTAATTTTATCTCTCCTAGTATTTCTTTCTTAAAACTTTTCATTTTCAATAGTCATACAAGTTTTTTCTTGTATTTGTAAATACAATATGTATGTTTTTAAATTATTCTATTTTTAACTGAGGATAATAATTTCATTTCAATCGGTTGCTTAGTCAACTTGTATTAAAGTACTTACTGAAATATCTTCAAGTTTTCTATGTGCATGGTTTAAGTTAGTAGTGTGTTTAATCTTTTGCTTTTCATACAAATAAAATAGATATTATGATGATGATGATGATATTTTTATCCTAGGTCTTTCCTTTAGTTACAAAGCTGAACGCAGATACTGCGATATATATTCTTCACCTGTTGAAGTCTATTTAAAATACTACACTTTGGGCAGGGATGTAGTTCAGTGGCACAGTGCCTGCCTGGCAAGCACCAGGACCCACCCTGAGTTCAATTCCTGGTACCAAAATTAATTAATTAATTAATTAAAGTAAATAAATACTACACATTACTTTGAGAACCTGATAAGATTTTAACTCTGTTAACTCCTTTCCTTCTGTGATTACTAGTATATATTTTGCTTCTATATATATTTAGCTTTTACATTATTTTATTTTCTCCAATTTTAAGTACAAATGTTTTTTCATAATCCCCATTTTTTTCTTTCTAGTGATTACATTTATTCTGCATGTGGTTTAGTCATGATTATGTTATATTCCAAATGACATACTTTAGTATTTCCTGTCATCTTTTGTTTATATGTCAAATGTTTATTTCATCTTCTATTTTGAAGGATGTTTTAATTGCATATAGAAATCACAGCTGAGAGAATTTTTTCTGAGCACTTAAAAATACGATTTCATTGTCTTCTGGTTCCACTGTTTAAGTTGAAATTTTATCACAAGTTTAAAGGCTGCCCCACTAAGGTGGTGATACCAGAATACCACTTCTATGTGCATATTCTAAATAAATGTCGACTCCTCCAAAATATGCAATATATATACAGACCTGTGCCTGTGGGCAAAAATGTTCATCGAAGTGTATAGTATTTATGGTGACAAAGAGACTGAAAATATTTGGATAGCTATAATCACATAATGGTTAAAAATTTACTGCTGATTGCATACTAAAAATCTATGAAATAATCCAGTGCAAGAAGTGTAGATAATAACATAAATACATTTTAAAATAATTGAGTGAGCCATATAATATTTATAGTAAATTGTGGGATAAACATTCAATAATTAACTCCGTATTCTTACATCTAAGAACACAAACCAATCGCATTATAGTTATGTCATGTAGTGAGAGGGTTGAGGAGAAGGGTGATAATGAAATGATAAAAGTCAAATCATAAAAACAAAACAAAATAACTTAGAAGTGAAAAAAGTAGTGTATCATTAAGAAAAAAAGGTACAGTTGAGTTAATTTGACCTTCAACTAATACCTGAGCTTCAACAAAATCCATTAATAAGTTGATCTGCTTAGAAGTCATTCATATATAATAGTATTTATGACTACTTATACTGGGATTAGTAGGAAGTGAGTACAAAAGGAAAGACAGGTGAACCGTGTTAATATAAAGGGGAAAAGAAAAGACAATGAAACTAGGGAGAAAAGCTAAGTAACAATGGAGCACAATAAGGAAGCCAAGATAAACGAGTGTTTCTAGACAAAAAGTTTCATCAACCATATTCAGCATTGTTGAGAGGCAGACCTAGTTATTGTTTTGTGCATTTATAGGAGGTGACTAAAATGAAAATTACTGAGCATAATTTTCTCAGAGAAGATATCGGAGATATCAGATGCTCTCTCTGATAGCATCAGAGAAAAGGAATGTGGAATCTCCCAAGGTGGGCACAAAGAATTAACTCTTTCATCCCATTTATAGTATCTTTGCATTGGTATGAAACTATTATTTTTAGTCTCTCACCTATATGTTAATGGACCTTGAATAGGATAAGAAAATGTTCAAGTAATTTCCTTCATTTAATTTCCAGCTCGAAGGAAGAAAAATAACCATTGTGTTCCATGCCATAACCCTTTACTTATAGAAATACATCTATTAAAATGCTTCATAAATTTTATTAACAGACCTACTTCTCCCTCCAGACTGCATTTTTTTAAATCCACCTTGAAAAAAACAAACCAACCGCTAGTTTTAAAAGGAACAACTTTGTGCATGGCTCAGATTGGCAGACAGGCCAGTCACCATGGTTTCTCATAAGGCACTCACTCTGAGACTTGTGCCTCACGGTGGTCATGAGCTGGCAGGAAATTTTCTGGGTTCATCTTTAAGAAGAAATTGTTGACAGAACAGGTAGTAATGAGACTATACAGTGAAAGTTTCAAGAGCGAAATCGCAGTTATACAACAGGAAACTTTATTATTAGAAAAAAGAGCAATTTAGGTAATCTGGTGCTAGCCATTAATTTTTAATTTTACTAGATTCAATTTTCTGAATAATTGCTCCAGCATATCGTTATGTTCCTACTTTTTCTTGGAAACTAATTGTCTTGCTTACTTCCTTGTTACTGAAACACAATACCTGACATCCACAACTAAAAGGGGGACAGGTTCATTTTGGCTGATTGTTTGTAGGGGTTTCAGTCCATGGTCTGCTAGCTCCAAAGCAGGGTAACATGGCAGAGGAGAAACAGTCCATGCCAGACAGAAATCAGCAAGCACACAAGGGAAGAGGAAGGATGAATATATATATAGTGACCCACTGAATATATATATATAGACCAGGCTTCATCTCACAACCTCACATCCAGATCTAAACCCATAAATGAACTAATCCAGTATCACACATCCATTATCTAGTCACCTCCCAAGAGCCCCACCTATGGGGACCTGGAGTTATAAGCCATAACACTGATAATGACAAAACTTGAATTATACAGGACACCAGGATGAAAAATTCCTGTGCAGAGTAATCGACATGTGAATAATTGTGATGGTTTGCAAAAACTTAATGAGAATGGAATATCCTTAATGCACACTTAGCAAGGCCAGATATCTGTTCCTGGAAAGCCTTTTGCCTAAATAACAGAGAAATCTATTTTTTCCTTTTCCATCCCACTACAAACAAGTGATTTTTTTCTTTTCACATGTTGTATGATTTGATGTCCTTAGGACCTGAAAAGATCCTTACAACACAGTCCCGTATCTGCTTGGTTTTCATTCCATAGACAATAGGGTTCATAGTGGGAGGCAAGAGCAGATAAATATTGGCCACAATGATGTGGCAAGAGGGAGGAATTGTGTGGTGCCCAAATCGGTGGGAAAAAAATGAGAAGAAGGCTGGGCTGTAGGAGAAAACTATGGCACAGATGTGGGCAGTGCAGGTGCTGAAGGCCTTCTGCCGGGCGTCTGCTGAGGAGAGGCTGACCACTGCCCGCAGGATCATGGTGTAGGAGACGGTGATGCACAGGATGTCAAAGCCTCCGATAAGGAGGGCAACCATCAGACCATAGACAGCATTGACCCTGATAGTCCCACAGGATAACTTGGCCACAGACATGTGGTCACAGTAAGTGTGGGGGATGGCATTGCCCCTACAGTAGGGCAGGCGCTTGGTGAGGAAAGTGAAAGGGACAATGAGCAACACTCCTCTTAGGAAGGTGGCAAGCCCAGACTTTGCAATGAGGGAACTGGTGAGAATGATTGAATAGTGCAGAGGGTAGCAGATGGCCACATAGCGGTCCAGGGCCATGAGCATGAGCACCCCAGACTCCATGCCTGTGAAGGTGTGGATGAAGAACATCTGGGCCAAACATTCATCAAAGCTAATTTCCTTGAGATGAAACCAGAAGATGCAGAGCGCTTTGGGGATTGCACTAGAGCACATGACAAGGTCAGTTAGAGAAAGCATAGCTAAGAAGTAGTACATGGGCCTATGCAGTGAGTCTTCATGATAGATGAGGTAAAGGAGTCCACAATTCCCAACCACGGCCACAACATACATAGAGCAGAATGGGAAGGAAATCCAGATGTGCATGTCCTCCAACCCTGGGATCCCATTAAGAATAAATGTAGATGGTGACAGCTCTGTTTGGTTCAGCAGTGGCACGATTATGTTAGTGTGATCATTAACCATCTTGGCATTGGTAAATCCTCCTATAGATACAGAAGAAAACATCATGATCATAATCACTGTCAGTTTCTATTTTTAGCCCAAGCAACATTTCAAGAAACTCATTGGATTTTCTGATTTCAAAGGAGTATTAGCATAGGCACTGATTAAAAGAAATAGTTTTTGTCTGTGTATTATTTTTAAATTCATTCATTTAGCAATATATTCAACAAACAATTTTACTTTAATGGATAAGTGATATTCATTGGCATAGGTTAAGTTTATGTTATTTTTCTGAAACTATTTTTGTTAGAACTTATTATTTAAATATTAATAACTATGCCCATTCCAAGAAGAAAAACCGGCCTGCTAAATCAAGAAACTAAATACATCCTATTTTTTAGAGCAAAAATATATAGAAGCGTCTCTCTCTCTCTCTCTCTCTCTCTCTCTCTCTCTCTCTCTCTCTCTCTCTCTCTCTCTCTCTCTCTGGGGGGGGTACTGGGGATTGAACTCAGGTCCTTGTACTTACAGAGCAGGTGCCAGAACCACTGAGCTAAATGCCCAGTCCTAGAAGTTTCTCTTGGCCCACACACCTGGTGGTAGAATTAGATATTGTACCAGAGTCAATCGGGTCATGCCTGACTTGAATCATCAGTCTTTCAATTGCAGAATCTTCATAAAGATTAGCCAAAGGATGTATTTTAATTGCATGATGTTCAGACATCATCCTTGAAAGTGCAAGGTGTCAGAATGCTTTAAGATTTATAAAAAAAAAAGGTTAGTAACAATGATTTAAAAGACATAAAAGGAGCTACTAAAAGTAAAACTAGAACATAAATGTATAAGATAAATTAAACAAAACATTCTCATCACAAAACAAAGAAAAAAGTTCCAAAAGATATTAATAAGATGTTGAAGTGACAAAAGTCAGATCAAGTGTATTGATTTGGGCTACTAAAGTAAATTATTTAAATTCCTCTGTAAAAGTGAATATTAATCTGTTAATTTCAATTAAAAATTATATAAGGGTTATAAAGGGCCATGTAATTAATAAAAAGCAAAGTTAAATTATGCACAATGGTCAGAGAAAATGTGCACAAAATTTGGAGAAGATAATATATTTTTAATTAATTTTATTGGTACATTTTAGGTATGCAATATAATGACATTTATCAATGGAGATTTGTACCTTGACATAATATATTTTGATTCTTATTTTTTTCCTTATTCCTCTGCACTCCCTTCAACCCCTCCATAATTCTAGATGAAGCAGAAATCAAAGCAAGGGAAAGCTGGACAGGATTTTTTCTTAATTCTAGGTAAGAGTTATAAGGGTACAATTAAAATTTTTCTGTAATGATAGTTGTACACTATTTTTAAATTCACCATCTCTACACTGCTAACATAGCAATCATTTGAAATTCTCTTTCTTAGTTTATTAATCTACAGTAGACAAATACATTAATATGAGCAATTTTCAAATTAGCACCAAGATGGATTATGTAAAGGTGCAAATTTCCAATTATGAATGTCATTATATTGTATACCTTAAATGTAGCACTAAACTAGTTAAAAAAATAAAATGCCAAAAAATAATTAACACTCAATGTAAAAATAAATATTCTAGTCTTCAATTTAATGTTGCTCATTAAGATTTAAGAGAACATTTTAGCTTTGTAACATCAAAAAACATTTATTTGAACTTTAGAAAATTAAAATATGGTAGTCTCATTTTAAGGACAATATTTTCTTCAGGCTCAATGTTTGAATTTTGGACACACTTGCAAATTTGTTTAAAAATGTGTGTGCATTATACACTTCAAATAACTTTCCTATACATCATTTCATCATTTACTAAAATATAGATTTTTAAATAGTTAAATATCTGATGAACAACCACTTGTAATATAGTAAGAAGATAAACTTTGGAGATTATATTTTAAAATAACTTCTGGCAATTTCTATTTACTATTCTTTCTGCTCAAAATGAAATTGCTCTGTCAGTTTTTACCTACCAAGTCCACTTTGTCTGCCTCAATCTGTACCTGTCTGTGTCTCTAAATGCAACAGCTATGAACTTGTGCAGGCTCGTTTCTAATTTGAGTCTATCAGGAACAATGCTCATATCAACTCCACGTATTGCTATTTTCCTTATAAGGAAGAATAAAATAATTTATTTTACATCAAAATGTGTCCTTAGCTCTGCTGGATTTCAACCACAGGTCCATATAATATAATCACCTACACATTTTAGTGAATCATTAGAGTTTCCTAAAATGTTAATGGGTAATCTTAGGGGTTACCTGTATCTAACCTGGTAAAGGCATTTCTAAACAGAAATAAATAACAGCAAACATAAATAAATATTCTGCACATTACCTTTTTTGTGAGGATAGCATTAATGAAGGAATTTTTTAATTATTACATTTAAATTTCAGGTACCATAGAGGTTTAAGAAACCTGCTAAATGTTCAACTAAAACCAAAGTGACATAATGTTATTCTCAAATTAAATCTGTTGTTTTAAGATAAATTTTAGGATTTTTTTCTGAGTCTAATTCAATATCCCTAGTCAGAGAATTTTACTAATATTCATTCTGCTGTGGGTTTCTAGACATTGCTAGAATTTTGTCACAGAGTACAGTACTATATATCTCCCATCTTCATTTCCAAAATTTATAGGCAATGACTTTTTTCCTACTATATAATTCTTAATTCTTTTTTGTTCGTTTGTTTGTTTTTTGTTTTTTTGAGACAGGGTCTCACTATGTAGTTGAGACTGACCTGGAACTCACTACGTAGCTCACACTGGTCTCGAACTCACAGCAATCCTTCTGCCTCAGCCTCCTGAGTGCTGGGATTACAGGCATGCGCCACCATGCCGGGCTACAATTCTTAATTCTTATGACTCACGAAAATAGGTTCCTCCTGGTAAATATCACCACAAATATGTATTTTTATTTTCATATATGCATATATACACATATATATATATATATATATATATATATGAATTTCTGCACTTTGTGGTGGCACATGTCTACAATCCTAGCCACTCAGGAGGTAGAGGGAAGAGGATCTCAAATTCAAGGCCAGCCTGAGAACATAGCAGGACAGTCTTAAAAATTTAAAAGAGGTGGAAGTCAGGGAATGGGGCTGAGGATATAGCTCAGTATGAGGCCTTGGGTTTGATCCCAGCATTGCAAAAAAAGTGAATTTCCTGAAAGATGCCTCCTACCAACTCAGGGAAACTCCTACATTCATAAGGAGAAGGGGAAGTCTTACTGAAATTCAAACATGATCCTAGAGACTTAGAATTATTATCCATATATTTTCCCTTACTCTGTGACAAGGTGGTGGTTTACCCCTGATATCCACCTTTCCCAAAGCAAACATTCCTACATTGTTAGAACAGTTGTCCATAGCGATGTATGGATATTACAATAACTTAAATTGATTTATAATACCAAAGGTGGGAAAGAAGTTTTTCCACCAGCACCATCTTTTTGTATCATATTTTAATTTGAACATAGATAGTGGAACAAAACATTCTTTTCTGGTGGAAAAAATAGTTATTATCTATCTAAAAAAATGTTTTTCTTTTTATTTTTCTTTAAAATGAGATCATCCTGTCACTGGCACCTAAATTATTCTATTCAAATACCTTAATTCTGGAAAACAAGACAAGGAGGTAAATTACATCTGGCTTGAGATATGGTTGTCCGGGCACTAAAAACTCTTGGTTTGAAGACTGTTGTCCTGTACCAGAAGAAAAAATGAGTGCTATATATTGCAAATATCCCAAGGGAACATTTGCAAGCATCAGATAAATATTGCTGGAATTAAGATAATCTCTAGGGTGTCAAATGCTTACTGCAAAACACCTAAATATTGTATGCTTTCAGAGATTACTTATGTATGTGCGTGTTTATGTATTGATATGTATGCATCACCATTAAAAATGGGGTATTTTAATAGAAACTAATAATTTCACTTCTTCAGGCCTGGGTTCATTTTCTATAAATTGTGAAAAGGCCCTGGGTGGGGATGGGGGGGTTGAAGATACTTAGATAATGTGAGTGATTTATTTATATAGTCATTTATTGAATTCCTATTGTAAAATGATTGTTTAAAAGATATTTATTTGTCCTTCTACTGAAAAAGCATGTATTTCAAATTACTAATAATGTACTTGCCCAGGTAAATAGAAATGGAATATTTTTCCACTTTCCATTTTTCATACTGCACGGAAGTCTATCAAGTCAATGAACATAATTTAAAGTTTTCTATCTTTTCTACCATTGGTGAAGGGAGGGTAGGGACAAGGGGAAAAAAAGAGAACCAAGACCTGTCCTGTCGTGTAAAGGTGCAAAATCCCAATGATGAATGTAACTGTACTGTATACCTAAAATGTACCAATAAACTCAATGAGAGAATAAATAAATGAAATTTCCAATAAATACACTTGATTATAAATCACATGACATCTTAGGTTTTATCATTCATTCTAAATAAATTCCTAGGAATGTGTGCATTCCCATTCTACTACAGCAAGATGATAATGGGCTCTAAGATGCAGTTAAGTGGCAGAGAGTTTCCCTAGCACATGTGAGATGCTGGGGTTAATTAACACCCACTACTAAACACAAAGGACCAAGTTTATTTTGAGGGTGTCCATAGCAATTTGATTTGGCAAACTGATACATAATTTGTATATCAATAACATTTAATTTATAGTTGCTTAGAAAATTAAAGATAGTGACTTTTAAAATTTTTATCTTTATTGCACTCTGTTCTGAATTACAGCTTCTATTATTTAAAAGTCTTTATGGACAGTTTCTAGTCTTAAATTTATCCCTTTGAGAAGTCCCTACGTACGTGTCCTGATTGCTGTAAACACTTTTTCATTAGCTTGTGACTTTGACCAGTTCAACTTTCGTGCTTCTCATCAACCCTAATGCATCTCACATGGATTTTATTTGTCTTCAGCTTGTTGCAGTCTGCTGAGTGTCTTCCATCCATGAATTAATGTATTTCATTAGTTGTAGGATTTTCTGTCATGTTAAAATATTTATTTTGCCTCTTTTTCTACAAATGTATTCAATATGTCACTTATGCCTCTTGCTCTATTTCTTTCCTTATTTTCTCTGTGTGCCTGAACTGAGAGACTATAGATACTAACTGCTCTTTGTTCTTTAATCTTCTCATTTAAGCTCCACTGTTGGAATCTATTAAATGGAATATGAAAATAGTTGTGAGATCTGTGAAAAACATTCGAAAAATCAACAGACTAAGATCAAAGCACTAAAAAAAAACAAACTCTCATTAGCTATCCCACAAGGAGCAAAGGAGAATAAAAGGCAGTAATAGTAGGTGAAAGGAAAAGCATCTAGCACTGAGATCCCAGCTAAAATGGAACTCATGAACAAGTCTTGCTTCTTCTCTACATGTGCATAGGCTTTCTTTCAGAACTCTCCACACCCTTGCGTGTATTAAGCCATGATAGAAGAGACAGGATTGTTCCCAGACTATTGAGGTGGCAAGATGGTCAATTTGGAAAACTGAAAACTAATTCAGTTAAGGAACTGTAGTGCTTACACTTGCATACAGTTCTTTAAAAGTATATAGTTCTCTAAAAATATATTAGAGGATGAAGATGAAAAATCAAAACCTGTGTCAGTCCACATATTAGTTAACTTTCTATAGAATAATGCAACAGTGGTTATCCATTCCTTGAGAAAAAGATAGTGGCCAGCATATTTTATTAAATTATCATATATGCAAACCATTTATTTATTTCTGGAACTCTCTTCCACTGGTATTAATGTGTAAAAGTGCTTGAAAACTGCTTGCCGGGGATATCCAAGTCATTTGGACTTAAATTGGCTTTCTAGAGGCTGAACAGATGTGTGGATGGAAAGCTTATGTTTGGAAATGAAGAGCTATTCCTCATCTTTTTCACAATCTCATCCATAGGAGTCCTTTCACTTTGTACCAAAGTATTCTAGTGTTCAAGTGCTGGCTCTGCTGTTAAGTACTCTAGTGAGTATTGGTAGATCTCTTCCTTCTCTTCTGGTTTGAAGTTCTGATGGGGAAATATAGGACTCGTGCGAAAGTATAATCAATTTCTTGCAGTTATAAACTAACTGTAGCTCTGCTGTCCAGTATTCTAATGCTTGCATATGGTAAGATACAAAAAAGCAAATCTGACATTAGAAATTCATGCTGGCAGTGGTGGGAGAGGGCCAGGAAGGGAGGGACCCCACGGCTCTGCAAAGCCTCTGTTAAACTGGAACAAAGCAGACTGTTTGCAAAGTCTTGAGGCTGTCTAGTTTTGTAGAGTCTTTCTGTGTTTACACTTTTCTGGGTGGAAAAGAAGAGTGCTGAACTTCCTTGCTCTCTTTACTATTCTTGAAAATAATCTAAGAGGTTCTGCAGAGGACATCATTCTCCTATTAAAGTCTCTTCCTGCCAGGGATTTGGCTCAGTGGTTCTACCACCTGCCTTGCAAGCACAAGGGCCTGAGTTCGATCCCCAACACAAAACAGACAAGCAAAACCAAAAAGCTCTTCCTGGGCTCTCTTGGCAGCACATACACTAAAATTGGAGCAATAAAACCTCTTTCCAGTCTCAAATACTGAGGGTTTCTTAAGGTCAGAATATTTTTATTACATCCTTTTGTGTCATACAGAATCACTTGGGTGCTTTTGCCCCTGTTTCTTGTCTCTTTTGAAACACCCTCAATACCCTTTCACGAATCTCCTTGGTCTTAACCCCATAAACCACAGGATTAAGAGCAGGTGGGAAAAGCAAATAGACATTGGCCAAAAGAATATGGATATGGAGTGGGACGCGGTGGCCGAAGCGGTGTGTAAAAAAAGAGAAAAGAGCTGGACTGTAAGAGATGAGGATGACGCAGACATGGGAAGCACAGGTCCCTAAGGCTTTGGACCGAGCGTCATGGGATGAGAGACGAAGGACAGCTTGAGCAATGAGGGCATAGGACAGACCAATGCAGAACAAGTCAACTCCAATGACCAGCAGGGCCGCCGTCAGCCCATACACGCGGTTAGGCCTCGTGTCCCCGCAGGCCAGCTTTACCACTGCCATGTGCTCACAGTATGTGTGTGGGATCACATGGCTCCGACAGAAGCTCAAACGCCCAATGAGGAAGGGACAGGGGAGCATGAGCAGGAAACCTCGCACCATGGCTGCCATCCCAATTCGGGCGATGATGGCGTCAGTGAGGACAGTGGCATATCGGAGAGGGTGGCAGATGGCCACATAGCGATCAAAGGCCATGGCTAACAGCACAGTGGACTCCATCATGCAGAAGGCGTGGATGAAGAACATCTGTGCCAGGCAGCCCGAGGCAGAGATATGTCCGGCTCCGCAACAGAGGATGGCCAGTAGCTTGGGCACTGCAGAGAAGGAGGCAGCCAGATCGATGGCCGAGAGCATGCACAGGAAAAGGTACACAGGCTTGTGCAGGGCAGGTTCAGTGGCAACAACAACCAGGATGGTTAGGTTGCCCACGACCGTGGCTGTTCCCAGGCAGCACACAGGGAGTGAGAGCCATGGGTGAAATTGTTCCAGACCTGGAATGCCCAGAAGAAAGAAGACAGAAGGACTAGTGTTGGTGTGATTAGGAGACTCCATGGTCTTGCTGGGAGTGCTGGACATCTTCTCTGGTCAGAAACCCCGGTACAGAATCACATTTCCTGAAGAGACAACACAGAATACGAATAGGGATGAGACTGCAGAAACGCTTATTAACTAAAGAATGTTTGGCAAGCTTCATTATCCATATAACAGCATTAATTATAGTATCAAGACCCAGAGTTAAGAGAATAACACAGGTTAATACTTGTAAAAAGCTTTGTATAGGGCCTACTATATAACCCCCTTTCAATAAATAGCTCTGAGGAAGAGCTGAAATATGCATTGAAATAAACCAGGACTGTCTCCTAGCCAAAGGCTCTCCAAAAAAAAGAGATACACTTCATTTCCTTCTACACTTCATTAACACACTTGAATGTTCATACACTCGTATGGAATATAGAAGAGATTAGGTGGAGCCATTAGTGTAGAATAAAAATGGTAAACACAGTTCAGTGGATAAAGTTGGACATCATTTTCATGTCTTATAAGTTGGAATAGGTTCTGACTAGGGAACTGATTCTTAGTGATTGCTTTTTAAAATTTTACTATTTTTAATTTTAATTTAATTTTTCATTTTAATGTCACCCTACTAGTTTTTACTCTTTTCATTAATTGAGAGATATTTCCACATATACTTGCTCTCTTTCCTCTGAAAACATCATAAGATGCTGCATCTAACCTTACACACCTGGTTTCCTTTTCCCAGTATATTGAGATTAAACATTTTTAAACTTCATTCTATTTCCGAAACAGAAAAATTTCAAACTTTTCTACCCTCTTTTCTTCCCATCCTTTATTCATATTATAGCTACAGTGCTTGGTTATTTCAAGGAAAAAGTCTAATCAAGTGCTTCTGCTCATCCCTCCATAATGGCAAGAAGTGATCTGATAAGATTATATAGACTTGTACCTTATACTGTTCTCTTACTTGCCTTCTTCAAACTGTTAGGTTCTGAGGGGACAAAACCCATGGTAAGGTTATACTTAAACTAAAAGGAATTAGGCAAAAACTGGAGAGCAATGACTAGGGGACACAGAGGAGTAATCATTCAGATAAAAGCTTAGAAATCATTTCAGCTGGGAATTTTCAAAATATGAAGGAGAACGTCGCTGGAAGTTTATATCCATTTATTTAAACAGAAATGTTTAACGTGTACCTTATGTATAGCCAGCTCTATTATAGAAGCTATTCACGAATCCTAAGGCAAAGATAATACAAAGGTCAGTATTAAAGGACTAGAGAAGTTAGAGAGTTGTAAAAGAGGTATCAGAAAACCTCTGCCACAACTCTTTGTTGTGCTCATGCCAAAAGGAAGTAGGGACAAACTCTCCTATTCCTTAATGGATTGGCTACTGGATGTATGTAGTTAATGGAAGCAAAAGTCCAGAGCAGAGGCTCGTTTATTGTTGAAGCCATGTTCCTTCACTGCAATGTAAGAGGGTTTAAGGAACTAAACAATATCAGAAAGCCCATATATGTCAGTAAACAAGATCAACTGTCAATTTTTGTTGTTGTTTTCACAAACATAGGAACTAACAAAAGAAATGGAGCTTGGTAACAATCACAGCTCAGAGCCAATAAACCACATGACCTTCAGAAAAGAGAGGGATACTTGTGACTTATAACAGCATCACACATGCAGGATCTTGAATACACTGTTCTGTGAGCTTATACCTTGAAGGGCCGACAGCAAAGATCTAAGTTTTCAACCCATTTGATCACAGAAGGTGTTAACACATTTCATGTCCTATTACCATCATCTTCATTTTAACGGGAAATATAATCACATATTCACTACACAATCCTCCCTGTAGTTTCTTAACCAATTAGAATCTAGTCTTAGCTTTACAACGTATGTAATCAGTAACTAGTTTATATTGAATGTAATTTGTTCCATGGTAGGGCAAACTTCTTTAATTTTTTTTTTCTGTGGGTTCTTCAGAATCATAAGACCATCATTAGAGATTGGAAAGCCCCTTCCCTGACTGCTTGCTGTCAAACTAGATCCACTTGGTTGTGCTTTTCATGACTCAGCTTTGTTTCCTGAGTTAGTGCGGATCTCTGTTCAGACAAAGGACCTGGGGTCAGAACACACCAGTAGAGAGATCCCCACTCACTACATTTTTCCCAACTACTTGGTGTATGTACACTTCTACAGTTTTCAATCTTCTCCAAAGTCACCCATAGCTGGGAGGCTTAACCTCATAATTCTTTGCGGTTCCATCCCGGTCTTTAGGTCTCTGACTCTATGCTTTTATGTCTTTTATTTCCCCCATAGAAGCTGGACTGAGAATAGATTATCACATATTACTAGACTAGATCAGCAGCTGATTTGACAGATGTAATTGAGCATTTCTTACAGTCCTGTTGTCTTTTCTTTCTAAAGAACCCCAACTTTATACATACCAACCCTCAAAGAGTCACCCACTCTTATCCTGTTCCTTACTTGAATCATTATTTCACCCAATGCCAGGTCTATGGTCTCATGTAATCCTTGTACAAAATATTTAAACTTTCATCACCATTTTCACTTACACTACAGTTTGAACTTACACCTCTGACCCAGTCACTAATCCAACTCTTATTCTGACATTAAAGCCAATGCCTTCAATAAAATTATCACAACTGGGGAAACAGGGAATGGAAGAGACTTTCCATGCCTCGAAAATACAGAATCCAAAGGCAGCCTGCCTTCACAAGGGCACAGCTAAACCTAGACCCCCCTCCTGTCCATTGTGGGAGTATTGAAGGAAGAGCTCAAGATCATCAGATAGGTTGTGCTCTTCTCAATTTCTTGCCGTTGATCTTCACAGTATCTTTCTCACTAGGCACACAAATTTCTCTTAGGTGCTTAATGAGGAATTATTTCTTATTAGTCATTTCAGCAATTCTTAGTAAATACCTTTAACTGTCTTCACAGTGTCCCTTTTCCCCAGTCTAGTTAAAATATTACTTGCTTGGAGCTTCTCAATTTACTCTTCTTTCCTACTGACAAATCACAACTCCTGTTTTAGGAAACTTGCTAATTAAAACTCCAAGTCAAACTACGCAGAGATGTTACTCAGCAAAGTTTCTTTCCCTGGTATTCAAATCTCATTCTCCCCTCTTTGAAGCAACTTTCACACAACCAACTGCACTGTTAGACTTCTAACGAAGGCTAAGAAATGCTATTTGCAGAAACATTTTCTAGACTGGACTCACATGACTCCAGGAGAGCAGAAATGGAAAGGGACAGCATTGGAGCAGAATCCTTGGAAGATCACAAGAGCATTACAAGTCTCTACCTACTATCAATTATCTGAAAATGAGACTTGGAGGTTGTTATACTGATGAAAGCTAACTTGTGGACTCTGGAGAGTTTGGTGGATTGCACTGGGTTTAAGGCTACTCCATTTAGGGAACACTTGTGTTTCCTAGGAAATAAGGCTTCCGGGTTTCTCTCTTGTGGTTGATCATGTTAGAATGCACAGATGGAGAGGTTTTTGTCAAAGGGGCAAGGAAGCTATTATAGTCTATTTCCTTGAAAGTTTGTATCTTGTTGGTATAGTTTTGGTTCTTCATTCTCTGCTTTTCAGTACTGACACTATATACCTAAGAGCACCTAAAATGTTAAGGCCCGTTGATGCTCCAAGTGCTGTGATCATGTGTTCTGCATCCCCTTCTGTTTTCAGTGCAACTCCATCCCCCAAGGAACCCGGGACATGCTTTCCCTTCCTTTATCCTGGCCTATTCTGCTATGTTTTCCCTTTTCTGGGACTAGAATATTACAGACAACTTATTGCACATTGTTACATAGCTGCAGTATGACTGGTTTTGATGCTTTTATTTTATATTACCTGCACAAAATGCAGCAAAAAGAGACTCACTAGGAAATTGTTGTGCACATATGTAAGATCTAGGTGATATAATTTGTTTCAGGGAGTTTTTCATCATATGGGATAATTTTAGGAATTTGGATTCATTCATTGAACATTATAAAACCTGTATTTCCAGGTGACCTTTTCTGGAAACCTCTTAATTGTGCTTCTTAATAAGCTGTGTTGTCAGAGAGTCCCTTTGCATTAAATCCACAACCCAGTTTTCTAGGAGATTTATTTACTCTTGATACCAATTCCTATGCAAATATTTTTTGTTTGTTTTTGTTTTTGTACTGGGCATCAAACTCAGGACCTTGTGCTTTCAAGGCAGCCAGCAGCACCACTTAGCTAAATCTCTGGCCCCACAAAATATTTTTTATATCAACTTACCACCAACATAATTTACTCCACCATGCATCCCCAGCCATTCTCAAGTCATCAAATGTATTACACTCCAATTCCCAGAAGAACAGATTCAGCTGTATATTTGGTTCTTGGGTGAGAAAGAGAAGTTTCCCTTTTGACATTTACTGAGAAGAAGGCAGAGATGAAAAAGTACCCTAACTTCATTGGGGATATTCAGGTGCATGGAAAATATTTTGATCATCATCTATTAAAAGTAAAACAGGGCCAGAGATTTAGCTCAGTGGCGCTGCACCTGCCTTGCAACCACAAAGTCCTGAGTTCTATCCCCAGTACCAAAGGGGGGAGACCTTAAACAAATACAAAGTACTTTGGCTGTGATGTCATTTATCATGATATTATTGCAAACAAAGCAACACAGAACTCAGTAATTTTTGTCCTATGCAGAATAAAATCACTCTACCTCTAACCACCCCCCAGCAAAAGAACCAAGAAAACTCCTCATTTCTGGGACCTATGGATATGCTAGGTTACCTAGTAGAAATGTATTGAGGCTGCAGATAGCATAAAGATTAAGGATCTTGAGAGGAAGAGATTACTCTGGATTGTCCAGATATGCCCAGCATCATCAGGAGGGTTCTCATGATTGACAGAGAGAGGTACAAGAGAGACAACCAGAGGAATCAGAGGCTGAGAAAGACTTGACCAGCTTTATGTGGCTTGAAGGTGCAGAGAGGTCTAAAATCCAGACATGAAGAAGGCCTTCTGGTTCTAGAAAAGTCAAAGAAGCAGTTTCCCCTCTAGATCCTCCACAAGATACATAGCCCTGCCAACACCTTGATTTTACCCCAGTGACACCTCTTCTAGACTTCTGACGCTCAGACCTGCAGGAAGATGTGTGTGTTATTTTAGCAAGGTTTGGGTACTTTCTAATAGCAGCAGTAGGGAACTAACACAGGTACTAATTACAAGCATTTTGTTTCAGTCCTGATCCAGTTAGGTTGATTCGAGGCTGGGCTTGGCTGAGCAGCTCTGCATTGTACATGGGGTAGGAGTCTGGTGGTCTGAGCGTCTCAAGTCTTGAAGTGAATTCCTGTGAACACTAAGTGTATTAACTCTGGATCCAGGACTAAAGTGCAATGGCAGCCTTGGGGATGTGATCCCTAGCTCATATTGCCAAATACAGCCACATATATATATTTAAAGCCTATGCTGCATCATCTCTGAAAATATATCACTGTGCAAAGCAAGTAGTGGTTCAGTTTCACCTCAGTGAGCTGGGAAAGCACATTCCACACAGAGGGAAAGAGAAAGTAATATTTCTGGATGATAACACATACTGTCATGTACAGCTTTAATAGTGATGGATTTTTTTTCGAAAAACTCATTACATTGAAAATTCTTTCTGCCCTAGTGTGTCCAGAACTTTATCAAGATATGTTCAGTCACTGATGGCCATGGAGCGTATTCTATTTAAGGACTCCATACTATTCACTTCTATCTAAATTTGCAGTTGTGCTGTTAGAGGTTAACTTTTGACTTCATGAGTTTTCTGTTCTTTTCATGCCTGAGGATTACTTATTAAAAGATATATTATCTTTTATTATACATTATGTATTAAACAAATGGGTATGTTTACACATGCATGATCTGGATTATATATATAATTATTACATACATTACAAATTATTTTATCGCTCATCTATATTACAATTAGGATATTATATGTATTTTATGGCTCTTCAGTATATTATACGTGTAATTTCATAATTAAGAAAGGCTCACGGTAATATTGTGCTTGACAAGGATAGAAAAACTGCCCAATAGAAAATCAGATTAAAACGAACCAGCAAAATTTACCATTTTCTACCGTCTCAAAATAAAGAACAGTATTACTAACAAAAGAGAAGAAAGTTTAATTGTGAAACCCAGCTTATTAAAGAAAGTTCTGTCTTTATAGGGTAAAAATGTTACCCAAACATTGTTCTTATGTTGACAAAAGTGGGAAGTATTACAACTCACAAGCATAAAAAGATAGCATGATATAAAAACTGGGAATGATCAAAGTGATTCTCTGGGATTCGCTTTTCAAGTCTTGTTGCCCTTGGAAAAAAGGCCCAAAGGGATGCCCCAATGAGCCATTTTTACTTCTCTTTTTCCTTGACCTCTGGGGAGTCGTGCATACGCCAGGTTCTTGAATGACAAAGGCATAGGGTTCAAATTTTCCCTTATATAGTACAAGAGTTGGCCCAACTGTAACAACAACACTCATATATGTATTGTTTTGCAAGAAAGAAACACAGGAGAAGACCACCGTGGGCAGTGAGCTTCTCCCAGCAAACTTTTCTTCCTAACTCAGGCAAAAAATGAGAAATAATGCTTCATGAAGCCTAAGAGAGGCAGATTCACTCTGTGACTTACAAACAGAAATGCTCTAATCCCCAAAAGAAAAAACATTGGTAAGACCAGAGTGGAACATTTTCAGGTAAATTATGATTTAAATAATTAAAACAATTTCTGTCACACTCCTATCTTTCAGTAAAATGTTTTCCATAAGCTCCTTCTAGTTGTAGCCCTCGGTGAGTCTATTTCACTTGCATTTGTTCTCTATCTATGCAATATATCTACCTTCTGACGCTGAAATTACTGCCTTTTTTTTTTTGAAAGCAGAGAAACTGTACAGAAGTCTTTAAGGAGTGAGGGAGTAAACCATCCAAAAATCCAGAACTTTAAGATCACATGAGGCCAGTCTGGGCAACTTAGTAATTCAACTAGACTCTGTCTCAAAATTTAAAAAAAAAAATTTTAAGAAGGGCTGGGAATATAGCTCAATGCAATGGTCCTGGGTTCCATCTCCAGTACTGTAACAACAACAACAACTGCAGAAATATTATCACATATGTCAAAGTGGTGTAAGTTTACAAATCTTTCCTCATAGTGAGTACTTACTAAACACCAGTTGTTGAAAGGAAGGAAGTGTAGCTTGAGGGTCAGGTAAGAGAAGCACAGCAGATATAGGCAAAGCCATGATGGGAGCAAGAGAGTAAAAGAGAAGATAGGGGTGAGCTGAACATGTTCGTCAAGAGAAAAGAGGGATGTGGAAAACATTCTAGACAACAGAGGCTGTCAGTGGTTGGTTTCTGACCTTGTCCCCAGGACTCCATATCACACTCCATATCCTCTTTATGTGCAGCTACATTTTCTCATATTGTGTCTTTTTTACTTTTCCTCCTCTATTTAGAATGATTTTCATTTGAATGAATGAATCATCATTGTTTCAGGCAGTAACAAATTTTACTTCTCTAAAATTTTCCATGCCATGGTATAAAAAAGGATTCCTTCCTGCTCTATACATTCTTTTACAGCTCAGTTACAGCATGTGTTGCTACTTACACAGTTATAAACTCTGTTGTTGCTGTTTGTTCATCATAAGTCAATTAACCTGCTGAACAAAGAACAATGAAAAATGGGGAGAAGCAAAGGGACAAAAAAAAGTGGATAAAAAGAAGGGAAGGAGGACCAAGTTTTATGCATGCTTGCAACTACAGTTTCTAATTTAGCTCTTGGACTGGTCATAGTCCACATGCCCACACAGGGAAATAACCCCACAAGCTCTACAGAATGTAATCTCCTAGGATCCAATTCTGCAAGTTCTGATTCGGTTGGTGTCTGATTCAGCTGGGTGTCAAGATTGTTAAATTTCTCAGTGTTCCCGATATGTAGCCAAGACTATGAATCACCTTTAGAATCTCTAATAAAGATATTTAGAAACAAAGTGTTTTTTTTAAACATGTAGGTCCAGGAGTGGTGGCATATACCTGTATTCTCACCTTTCTGGAAAGGTGAGGTAGGAGGATCCCCTTGAACCCAAGAATTCAAGACCAGACCGTACAACATAGCAAGACCCTGATTTTTTTTAATGATGTGTACTTTAGTATAACTAAAACAGAAATTTAAGAGCAGTGAATGTTCCCCAGATTTAGCATCAAAAATAGGGAGTAAATGATGTGAAGGTTTGTGTGACATAGAACTGCACAGGCAGTCAGTCATTGGGCAGCAAAGTTCCTCACACTAAGAGAAGAGTGGCATGATCGAGAATGAAGTGTGGGTATGATCTTAAGAATGGTATCAAGAATAGGGGAGAGTCGGATGATAAAGTTGAAGCAGTGAACTGAAGCCAGGTGCTGCTCTGCTTATCATGACTAACATGAGCGTCCATGGCGAAAGCATTTCTCACAGGGCTTTGTCCATCATGGTAGATGGTTTTGTCTATCTGAGTTTATTGTTTATCTATAAAAGCAAGCCATGGAGAGTTATTTATAATTTCAAATTTTTTTTTATAATTTCAAAAATTTTAAAGATAATATGACAGCTCTGTAGACAATAAGGATTGTGTAGGAAAGAGAAAAGTGCAAAGACAAATGGAGATCTCCATCAGGGGTCCAGGGGAGAGCTAAAGACATCCAGCTACATTTGTGACGGTGAATGTGAGCAGAGTGGAAACATCGTTGGAAAAGGGAATGTCAGTGACATTGCAGAGGTGATGTACTGCAGGAACAGCTTCTGATTGAGACAAAACAAATGGGACTCCGTTCGGAAGCAGATGAATATTCCTCAAATGAGAATGTGGCAAGTCATTCTTATGAAGATAAGAAGACCCAGTGTGTGGGTATCAATTCAGTGGGTGCTGGGGGAATGAGCAGATTCTGTTTTGATTTGTTCTGTTTTCTTGAAAAGAGAAAGATCATCCTCAGATTTGGAGGCAGAAATGCTGGAAGATCAAAAAGAGACAGTAAAATGTCTAATAGAATAGCGGTGTGGATAGAAACACACTGTGGTTCCTGAGTGTTCTAAGAACTCACCTGAGAATTGTGGTTAAATTAAAACCATCAGTCGTGGTTCTAGGCTTCTTGGAAGTTATGTTTAGTTGCTCAGGTATAGGTACAGAACAGACAGAAATGAGCTCAGCTAGAATTGTACCTTTACTATATTAGTATGTGTAAGGAAGAGAACAAAGAAGGTTAAACAAGAGCAAATAATTATAGCAATGGAAATGGTGAGGAAGTAAAAGGGTAACAGACCCCTAAAAATGGTGCTGGCATTGATGGGTTACAAAAAACTTACAGAGTCAAGGAATTATTGAACTAAAAGATGCTGGGAACAGTAAATTTGGAAAACCTGAGCTACACAGAAGAGATTGGGTTCTTAAAAATGAGATTCTGAAGGTGGTGCAGTTATTCTAGTGAATTATTAACAATACTGTGAAGGGCTGAGGTGGGGTATGAAAAAGTCTATAGGAAGTGAGGGGTTCAAGAAATAAAATACAAAGTTCCTTGTTTGATTGCTAATATGAGTTAATTATGGAAAAAATTATGTAAGAAGTGACAGAAAGAGGGGCAGCAAAAAAGATAACTACATACGACGACGGTACTAAAATGGGGCCAGACGAGGAAAGGTGATCGAGAACACAACAGGTAAATGTAGGATGAGCTGACAACTCATGTTTCAAAAGGGCCTGAGTTTTCAAAATGGAAAGAGAAGCACAGGTCTGAAAAGCAGTGGAGAGTAAGACGATCTGACACATACTCTACTTTCAAGAGCTGTAGTCTGTGAGGAACTAAATTCATAAAAGCAACATCTGGTTGTACAGAATGCAATATGCTCAGGGCATAGCCTAGTTTCTGTTAGAGGGAGAAAGTAATGTGAAAAGAAAAATTGTTTTTTTACAACAGCCTATGATTTCTGAATGGGCTGAAAGACTCCACTAACTCTTGAGGTGGATCGCATTTAGTTAGATGAACTATCAGCCTTGTTAAGAGTAAGACACAGGACTTCCCTATTCTTACTCAGAATTTAAGAAAAAAGTTTAAGTATCACATTGTGGATCTGGGGTGGTGAGAATAAAGGTCCACTACAATATCCGATAAAAGGATAAGAAGTCAAAGCCCCATAAAGACTGCACTATGAAAACAATAAAGGTGTTCAGAGATAGATCTAAAACCAGATTGCAGATTTCATGATTCCAAAGAGGCATTCTGCCATGTTTTTCTGGTACCCAGCTCAGCCAGTCTTTAGAAGCTGTTGATAAAAACAACCCACCACCTTTGTCTCATGAGCAGGTGTTTAAATTTTCTTTAACAGCCAACGATGGTTGCTGCCATGCTAATCTTCAACCATTCCAGCTTTGTGACTTTCAAGCTGATGGGCATACCTGGCTTAGAGTCACAGCACCTGTGGCTATCAGTTCCTTTCTCCTCCATGTTTTTGGCTATCCTCATTGGCAATGGTGCTATCCTGTTCCTGGTGGTCACAGAGCCCACACTTCATACCCCAATGTACCTGCTCCTGGCTCTGCTGATGGTGGCTGACCTCATATCCACTCTGGCTCTGATGCCCAAGCTCCTGTGCCTTTTCTGGTTCAATGATCGAGACATAGCTGCCAAAGCCTGTTTCACTCAGATGTTTTTCATCCATGGAGCATCTGTGGTACGATCAGCTCTACTTGTTGCGATGGCCTTCGACCGCTTTGTGGCTGTGTGTGAGCCATTACGCTACAACACAATTCTGAGCTTTTCTCTAATTGGACGCTTGGGACTGATGGCTCTCACCAAGGCTGTGATTCTTATCCTGCCCATACCTCTTTTGCTTCAACAGTTGACTTTCTGCAGCATGGTCATTCCTCACACGTACTGTGACCACATGGCTGTGGTGAAAATGGCCTGTAGCCACACCAGACCCAATCGTATGTATGGACTCTTTGTGATCTTGCTTGTGGTAGGACTTGATCTACTGCTCATTGGTTTCTCTTATGCCCTCATCCTTCAGGCTGTGATACGCCTTAAGTCCAGAGATGCCACCTTCAAGGCCCTCAACACCTGCTCAGCCCACCTCTTTGTCATCCTCATCACATATGTGCCTGCTCTCTTTTCTTCCATTGCACACCGCACTGGTCGCAACATTCCACCTCACACCCATATTCTCCTCGCCAACCTCTACCTTCTCTTACCCTCAGTGTTCAATCCTGTCATCTATGGTATAAAGATGAAGGAAATACGAGGCAAGGTGGCCAAATGCCTGTGCAGAGGAAGTGTGTAGGCTGTGAGTCCCAGCAAGAATCCCGGCAGTGGATGGAAAATAACACCACCTGACAATAACTTGGCCCACCAAGCCAGCACTCCAGAAAGTGCTGACGGATTTGTACTTCAATGGAACTATGAACTACAAAAGAGGGATCTTAAGATATCTCTTTCTCTGTGTGTCTAATAGGGACATGTGGATGGCACAGGGCCACTGATGACTTCCGCATCTGTGCTCGTGTTCTTCAAATACATGGAAAATTGCAGTGTAAGTGATAAATATTATCTTTTCTTGTCTTGCTGGAGAATTCATATGTGCTTCAGTTTTCTTTGTGTTTACTGTTTCCAAAGTCTTTGTTTTTAACAAGTATTTTCTTGCTGGAAGGAATCTGGTATACTTGTCATTGTACACCACCTGATCAAGTGACAACTCTCAGGAAATTGGCTGTCATCATGCTTTTTAAAAAATTTAGCAGCAGTACACTACTTCCCTAGTACTGACTGGATTGTGCTGATGCAGAGTTCATGGCAAAAATGACTTTTTCCTCTTCACAGTGTCCTGTCTCCTAGGTAGTCGTAGATCACTTATTTGAATAAGGATCTTGTTTCTGAGAATGTTGCTAAAAATTAAAGAACAATTTTAAAAATTAAACTTTTGTGTTTTTTTAGAGGTAGGAATTGTGTTGAATGACTGTGATTCTGCAGATATCATTATAATTTTTTTTCCTGTAGACAATATCCAGAAAATATGTATTTGTCCATTATAAAAAATGTCATGTCATTTTAAATGTATTTGTTCCCAGTGTCTTTTTGTCAAAGGAAAAATAAGTAATAAAGAATTACTGAAAGAATCCTAAAACAAAACAACTTAGAACAACAACACTTATTATCTCAAAAAGTTTTCGAGAATCAGAAATCTGGGTGCAACTTGGCAGGTGGCTCTGACTTGTTTTTCTTTCATTAGGTGCAAGGGTAGGTGTCAGTGGGGACTGAAGACATCTGAACACTTAAGAAAAGCTGCTGGATCCACTTTAAAAAAAAACTTTTTCTATTAGTACATATTTGCAATACAGAATGTTTATATTCTTTGTGTGGAGTTGGTACAGTTACATAACATCTTAATTCCTTTTTATCCTTTTTTTCTCCCCTCCCTCCCCTCTCCCTACTAAGAAGACACACCCACATAGCTAAAGTCTATTGGTCAGGAAGACTAACCCCACACAAAGTGTAACAAAATTGCAAAGGGTGGGGCCTTAGCTCAATGGTTCTGCCACCTGCCTTGCAAGAACAAGGTCCTGAGTTTGATCCCAGGTACAAAAAAAAATGCAAAAGAGCTTGAGTTCCACAAAGCAGGGATCATTCTGAAACATCCTGGAAGCTCATTATCACGTTGTCTGGGTTTGTTTTATCTCTACCAGGGTTCAGTATCAAAAGGCAAGCAAAGCCAGTTATGGTGGTACAGATCTGTCATCCTAGAAATCTGGGGGCCTGAGAAAGGAGAATCACAAGATTGAAACCAGACTGGGGAATTTAGCAACTTAATAAGATCCTGTCTCAATGTAAAATGCAAGAAAGTATTAGGTTTAAGACCTAAAGTCTACCTAAAAGGCCTCCACGATGCTGGGTCCTGAAACCCAGCGAGGCTCTGGGAGCTCAAGGGAGAAATGAGAAACCCAGGAAGGAGCACATCAGGCTAGATGGTAAACAGACCTTTATTAGTCTGGCCCGATGGCACTCCCGGAGCCAGGTAGCTCAGAGAGGAAACTGCTCTGGGGCTGAGGTCTTTTTTATAGGATTTTTCTAAACAAAAAGTTCAAACATAGGTCAGGGCATTCACAGAACTACCAGAGGACCAAGAATTCAAACACACTGCTTATCTTATGCAGTAACCATTTGCCCCTGGGCCGGCTGTCAGCCAAGTTAGCAATTAGCATATGAAGAAGCACAGTCTCTGGCCTATTAGCATGGAGCCACTTTCGCTTATTCAAGTCTTACATAGGAATGTATATCAGTGCAAAGACCCTGGATTCATTCCCAGTATCAAAAGAGAAAAAGAAGGCAAGCAATTCTCTGCTACTAGGGACAGTGTGGCCTCACTCCAAAATTTCAGAATCCACACTGTGGTACTCCTACTGGAACTTGCCATTAGTCCCTGTCTTGCCACAGATATTCCTATAACCTAGGTTTCCCTGGTCATACAGTGAAAGCAGGAAAGGTAATTGCACAAAAGCCTGGGCCTACTGTTTCTTGCTTCTAGTTAAAGCTGCCGGCTTTCCAGGTCACTTGGCTGAAGTAGTGTTCCTAGGTGTGGGATGTGTCAAATCAACTTTACAGAGGATTATTAAACTCTGCTCTCCCCTCTTTATAGAAGTGGAGGAAGGGGAATATTTCCTGCAAAATATAATTTGTCTTCTGATTTGGAGAGAATATCTTAGTGCTTTCTTGATTTCAGGGCTCTTAAAAACATCATTGAATCAGCCAGTTCCTGGCTTTTTGTAGGATTTATCCTCCACACTCAGGAGTGCACATGTCCAAGCTGTCCCTGTAATGTATCAGGCAATGGTTCATCTTCCCTACAACATAATAGATATTACAGTTGAATAGATGGGAGTCTGGATTTCTACGGAATATATATATCGCTATACAGGACAGAGCTTTGAAACAACTATAAATAAATATTTGTTCCATGTCAATGCTCTTGATGATTCAGCTTTCTAGTTGAAATAGAAAGAAATGTATTTGATAAGTCAGTGACCACTTACCATGTGCACAGGGCCTTACATATACTGTTCTACTTGTGAAACTACATCTGACACATCAGCAATAATCAGAACTGCTAATTAAGTCTGAAGTCATTTGCAGGTGTTCTGAAGGACCCACCCATTCCTGCATGGAGTAGGATTAATCAGGCAGTGGAATAACACCATTAATGATAACTGCATTGTTAAGTTTTTAGTGGTGACACTAATTTCCAACAACGGATTCCTGAGACAGTAAGTTAATGATTGCTTATCTCACTTTATACTCTAAGCTTTTAATTAAGCACCTTCAAAATTCAGTCACAGAGAGTGCCTTGGTGCCTCCCAGTATATCCCATCTTGTCCTTATAATTCTCTAGATGTTTCTCTTTTTAATCTCTTATGAGGTCTAAAATGTACCCTACCTATATTACTCAGTGATTTTTGCCCTACTTATCAGCCAGGCAGCCAGGAGAGGAAGAGCCTACTTTTTTTTTTGGAGGGCAAGTCTTCTGCAACATCTTCTAGTTTGTAAATAGCATCTCTGCATCTCTCCAGAGGTCCAAAATAGACTATCAAGTCACGCTCTTCAAAAGCTGCCCCATTTTTTAAGATTCTGGGTTTTCTCTCTGAGGACCCTCACTTATGCTGTAATCAGAATCGCTGTAATTGAATGTTCAAATATCACTGGAGCCCTGTGACTCTCATAATTAAATCTACAGTCTGCTATCCAATTTTGTCCACCCTTCTACTATAGGTAATGAAGATCTCTTCATGCACTGCTACTACCGAGACTCTCTGGTTCTCATGTTTAGTTATTAAATGCTGGTTAGTGGTTCTGAGCTTTTCATTATCCTTCTATAAAGCATCAAAATGAGTTGCCGATAATCACTGTTTTTGTAGATGCTGCTTCCTTGATACTTTTCAAATGTTTACATTTTTTCAAGTGCCACATTTATTTGCACTGCTAACATATTTAGCAATTCAGCCGCAACATCCTGTCATGCACTATATTTCTCCTCCTACAAATCAGTAGAGCATCCTCTGGCTGCCAGGTAAATCCTCGTTCTCATCTAATCACTTGTACCACTCTCAATCCGACTTCACCTGAGTCCTCTGAAAAGCAGAAGCCAAAATGGGTTTAAACATACATGGTTTTGTTTTAGTAAAATACTTGTATGAAAGGCAATCGAGAAGCATTGTAGATTAGGACAACTTATATACCATAAGTTTAACCCTACACTAAGGAGAAAGAAAAGTTGGGGTGGAGAGGCCTTAGAATGCCACAAAAACCAAAGTAGGTTGACCGAAGAGCCCACCAAAATGCCCCACATTCCCTTACAATGGCTCCTTTGCCATTCTCATTGGTGAGGAGCACTCAATGGAGACACCACTTTGAAGGGACTTCAGTGATGGATTTCAAATTGCAGAAAGTAAATCCTTCAGAAAATTAAGTCTTATTGTATTAAGGAAACACTTGTATCTCCCTTTTATGACACTGGGATTTGGAGATAAAGAGAAATTATGGTGGTTATTTCCCACAATCTCTCACTGACTCCTGTATTTCAAAAAGTAGAAGTCAGTAAAGTCTTCCTACAAGATTGCAGATAATAGGTGGTTATGGCTTTCCAGGCACTGTGATCTCAGTCACAACTGATAACAAATTATCATTGTAGTGCAAAAGTACCACAGATGCATGTAAACAAAAAGGTTTGCCTGTGTCCCCCCCAAAAAACAATTTATTTACAAAAACAGACAGCAGACCAAATTCAGCTAATAAGCAATAGTTTTCCAAACTGTTATCTAAACCCACAGTATTATTTATAAAAGTGAATAATTAGGATCAACCTAAGTGTCTATTAATATAGGGTTAGTTGAAAAATACTAAGAAACAGCTTTTGTAAAAAATGAGATGAGGAAAAAACTTTATGAACAAATCCTCAGTAGCACGGGAACTAGCAGAAAGAATCAACAACTGGGATCTCATATTACTAAAAAGCTTCTGTACTTCAAAAGAAACCATTAGCAGAACTAAGAGACAATCTACAATGTGGGAAAAAATTTTTACCAGCTGTACCTCAGACAAAGGACTATTATCAAGGATATATAAAGAACTCAAAACAATCAGTCCCCCCAAATATAAAGACCCGATCCAAAAATGGGCATCCGAAATGAACAGACATTTCTCATACAAAGAAGTGAAAGCAGCAAGAAAATATATGAAAAAATGTTCCACATCACTGGTCATTCGAGAGATGCAGATGAAAACAACACTGAGATTCCACCTCACCCCACAAAGAATGGCTGCTATCAAGAAATCACACAATAACAAATGTTGGCGGGGTTGTGGGGAGAAAGGAACCCTCCTCCATTGTTGGTGGGAGTGCAGACTAGTGCAACCACTATGGAAATCAATATGGAGATACCTCAAAGAGCTTGGACTGGAGGTTCCATTTGACCCAGCCATCCCTCTGTTGGGTATCTTTCCAAGAGAACTAAAAGAATCATATCACAGAGAAGTATGTGCACCCATGTTTATAGCGGCACAGTTTGTAATAGCTAAATCTTGGAAACAGCCTATTTGCCCATCCGTTGGAAACTGGATAAAGAAGTTGTGGTTTTTCTATAAAATGGAATATTACTCAGCCATAAAGAGCGAGAGAATAGATTCATTCATAGGAAAATGGATACATATTGAAGATATACTCCTAAGTGAAATAAATAAGTCCCACATGTGTAAATACCAAATAGTTTCCCTGGTGTGAATATTCTGCAACAATGCATAAGATTCTAATAAGATTACTGACATTTAGAAATTTGAAGAAAGGAGCTAAAGGTGTAGGGAAGGTGTGATGTGTAGGGGAAGAACAAAAAGGGAAAAGAAAAAAAATGTGAGAGAATGAAAAGATGAAAATAAAATGTTTGTAGATGGGGAGGGGAAGAGGGGGTGAAGGGAGGGCAGAGGTAAGGGGAAAAAATGAGAATCAAGACTTGCCATGTAAAGGTACATGATCCCAACAATGAATGTAACTGTACTGTATCCCTAAAATGTACCAATAAACTCAATAAAATTAAAAAAACAAAAAAAAATGAGATGAATCTACAGGATTACTGTCAAACAATATTAGGTTAAATAATAAATTGCAAAATACTATATAAACCCTTTTTTAGTAAGAATACTTGTAGAATTTTGTTAGCACAACAAATATGTCTGAACAGATACACATTTTACTGGATTGAATAACACACCTTCCAAAATTCATGTACGCACAGAAGTTCAGAATAGAGCCTCATTAATAAATAAGATCTTCACAGCTGTAATCAAGTTAAAATGAAATGATACTGTAGGGGAAGTGGAAAGGGTAAGGGAAAGGAAAGAAGGAAAAAGAAAAAAATATGAGAAAATGAAAAAATGGAAGCAAAGTCTTTGTAAATAGGGAAGGGAGGAGGGGGTGACGGGAGGACAGGGATATGAGGAAAAAATAAGAACCAAGATCTGTCATGTAAAAGTACAAGCTCCCAATGATGAATGTAATTGTACTGTATACCTAAAAAGTACCAATAAATACAATAAAAAAGAAATAATACTGGATTTGGGTGTGACTTAACTTAATGGCTTGTTTCCTTATGAGAAAAGGGATATTTGTACATAGACAAAGAGAAGATGACGTGAAGAGACGAACAAGGAAGATGCTGAGACAACTGAGACAGAAATTAAAGCACTGTATTTTCAAAGAAAGGAATGTCAAGGATAATCAGCAGCCATCAGAAGCCAGGAAGGAGGCAAGGAAAGATTCCCCTCTACAGCCTTCAGTGAGTCAGGGCCCTGCTGATGACTCGTTTTGGGGCTTGCCATCTACAGAACTATAAGAAAAAAACCCATTGTTTTACGCTACTTAATTTGTGGCAATTTGATACATCAACTCTGAGTTGATGCATGTGTTAAAATATTACCAGTCATGATCTGGTGTGATGTTGGCATTCTACACGTTATACTTAAATGGTACTTTTAAAGTTGCATATTTTGATAATCAGGGAAAACTTTTGCAATAGAAAAGTAAAACCTGGAGAGGTAACTCAGTGGAAGAGGGCTTGGTTAACGTATGGAAACCCTAGATTCCATCCAGGAAAGGAAAAAAAAAAGCTTAAAAATTGCACTTACTCTCTTATTTAATAACTATTCTGACATATTTATTCTTCAGGAATATTTACTTTGTGCAAAAAAATGAATATGTAGTGAAAATAAGAGAACTCACATGCAGTTTTTTTAAACAATAAAAGCTGAAACAAACATCTGCCCATCAAAAGGTGATTGCTTAAATTACTGTTGACAAACTTACCATGGAATGTGATAAGTTTTGAAAAATAAGATCCTTATGTTGATACAGAACAGTTATTAAGAGACATTATTAGGGGATGAGGGTTTGGCTCAATGGTTCTGCTGCCCAACTCACTAGTGAAAGGTCCTGAGTTTGATCCTTGGTATCCTCCCCCTCAAAAGAGACATCATTAAATAAACAAAAAATAAAATAAAATAATGGTTTTTCCATTTATGTCAAATGACAGTACAATTTTACTACTGATGTTGTTTTTGTACATCTATATAATAAATGATGTATATTTACTATACATCTTGTCCCACAGAATATATGTATAAATAATTACATTATGTCAAGGATGCATTTTTTTTCTTAAATTCTCCCTTAGCAATTTGCTGAAAATTAAAATATTCGACCTTCAAATTTGTAGAGATCTCCATGCTGTATCATTTACCCTGATGTTAATATCTTTATCCCAGTTTTTAGAATTTCAGATTAAAGAAGTTGCGTTAGAGTAGGCAAGAGTGTCAAAATACTTTCGGTTACTGGAAAATAAAGTGACATACAGAATAATGAATGGCCTACAACATACAGACAAAAACATATGGAAAACAAAATTAATTTATTTTACCACTAATATTTAAGCAAATGGCAGACAATTCAATGAGATGGGAGGAGCCTTGGATGCAAATTGAAATAATTTTCATTTGTCATTTTTCAACCATGGCTTAAACTTTCTGTGATCAAATTCTTGGTATGTATTCAAAGTATAGTTTACCTGAAATTGGACTGTTTATGAGATATATATGCTACTTTTTGACTGATACCAACTACGCACAGTTCACGTTTAAAATCCTCTGAACTCTGATGAGGTTTTCTTCTATTGCAGTCAGGCGCTTTGCATGATCTCCCTCACTACGCTCCCTATTCTTATGATATTAACTATTTGCACTATATTCAATATTTATCCTCTGATCTTCTTATAATTTTAAAAGAAACAAATCTGTAGCTGTTCCCATAAAACTACAAAATGCTGCATAGCTATTCAGGAACAGAAGGAATATTTTTTATCTGTTCTATGACACCTGCCTGCTTTATGAGCTATTCATGTTTCTTCAACCACAGAAGCAACAAAAAATGAATAGCAACATAATAACACTCTTATTTAGTTCTGTACAAAGAATGACTCAGAAAAGTAAAGAATGAGAACTATGCATATCTATAGAAGATCTACTTCTAGAAGTCTTTTATTTTTATTTATTTTTAGCAGTGCATATTAGTTATGCAGAATAGTGGGTTTCATTCAGAAATATTTGTATAGTACAGGCACATAACATACTATTATCCACTCTCTCTTTGCTCCCCTCTCTTGATTCCCATCTTGTTCCTAATACTCATCTGCTAGTCTTTAAAATGGCTTTTAAAGAATATCTTCTAAGGTTACCTGAATTAGCAGTAATTGTGGAAATTGATTTCTCTTAGTAAAGATTAATGTTTATTTGGTACTAAAATTTAAAAATTAAAGAACAAACAATTCTGTATAATGAATTCAAGGGGTAGATCCTCTTAATCCCAAAGTATGGTGTGGTCTTGTGTTCGCTCACATAAGATGTTACAATAACAATCTTTACACAAACTATTTCATAATAACTTTCATTTCAAAACTGACTTTTATAGCTACAACCCTTAAAATAACATTCTCATAATTGTCTCATAACAGGAGAGCCTTAGGAGGTCCAAGGGAAGAAGGGCAAGTGGTGAGGAGCAGGGAAGAGGAAATAGAAAGAAAGAAGATATGCCGCGCACAGGACCTGATAACCCCACTGAATGTAAACTTTACAGGTCTTAACATGAGCCACGACAAATAATGTGAACAAGAATGAAAAGTGGGTTACGAGACCTACAGGAGGAGGGAAAGAGGGAGAGGGATGGTGAAGAGGATAAAAACCAAAAAGAACCAAGCTGTAATACATATATCTAACCGTTTTCCAAGACAATTGATAATTACATGAACTACAAACATGCACAAATAAAATAAAATTTTTTAAAAAGTAAAACAGGAGAGTCTCCTCAGATGCTGGAATGGAGACAAGCAGATTTGACTCCAGGAGCTTCTGCAAGTATGAATTTAGTTAATATTCATGTTAAACGTCTACACCGAGGAGCTTCCTATTGTTCCTTTTTCCTCTGAAGTTTCTCTAGAAATTGGAGATGGTTTCCTGTGCACAGTCCTGGGGGCCAGGGCTTCCAGCACCTGCTTTGCAAGCTCAAGGACCCAAGTTCTATCTCTGGTACCAAACAAACAAACAAAAGCCATAGTCTTTCAGCTTATAACAAAGAAGCAAGTCCTGCTGTCCATTTATAAAGCTTTGGAAGTGGGGGTAATAATCAGTGACTCTAAATTAAAGTTTGAAAATTTCCCGTCCCTTCTCAGTCCCAGAAAAAAATCTTCTCCACCTTTCACCTTACCCTTGAACACACAAATACAAATACACACCCATAACTACATGCACTTTGGCCCTTGCCTTGGCAAAGTCAATAGTATTCTACTACTCCCAAGTGGTAGGCAAGGTATTGTTTGCTCTTACGTTCGCTCTTCTCCCTGTGTGGGGCAATTCTGCTGGATCTTACATGAGATCAGTGAGTGTTTTTGTTTAAAGTGCTCTTTGATACATTATCATATATAATTTGCCTAACCAAATATAGAGATGAAGTGCTATTATTTTATTTCACAGAGGATAACTGCCTTGCTTTGGAATTGCTGAGACCAAAAAGTTCTTAGATTTTAGCTTCTCTGTCCAAAAATAAACATTTTGATACCTAATCTGTCAGTGTCAGCATGGCATAGTTCTACCATAAGACAAATTTCCCCAAAACTGTATATACTTAACATTTCTTCTTAGATTCACAGTTGCTGGGTTATCAAACAAGTTTCTGACTATGGGAAATGCTCATGAGCCCCTTCATGCAGAAACCATATTTGGTCACTTTGTTCCAAAATTCCTTTGTTTTTACAGCATAAATAATAGGATTGAGCATTGGAGGTACAAGAAAATAGAGGTTGCCAAGAATCGTGTGGACGTGGGCTGGAATGCCTCGGCCAAAGCGGTGAGTGAGAAAAGAGAAAAGTGAGGGAGTGTAAGAGATCAGCATGACACAGATATGTGTGGTGCAGGTATTGACAGCTTTGTGGTGGGCTTCTTTTGAAGAGAGACGCATTATAGCCTGGATGATTAGCACATAAGACGAAGCAATGGCTGAGATGTCCAGCGCAACAACCAGCAGAGCCACCACCAGGCCGTACATCCGGTTGACTGTGGTGTCCACACACACCATCTTCACCACAGCCATATGCTCACAGTAAGTGGCTTGGATGGCACGGTTGGCATGAAAGGGCTTGTGCTGGAGGAGGATGGGCATGGGAAGAACAAAGAGGATGGCTCTCACCAAGCTGACGAGGCTGAGGAGCCCAATGCGGCTGTTGGAAAGGATGGTGGCATAGTGCAGGGGCTTGCAGATGGCCACGTAGCGGTCAAAGGCCATGGAGGTCAGGACAGCTGACTGCATGGCAGAAATGGAATGAATGAAGAACAGCTGGACCAGACACCCTTCATAGCTGATCTCACTCTGGCCGAGCCAGAAGATGCACAGTGCCTTAGGAACCGTGGTTGTGGACATGCCCAGGTCCGTCAGGGCCAGCAAGCAGAGGAGCAGGAACATGGGCTTATGCAGGGAGCGCTCCGTGGAGATGGTGAAGAGGATGGTGAGGTTCCCCAGCACGGTGATGAAGTACATGGAAGAGAAGGGGACAGAGATCCACCTGTGTTTGTCTTCCATCCCAGGGATGCCTTGGAGAATGAAGAAAGAGGGGCGGCCGGTGCCATTGCAAGTGGTCATGGTGGCACCCTCGTGGAGTACCTGAGGGGAGCAGAGGAAACTAACTGAGCTTCAGTTTTAAAATTCAAGAGTTACAGACTGGAAAATAAGGACTGGAACACTAAGATACACGAAAATGAAGTCATAATTGTATATACAGTACAGCAGTGTACTGTAATCTGACAGGAGGAGCGATGTAGTATAACACCATCAATATCTATGAGAGTATATTTTATAATGAATGTTTTTATTGAAGACAAATTAATTTCTTAATAAAATAACATCTTAACCCATTTATATATTTTAAAGATGTTTCCACTAAAAATATTATTTGAAGTCTGCAAAACAAAAATGGTTAAAAATACAAAAAAAAAAAATTAAGCTAACTGCAAAGCTTATAAGGAAATCTTACATTCAGAAGTTCAGAAAACACATTTTCTGAGACACCTGAGAGAGAAAGGATCTTTTTTTGATGAGAGCTTTGCCACTGTGGTGAAGTGAACTAGGCAGCGGGATACTGCAAAGCCGCGGCTCAGAGAACAGCCTGCTAGCATGGGAATCCGAAGCCCACCCTCACGGAGAACCACTCACCTGAAGTGAGGCAGTAGGAGAGGGGGCAGCTGGTCCCAGACACCTGCTGTGGATGTGTTCCAGGGAGCAGGCACATGCGTGTGAACGTATATTTCAGCAAACATCCGCAGGGATGCCCACACTCATGGCCCCGCATCTCTTCACTCCTCACTCTCAGGCACTGAGGATCCATAAAGGAGCCCTTTAAGTAACCGAACAAGTGTCTCCCGGGGTATCAAGATTAGCTCTTTGCTATTCTGCACCTCATACACAAGTCACCGCTACCATTAAGTGTACAACTGATCCTGGAGGTGGCCTGGTCTCCCAGGAGATGAGGCTAATTGATCTGAGAGATTCTCAGAATATTCAGTCTTTGCTAGTTTTGGAGGAGCTAGGAAAAGAGTGGCTAAATTCAAAGCTGATTCGGTGGATGAAGGGGGAGGAGAAGTATATCAGCCTTAAAATAGGAGGAGTTAGGGCTGGGGATTTAGCTCAGCGGTTCACTAGCCTGCCTTGCAAGAGCAGGGACCCGAGTTCAATCCCAGGGTACCAAAAAAAAAAAGGAGGACATAGTGACATTCACAACAACACAGAGATAGACTTAGGAAAAACTCTGCTAAGAGAAATAAGCCAGTCACAGAAAGAGAAATGTTACGTGATATTACCCATATCTGGAACCTAAAATAAAAATGCGAAAATGCAAACAAAAAGTTAATAATAGCGCATTACATGCAACATTTTTCTAATTGCAGATTCTCTCACCACAGAGGTGGAATAATGGGTACACTCTCTGAGACGGGGACATGTGAGCCTGTGTCACAAAAGTCACCATCTGAGTATGTGTGCCTCTTATCACACACTGACTTCTGGAGTAATCATTCCGGAGGTGGAAAAGGACTTACTACCCTTACTGATGAGCATCCTACCAAAATTAATAATAAAATAATAATAATAATAGTCTCTAGCCTCTGTCTTTCCCTTCCAACCTCTGTCTCAGATCAGTGGCTTGGCCTTTCATGCACTCCAGTGTTGTGTCTGTAGTCCATCACTCTCTGTCCTGACAACCTCTTTCCTTCTAGACCCACCCCACCCAAGTTTCTAGGTCCACTTGTGGGCAGATAGTTTTTTACATAAGTTCAGAGGAAACAAAGGTATTCAAATTTTTTAAAAGCACTTTACCAAAACCACTGCAAAATGCAGAAGACCAACCAAAGTAACTCAATAGAAGTATGACTCTGAGAGCCAGATTCTAATTCCTGATATAGTGCAAATTCTGCTATAGCCAGGCCCTGTAGAAAGACTTGGTGAGATTTGGGTAAGAGGGAAGAAAGAGCAGAGGAAAGTGAATGGCAAATTAAATGGCTTATGAAAATAATACATTCATGGAAACTTCTGTAAGACTCAGATACACTTGAGTGTAGACACAAACTCACAGCATGTATATAGCTTTCCTCTGAAGGAAGCCATGCTTTAACAACATTCAGAAATCTGGGATTCTATCATGTCTTTCCTCTTGGTTCCAGGTGGTCCTGACAGGTGACAATGGCAGGTAGGTGACAATAGTAGGTAGTGACAGAAAATAATCCTTCTTCCTTCCTTCTTTCTGACATGTGTACAACCCCTTTCTTCTTGGAAGCTGTAACTGAATGCTTAAATTTTAAAGGATACACACAATCACAGCACAATTTGTAGTAAACTCGCTTGTTGCAGATTTAAAAACAAACAATGAGGATTTCTTCCTTGACCTCTTTCCTCACTGAGTTTACTCTTTCCCCAAATCTTACAATACAGTCACTTTTGTCATGTTGGGTATGGAGTAGGCATACAATAAGTAATGAATAAATATAACATTCATAACATAAATGAATGGATAAATTATCAAATAAGTAAATTCATTTAAAAATAAACTAAAGGGGCCGGGGATTTAGCTCAGCAGTTCGGTGGCCTGCCTTGCAAGCGCAAGGACCCGAGTTCGATCCCTGGTAACAAAAAAAAATTTTTTTTAAATAAACAAAAAAGTGTATCCTACCTTGGCTTTTACTTGATTTTTTCCCCCTGCATATATAAAATTTCAAAATCCAACTATGTGGGAAGGATATTCCTACTTTATGAATTTATAAAATTTGGGAGAAGTCCAGACAAATATCAATGATTCATGTTTATACAGTCTTGACAAAATCATAATTAAATGCAATAGAAAGAATATATATCTAAAGATAAAGCTATGACAAAGCAATGTTTGACCCACCAAAAATCATGAATTATAGAACTCTTACATATTAAACAAGAAGGTTATGATGTGTGAGTAGACAATTATTTGAAAGGAATTGCATCAACACAAATGCAGTTTATATGAGCATAAATTATATTAAAAGGATAGTATTACAAAATGGGAAGATTGTGTAGATAATATTATGTAGAATAAATACATATATATTTATCAAATCATCATATTATCATATTATCCCATATCAATTATCGTATTTTCAGACCAAATCTAACTAACTTTTATGTAATCTACTTTGTTAAAACAAAATTCATAAAAAATAGAGCACAATCCATGAATATGGAATCAACATTAAGAAATAAAATATTAACAAAAGCAAGCAGCCTTGTTTGTGCCTTTCCCACGTAGTATTTTCATTCCTTTAGAAATCAATTGCATCGTTCCCAAAACTATTTATGTTTTTATACTATTACTACTTAAATGGATTCTAAATAATGTATCTTACTGGAGAGTATACCCGAAGCTTATATAAATGGTATTGTGTCACTTTCTGCATTCTGGGTTTGGTTCAACGTTATATCTCTGAGATATGGATATCGAACTTGTTCAATGCACCAAATTTATAGTTTTTATTACTACTCGATAGCCATTATGACATAATTCAACAGAGTATTTTTAACAAAGGAAATATTCAAACCAAAAATAATTTCAAAACTACAGGCTGTTTTCTGAACAACCTCCTAATCGATAACATTCATTCTGACCATCGTTTAACTGGAGTGCACAAATGAATGTTTTGCAGGTTGATCTCCTCTGACGTTGGCCAAAAGAGTATAGTGAGAGATTTTTTTAAAATTGTCACCAGCAATTGATCCATGTTGCTCCCTGTTGAGCATAAGACCTCTTGTTGAATTTAAGCAATACACATACCATCCTGTGGCAAAGTCTGAATCAAGATAAAGAAGAGTCAATGAGATTTAATTCTTCCAGCAACATGAGTAATTGTTTCTTCTTTATAGATGTTAACCATGCGCTATAGCTATTCATATTTCTGAGATTTAAAAAGATACAATCCATAATTGCCTATATTTTTAAACATACAATCTGGAATTCCTCCCATCTACCAAGAGCCCTCCTTAAAATCCTCCCTCGAATAACAAAGTCCTCCCCCTCTGAGTTCCTCAATCGTTCTGCTAGAAGTTTTTTTACTTTCTGAGATAGAATAGTAAATCTAATTTTTTTAGTATAGTTATGTTTCTAGTAGTATTAGGTTGGTGAGTTTTATTAATTTCCAAAAAGGAGATAGTCTTCATGGTTGTTTACATTTTCTGTCCACAATATGTAGGACTAATTTCCTTACATTTGGGGTTTTTACTTGTTTATTTTGTTTTTCAGATTCCATAGTTTTGATAGGATTTTTCCATTGAAATGGCTTGTTAATATTGGAATCATGAAGAAATAAAAAGTATACTCTCAAATTATGAACAGGTTGTACCTAAATTCAGGTGGATCATCTTCTAAGAATGGAGGAGTGCAAGATGAAAACCACAGTCGACGCTGCATGCGAAGTAAGTCTGTGTTAAAGCACGAAGGCCAGCTGTTTGAGGGTTCCTGTCACCCTGTACAAGTGTGGGTGGCATTTTCAGGAAACTGTCTTGGAAATCCTTGGACACTTAAAGGGCTGTTAACTAATTGAGTTAAGCAAACTGTTAGAATAACTCCACAGTGGGCCTCAGCATAATTTGTGTGTTAAATTCATCACTCTGCTATGTATCATAAAGCAGGCACTAGATATTTCACATTCATAGAGGCATGATACAGTACTGTCCTACATCAATAATACTAGATTCAGTTTTGGTTTGAAATTTACTTTGTCTGCAAATAAGATTGCTACCCCTTTATCAGAGCTACATTTAATGATATTACTCTAGAATGTTGTCTTTCCAGACAATGATTAAGAGGCTAATAGAAAAAATGGTGCCAGGTACCACAGCAGCAACAGAACTTCACTGTTCTCTGGATATTATTCTTTTCTTTGGTTTTTTTGGGTTTTTTTTTTAATGGAATGTGCTGAATGTCTATAATTTTGTTCAGACAACTGCAGAACCTGGAAAAGCTGTTGCTGCTATTGATGCATAACATACTATTATTAGTCTTTATATATGTGTATATATATATATATATATACACACACACACACACACACACACACACACACACACACACACACACATATTTATAAATTTAATTTTGGGAAATTTTAACGGTGCTGCCAACTTTGGAAAAAGTCATCCCAATTTACTGTGTTGACTTGGCATTGTACAGAAATGGACAACCATATTGGTCTAGAAATGTTAATTTTTTTTTTCCATGCGTACAGGGGTAACACATCGTACTAAATATGTAAGGTCATATCTATGTGGGTTTTATTACAGAAACTAATAAAGTATTCTCTAAATAATGAAAAAAGAATAAGATAAGACTATAAGAGCAAGAAGCAATTTAAATATGTTCAGGGAC
>NW_022900928.1:23473763-23503941 GCF_012274545.1 Fukomys damarensis
GAGGGAGGGCAGGCACAAGGGGAAAATTGAGAATCAAGATCTATTATGTAAAGGTACAGAATCCCAATGATGAATGTAATTGTATTGTATACCTAGATTGTACCAATAAACTCAATAAAAAGAAAAAAAAAAGAAATGGGGAAAAAAAAATTCATCACTCTGAAAAAGCCAGGAATGAGGCAAAGGTCATCATTCACGAGGTGCATATCTTCTGAAGCACTCCCTTGAGAAACCTGCGCTGTGTGTGGCTTTCCCACATTGTAATGTGCTTCTGGACTTCTCACATTGAACCACCAAGCCATCATTCACATCTATTTCAAACCTAAGCCCAGCTCCCGAGGGCCTGGGCTCACAGCCATATCTACCCTAGGGCTGACACTCTCACTGCGGGTACTCTTGGTCTAAGAAAGTGCTGACAATTATTAATTAATTAAATAATAAGTATAGGTACTCTCAATTCATTGAAGTGATAAGTAAAGAGCTCTTTTATAACATCTCTCCTAGCTCTAACAAATGGGACTTTTGCTCATGGAGTTAAGTCTCCCTGGCTTGCTCTTTTAAGCAGAGTAGAGTGCCTCTTACTCTTTCCTTAGGAAAATTCAAGAGAGACAGGCCATTAACAGGTCCCACCATAACTTTATGGGAAATTAGTATGTTGTAGATTTAGCAAATAGGTATAGATGAGCTGCCCTAAATACTTTAGACTATCAGGGGATACACGATACTGGCTTGCTGGAATTAGAAGAGGCAGCAACCACTAGTCTGGGGACAACAGGTGCCGAAGAAGATAAAGGATGAATTCTAGCTTTTCCTGTTAGTTCTTTGGGCATGTAGAGAGTATAGTTACTTCCTGCCCATGAAAATTTCACATATTCTCAGGCGGATCTGTTTGGTATTAATGCCATAGACCAGAGGGTTGAGGACAGGGGGCACAAGTAGATAGAGATTGGCAAGTACAATGTGCACCTGAGGAAGTATTTGGTGGCCAAAACGGTGGGTAAAAAAAGAAAAAAAGGCTGGGGTATAGAAGACCAGAATCACACAAATGTGGGCTCCACAAGTACTAAATGCTCGGAATTGGGCATCTTTAGAGGGCAATCGCAGCACAGCCTGCAGAATAATGATGTAGGAAGTGGCAATAAGAACCACGTCCATGCCAGTGATCGAAAGTGCTACGGTAAGACCGTAAATGGTGTTGGGGTGGATGCTGGCACATGCCAGCTTGGCTATGCCCATGTGCTCACAATAAGTGTGGGGAATTACACGGTGTCCACAGAAAGGTAAACGCTCAATGAGGATGACAAAGGGGAAAACGAAGAGAAGGCCGCGAATCACACACGCCAGACCAATCTTCCCGATCATGGTGGCATTGAGGATAGACGTGTAATGAAGTGGACGACAGATAGCCACATAGCGGTCAAAAGCCATAGCCAGCAGAACAGCTGACTCAGTGGCAAAAACTGCATGAACAAAGAACATCTGGGTGAGGCAGCCATGATAGGAAATTGTGTGGGACCTAAGCCAGAAGATTGCTAACATTTTGGGCAATGTTGTTGAACAGAGCACCAGGTCAGTAATGGAAAGCAGGCACAGGAAGAGGTACATGGGCTCGTGCAGTGATCTGTCTGTCGTGATGATGTACAGGATGGTGCCATTGCCCACCAGAGCACAGATGTACATGGAGCAGAAGGGAATGGCGATCCAAATATGCTGTTCTTGCATCCCAGGAATTCCGAGTAAAATAAATGTAGAAGGGTGGAAGGTGGTGTCATTGGAGCCAGATGTGGAAAGCATACTGAAGCAGAAAAGAGCCTTTATATTCCTAAAAGCGGTTAGAAAATAAAATGATGTCATCTACAATGCCATTTGTTTCTTCAAAGCATATATTGGATTTCTTGCCCCTTTTATTCCCACAAATTCGACTGAAATTCATTCCTTTTTCTTTTCTGGCCAAGGCTATTATAGTGATTTTGTAACTAATAAGTGCTTATCCCACTTCCAGGATTTCCTCCTCCCAGTGAAGTCTCTTCATTGCTGCCCAAATGCTGCAACATTAATATAACAAATCAACTATAATGCAGATGTTAACCTTTCATAGTGTGTGCTGTACAGCCTGTCCTGCACTCACCAGTCAGTCCAGAAGACACATAGGTAATGCACTCGCCTACATCTCCAAGAAGATGAAATACTTCCTGCGAGAGGAAGAAAAAGAAGGGCAGAGATGTGGAGCTGACAGGTGAGTGAAATTAGGGCTTTCTCAGAATGGCTGCCTGTGGTTTGAGATCATGGCAATAGAAAAGGAGGAAAAAATTCGCAGCATCTTGTCTTGGGAGAACCCTGCACACAGTCGAGTAGATTCACCATTCTCTGCTTGTCGAACTTGTCTCTGGGCATCAAAGATTCTTGTCTTTTAGAAGAGACATTAACATTTAGCTCATCCAGCCACTCTTCCCTAGAAAGAATTTTAAAATGTGGCAGGAACAAAGAATCAAAGCGTTTCACAAAGACTATCTTCCTTTAAATCTCTACTCACGGAAAGGAAACTGCAACATTAAAATAGTAACTAATGGCGCAGTATAGATTTTGTTTGCTTTCGCAATTGCAATGTATATGCCTCATTTACTGCTATAATTTATATTGAGTTGTTGTAAAGTATATAGATAGCATTAGTATAAGTTTTAATTACTAACAAAATCACTATCGTTGTGGTTGCATCGGCAGCACATATGCAAAATCATTATTGTTTGTATTTTAAATCCACAACAAGCATGTTTACTACAAATTGTGATTTGTGATTGTGTGTATCCTTTAAAATTTGAGCATTCAGTTACAACTTCCAAGGAGAAAGGGATTGTACAGATGTCAGGGCCCATCTTGGAAAAATATAAATGTTTTGGTTTCTATCCTTGTAATGTCTGCTCTTTTAAAACAACAGATAAACCAATATGAGGTAATTTTGTTACATAGTTAAGAAATATGTTACTAAGTATTTGTGATTCAGTAATTTTATGTTGCTTGAAGGTATCCTGAGAAAACAGGTCACCTGGCAGTTACTTGTGCATCTCTGCTGCCCAGAAGCTGATGTTTTCTCTATGCAGCCAACCTCAACTTCAGATCCTGAGTTGGAGGAAGTTTCTCTTTTCATTGTGCCAAGGTCTATAATCACAACCCACAATAAATGTTCTTTTCTTCAATTTCTTAGGCTTCCAAACTTATAAATATATAATAGCGTTTCTTGGGTTGCTTTATTTCATTTCTTTGTTACAAAATTTTACTGTCAGTATCTTGTGTAACGAATTATTCTTCTCGTTGTTTCGCGTATATTGATGAGTAAGAACACACATGCTCAGTGACATATTAAGCAGACAATTTAATAAGAATACATAATTATTCAAGTAATCTCCATCATATGCATTAAATACTGTACTGATTAGGCTATGAAAAGACTCACATAGGCAATTTCTACCCAGAGAAGTCTTCCTGGGGGAAATGAAATTTAGACTCCAAATCTGGGTTAAATGCGTCAATCTTCTCTCGTAGAAATGTACTCCCAGAATTGTCAGCCTTCTGAAGCTCTCTCTCTGGGGTCCAGTCTGAACAATAAGATATCAAGACTTAAGTTTAGACTCTCAGGGTTCAAAGTATGGCTGCACTGCAGTACGTGCCAACTACATTCCTTTTATTATTTTTTGTATCCTTCAGTCCTCAGTTTCACATAATAATATTTTTTAGGATTTTGTGTATGGTTGAGAAAAGTTATGCAAAGAATACCAGTGTAATATAGTCTTATAACTAAACGCCTGTCAGGTTTAATAGTTATTTCTCGTGATTTTGAAATCTCTGAGTCACCTCTAAGAAAGAGGAAACCTCATTTGAAAATCTTATACTGAAAGATGTAAGGCCAAGGATTTAGCTCAGTGGTTCCACTGCCTGCCTTGTAAACACAAGGTCCTGGGTTCTCTCCCTGGTACCAAAAGAAAGAGAAAGAAAGAAAGAAAGAAAGAAAGAAAGAAAGAAAGAAAGAAAGAAAGAAAGAAAGAAAGGAAGGAAGGAAGAAGGAAGGGAAGAAGGAAGGAAGGAAGGAAGGAAAGAATATGGTTTTCTTAAGTCTGTAATCCAGGATGAGGCAATATGGTTTCACTCCTTTTTAAATCAAGGATTTTCTTTAAAGATAGCAGAGGATGGTCCTCAGTTAAATAGGTTAGGTAAACTCCCAGGAGATGAAGCGGGATGATTCACAGAATATCCTAATATCATCAAACTGCCAGAATCATTGGAGTTTCTTCATCAATTTCCCTCAAGGTCAAGGAATTATCATGGCATTTGGTTTCCTTTGATTCAAAAATAACAAGTGTGTTCAACGCTTGTGCCTTGATTTTTCCCTGGGGTGGGGGGAAGCACCTGGGAATTTGTGGTTTGAAAGGTGTAGGGGAAGCAGAAAGGGTAGGGGAAAGGAAGTAAGGGAAAAGAAAAAATATAAGAAAAGGAAAATATGGAAACAAAGTCTTTGTAAATAGGGGAGGGGGGAGGCGGTGAAGGGAGGGCAGGGGTATGGGGAGAAACAGAACCAAGACCTGTCATGTAAAAGTATAAAATCCCAATGATGAATGTAACTGTACTGTATACCTAAAATGTACCAATAAACTCAATGAGGGGGAAAAAAAGAAATCAACCAATAACAAATGCCAGCAGGGGTGAATGCAGGGAAGAAGGAACCTTTCGCCACTGTTGGTGGGAGTAGAGACTGGTGCAGCCAGGGAGGAAATTAGTGTGGAGATTTCTCAAAAAATAAAACTAGCAGTTCCATTTAAAAACAAAAACAAAAAACAGAATTTGTGGCTTGGTGGGTTTCTAAAGTTTATGCACATGAAATTCTAGGATTATCCACATGAAGAAAATTAAATACAGAAAGTATCAGCTATACTCAGACAACGTGGGGACACAAAATCAGGGGTCTTTGGTGCAGTCTAACCTTTCTGGGGATATTGTGAAGGTCTAGGCACTCAGGAACAAAGTTGCTCACTAACAAATGTATATAGCTTCACCATACCTGGCTGGTGTAAGTGAGAAGAGGCAACTATTATATGTCACTAGAGTAACTACTACAGATATCTCATGTCCTAGTGTTGTATGCTTCTAATACACAAAACAGAATTTATTTTAAAGAGGAAAAAGAAATGCTGACCTCATTGTTTTAAGAAAGGCTCCTGCTAGAGATCCATCTTATTTAGCTGAACCTACAAGGAGAACAGCCAGAGGCTAAAATCTCAAATTGCAGCAGGACAGATTCAAGTGAAAAGCAAGGAGAATTTACTGTGATAGATGCTAATATGCATAAGGTCTATACAAATATCTGAGGGATCCAAGGAACTGTCCTTTCTATAATGGAGTCAGGGAGCTAACTAAGATGATCTCTAGAGGACCCCAAAACATTAGCATCTCTGTATGATTGTCATTTCTCCTAGTCTTTCCCTAGCTCTCTTCCTGGCTGAAGAGAACTGTCCTGAGCCCAGTTTCCTGCTCACTTCATCTATTTAACACTCACCCCATCCTAGGTAGTCAGCAGCACAGAAGACTTGATCCAGCACAAGTAGCACAGCTCCTGGATCTGAAGTCTGGGCCTATTTATCCCTGTGGTGCAAAGACTTTTTAATCCAGTTAGGCAGCGCATGGCTCAGAACACCCGGGGTAACAGCTGCTACACAGAAATGAATTTGCAGGTCCAGACTCTGGGGAGACATGGCAGTCAGTGCAGGATCTTTCAAAGTGACTTATTTTAAGATAGAGGAAAGAAGTCACCGCACCCTGCACCAAGGGACTGTTGGATATTTAGACAAAAAATGTAAGCAAGCTTTGCCAGACTGTTGGGAAAGCAATTCAAGAAAGGAGGAACATGAAGTGGGGCTACAATTGGAAAGGATATATCTTGGGGTGGAATTTTCCCAGCTTCCTTTTGTTCTCCAACCTCGTAACACGGATGAGTTGCTTTCCAGAAAAGAATCACTATGCCTAATCTGAATTCTTCTAGGTTGACTTTGAGTTTGATTCATTATTTCTCCTTAACATTTATGCATGTTTATTAGGCTAATTCCTTGTCTTCTCCTCTTCACCTAATTATACTAAGATGGCAAACTATTTAATCAACATTATTGCTAATTGTGGGCCATCCCAGAATCTACAAAAGAAAAGACATATATTCAGTTGTTAATATTCAAATCAGTAGTTAGGAGGAAAAGCCCACACTGTGTTTATACATTTGTTAGTCATCATCATATTGACAAAATTTTAGAGCTATGAGATTAAATGAGATCGCTGGGGATTTAGCTCGGTGGCATCGCCACCTGCTTTGTAAGCATGAGGACCAGACTTCGATTCTTGGTACCAAAAAGAAAGAGAAAGAGAGAGAGAGAGAGAGAGAGAGAGAGAGAGAGAGAGAGGAGGGACCCTGTCTCAAAACAACAAACAAACAAAAAGGCCATAAAGTACACAGACACTTTTGGGTGGTGGTCTACCAAGTAGACCGAGGCCAGTGACCACCCCGAGCCTGCAAATAATAACCACCACATCACAAGAGGCAGAATAGAGGCAGGAAGCTGGCATCGTGTCAGAAGTCCAGGAGTGGGGGCCGGGGATTTAGCTCAGCGGTTTGGTGGCCTGCCTTGCAAACACAAAGACCCAAGTTCAATCCCCGGTACCAAAAAAAAAACCCCGAAACAAACAAACAAAAAAGCAAAAGAGAATGAGTATATAATATATATAAAGAGCAAAAGATCCTGGTGTGATGGGGCATTATAATACCTGCTTGAGAGGCTGAGGCAGAAGAATAACAAGTTTGAGGCCAGTCTGAAAACTTTAGCAAGACTCTATTTCAAAAAAATGTTTTGAGTCTTTAAAAATACCTTATAGAGGAAACATGAACCCTTGGGTTCAGTCCCCAGTACTACACACATACACACAAAAATCAAAGATTTAAACTCTAGTATAGAGTTTACATGATGAAGAAAGAACCAGTGAAGGAGGCAAATAAAGTAGAAGAAAAAGTGTGAAAGACAAGTGAAGAGTATAATTTAAAAAGATAAAAATGTACATAAAATTATATACAACATTTCTAATAGATAATAAGAAGACCGAGACTTCTATTTTTACTATTGTAATGATTATTGTCCTTGACTAAAACAGAATTGGGCAATGGTAATATGAAAATCAGGTAGGAGTGAGTTGAAGAAAAAATGAGACAGAAGTAGAAATAGTGGACAGAGACCTCTCCTTCAGGGAGTTGTATTGCAAAAGAAAACACAATTGGGGGTAATAGATGGAGTGGAACTGGAATCAAGAAATAATTTTAACTTGAGAGAAATATTATAAAATGTTTATTCTGATAAAGAAAGATCCAACAGAGAGGAAAAGTTAATAATGCAAAACTGAGGAAAAAATTGTTGGACCCATGGCTGCACAATGTAGTACAGAATTAGATTCAGATATGATTGCTATGAAAAAAAGCACAGTGAATTGTGTACTTGGGAGGAAGGTAATAATGAAAGAGAGAGAGAAAGAGACTGAGAGACTGAGATTTCTGTATGAAACTTTAATTCTAAGAACGGACCATAACATAATGTTGCCAAGGGGAAGAATAAAGAAACAAAGTAAATATATGTGAAAAGAGAGTAAAATATATTTATTATTGATGCTTAAAGTTCTAAGGTTGTTGAATTGGGATTTGAGAGAAAAAGTGCTTGGGGTGATGAGCTAGGAACTAAATGTCTAGAATGTGTAAATACAAACTCTAAAGTGTGTATCTGAGGTAGGGCAGTCAAGATATTGGAAGGAAAGGTCAGAGTGCTGAGAATCAAATGTACCCCTGTTATCTGTTATTGCATAAAATTAGCCCCAAAACATAGTAATTTCAAAGCAATTTATTATCATTTCTTGTGGTTCTATAAATATACTGAAATCGGTGGAACGTTTCTGAGTTGGGCTATCTGTCGGGTGGCTGCAGTCTGATTTTGATGGAATTGCACTCATCTCTAAGCATAACCAGAATTTATGTGGTTGGTGCTGGTTGCTAAATTGAAACTCAGTCAGGACTGTCAAGCACATGACCTCTCTGTCATTTGGGATTTCACAGTGTGGTGCTTGTGTACTAGAAAGTATAAAAGAAGTAAATGTGTAAAAACACCAATGAAAAGTGGCAAGATTTCTTCTAACAGTGTCTCTGATAACCCCAACACTATTTCTATTTTTCAAGAAAATTGTTAAGGCCAGTCCTCAGTAAAAAGACAGGAAATAGATCAGATCTTTTGAAGGAGTGTCAAGTAATATCGCAGAAAAGTTGATGGCATACAAGATATTCTTCTGGCCATTCTTGGAAAATAAAACTTGCAATATTCCATTCTCTAGCCATAATATTATATATCTCCTCCTACATCCAGAGTACATTTACCATCTCTGAATATTCATGTCCATTATGGTATTAATTCAAAGTACAGATCTTATAAATTGAGAGTGGAGTGCTTTTTACCAGGAACTGAGAATAAGGGGAAGTGAGCACAGGGAAAGATGGGTTGGTGGGTTCAGTTGGTGTGTTCCAGTTCTACCAGGAGGATGTTTGGTATTCTATTGAACAGTGTGGTGAATATAATTAGTAATGCATTGTTTATAATCAAAGAGAAGATTTTTATGTATTCACCACAAAAGATAAATGTTTAAGGTGATGAGTATGCTAATTACACCAATGGGATCTTTGCCCAATTTATAAACAGATCAAAATGTCACACTGTACCTCATAAACAGGTACAATGATCATATGCTAATTAAAAATAAATTTCAAAAAAGTGTAAATATGACTTCTGGAGTTCAGTTCTTTCAACAGAGCTCTTTGAATGCAGTTCTTCTCAATTTTAAGAACAACAAAGTAAATAAATAGGTTATCTGCCACCTACACAGCCAACATACAATGTGATATTTGTAGAATAACTGCAATAGATGTGTATGTGTTAAAAATAATGGCTCCATAGAACAATTATGTGTTCTTATAATTCTAAAATTCAAACTCAAATGTATTACCATTTCTTACTAAGGACATGGTCCTGTTACCTGAGGATGATTATAGCTTGACAAGAGCTTATAGACAACTGGCTCAATATTTTGTGTCATTTTTGTTTTTCAATTCAAAATCACATATATTGAAGTGTGATTAGCTTTCTCAGCCTTCTGCCTGCTGGAGGAGGTTGTAGATTCAAAGATTTCCTTTCATTTGCAATGACTATGCAGCTTTAAGTAGAAACTGATGGTGCTTTCATCTACACATCTCTCTTAAAAGTTGAATGGAGGGAGGGAGGAGGAAAGAGAGGGAAATGAGATTTTAAAAGGGGAATTGTAATGAGCTGTGTACATGTACCAAGTCCCTATGAGAAATGTGATTATTATACACTACAAACATATAATGTGTATGTGTGTATGTGTGTATATATATGAGAAAGGATAAAAAAAAGATGGAGGGTGGGTGAGGAGTGAGAGGGAAAGAGGACAAAAAAGGAATTGGTGTTTCATGAGCAGGTATCAACTTCCCACTACAAATATGTACCAATGAAAATAAATACTGAATTATCTGTGAAAAACTAGAATTTATTCCATTAGAGAAAAGTTATACTTCTAAATATCTCCTAGAAAGTACATCACCTCACTTTAGTGGAGTATTAGGGTGTTAAGGGGAAATATTTTTGAGATTCCTAGAGGCCCTTTGTCTAGTTGAAAATGTTAGTAAAGTGCATCCTTAAACAAATTCTCTGTTCTTCTTTTCTTTTTCTTTCTTCCCATTTCTAAATGTCAGTAATCATGTAGAGGTACAAGATCCCAACAATGAATGTAACTGTACTGTACCCCTAAAATGTACCAATAAACTCAATTAAAGCTGAAAAAGAAATCTCTGTTCTTAATAGAACATTCTTCTCATGTTTCTTTATCTGTGCCCCATCATATGTGGTATAAAAATAACATTGCACTTTTAGTTCTCTACCTCAAAATTCCCTTGGCCAAATGCACCAGGACATTAGGTACATTTTCTATTTTCTGTGTTTCTGCTTTTGGAAATTTTAATTAGACTGGATGTCCCAGATGTCTTACTGACATAGCTGGCAATTGTCGGTTGTGGTCTCAGTTGGGGGATAGTCGCTCCAGTATTTAGAAATAGCTTTTCCGTATTACTTGGCGTACTCACAGCATAGTAGCTAGGGTCTAAAGGGAGCCTACAATGATCAAACATTTTGAGAGACCCAGGTGGAAACTGAAAAGATTTATATGACCTACTCTCAGAAACCACAGAAAGTAACTTCTACTGGATGTGTTTGGTCAAGGAATTTCTGAGCCCCATGCAGAGTCAAGAAAAGGAAGACTGGACTCCATTAATGTGGAAATGGGAAGAAGGTCATAGCACGGAAAAGTACAGAAGATGAAAAGTACATGTGGCCATCTTTGTAAAATGCAATGTCATTATCGAATTATTAAAGAGACATCTATGTACACGTGAAAATCACCAAGAATTATAACAAGGGTTGGGTTTTTGGCTTTATTTTCTTTTATTTTTGGAAAAAGCAACACTATGCCAGAAGACAAAGAAGAAAGAGTTACCTGGCTCAACAGATAAATACTGCAAGTAGAAATGAAACAAATAATATATTTTGATGATATAAGACTTAAAAGGGAGAAGTTTTAGTGTGGATGAAGAATGGTGGTCCCAAAGGAAATAAAGGAGACATAACCCCCTTTTAGATCTTAAAAATTACCACAAGAACCAGGCCTGTGGGTTTTTCAAAAGACCATGACTTTTCTAATCTGAAAGCACACAAGATTTCTGAAGATCGCAGTCACTTGGAAGACTATTAAAGAATGGAGAGGTCCACCGAAGTATGACACAGCCTGGAGCTTTGCACTTTAAGTTCTCCAAGTGATCCTGATACCCACTGCAAGTTTGAGAACCAATATCTTAGAAGATTAATGTCCTGTAAAGAATTCTTCAAAAGTATAATCATTTCCTGTTATCTCTACAAGTTTTTATGTGGAAAGTTCGACAGAAGGTTTTCCAAAATTGTGGTTTTACTCACCACTTTTACCTCGTTTATAAGAATAATCCATCTCTATAATACAGATGAGAAGCTATCCTATGTCTTACAAGTCTTATATGAAAATGAGATGTTAAACCTCCCTCTGATCTATCTTTTCATGTCTTCTTCAACCTTGTATTGCTTCTCTTGAAATTTACCTGCTCTTCTTTTCTTACTGCTTCCAATAAACCTTAGTAGATTTGTGTTAACATGATATAAATTCTCACTTTTAAAAAATGAGAAATACTGCAAAACCAATTTTCTTTCCTAAGCCCTCAGCCTCTTGTCGACCCTTTAGAGGAGAAGAGTAGTTTGATTTTGTCCCGAATCTGCTTGGTCTTCACCCCGTAGATGATTGGATTGGTCGCTGGAGGGATGGACACGTAGAGGTTAGCAAAAAGTATGTGGAAGCAGTGAGGAATATTGTGACCAAAGCGATGTGCAAGGACAGAGAATATGGCTGGTGTGTAGAACATAAGAATGACACAGACATGGCAACCGCATGTGCTGAGGGTTTTCTGTCGGGCATCCTGGGATGGAAGGTTAAAGACAGCACGAAGGATGAGAACGTAAGAAATTCCAATGAGGACTAGATCTGAAGTGACAGTCATTATAGGAACAGCGAAGCCATACCAGATATTGATGGAAATATCTGCACAGGCAAGCCTGGCAATACCTATGTGCTCACAGTATGTGTGGGGAATAATAAGTGTCCCGCAGAATGGTAGTCGCTTTAATAGGAACACACAGGGGAAGACGATACAAAAGCTCCTGCTGATTATGCCCATCATGATTTTCATAATAATCTGACGTGTGAGAATAGAGGTGTACCTTAGGGGGAAGCAAATAGCAACGTAGCGATCAAATGCCATGGCGAGCAGTATAGCAGAATCCATGGCAAAACCGGAGTGGAGAAAAAACATCTGAGTAAGACATCCAGGAAATGTGATCTCCTGGGGACCCAGCCAGAAGACACTGAATGTTTTAGGTACAGATGCATTGGACAGGATGAGATCTGTAGCAGCCAGCATGGAGAGGAAAAAGAACATGGGCTCGTGGAGGCTGCGCTCCGTGAAAATAAGGTAGAGAAGAACACTATTGCCTATAAGGGCCACAAGGTAGAAAATAAAGAAGGGAATCCCGATCCAGATGTGGAACTGCTCCAGCCCTGGGATTCCCAGCAGGATGAAGGGGCCTGGATTGAAGCTGCTCAAGTTGAATGGGGCCATTATGGTCATGGTCGGATGAATCTCATAAACAGAAAATAAAAATTGCATGACTGATTATTACAGTCATCTAAAGACATTTACATCTAAGCCTTCTTCAATATGATTCTCTCACTTTCAGTTTGTAGGAAATGATCAACTGTCCCTCATCTCTTTTCATTCCTAATAAATAGCTGCCAAAATTTCAGTCACAATTTTAAAATCTAATAACAATGCTATGGGAATATTTTCCCAGAGACAGTCATATAACTCAGTCCTAATCCTGCTTACCTATCAGCAATCCATGAAGCTTTCTATGAGAATATGTACATAAAATAATATTAAGCAGAGACCTATTTAATTGAAATTTAAGAATTTGAAGAAAAATTCAATGTGAAATCCCAGCCAGGGAGAGTGGTTATTAGTGTGTAGAATTGCAAGGAACTTAACAAATGCAGGCACAGCTTCTAAAACCTCAGCTCCTCTTCCAGTCTTTTTTCTTCTTTCTTTCACCTTTCACACTAAAAATCTGCTTGATTCTCATTACTAGTATGGAAAAGTTGACCATAAACAGCTAAAAGTAGGGAATTACACCTTGCTTACCAACCTTCAAAGTGTTAAATACAATAAAATGATCTACAACTCTGCATTTCCAAATTCTTTGTTGGCTCTCCCGATGTGCCCCAAACTGTACATTTCCTTGAATCTATTAGTAGTATTTTTGTCTTTGATCACACTACCTTAGACCACAAAATCCTGATTTTTGTCTTTATTTGATTACTGATGATTTTTCCCTTCTCTCCTAAGACTGGGAATAATTCTATGGCACACGCTACAAGTGTATAGCTCGGGGCCCCTCAGTGCTAAGCTAAACACAAGACGTGTCTTCCAATAATATCTTGATAATGAAATAGAATAATTCACTGTCTATCCTTTTTTGTATTTTTATGGTAAGTGTGTCGATTTGAAGGTTTACCATCTGCACTCCTAAATTAATAACTATCCTATGACAATCATTAGTAACAGAATAATATCCTAAGACCTACTCTAGAATGCAACTGTTCTACTCCATTATATTTGTAAGCTATACCATGCCCTATCATCCAAAAGAACAGACACTCTCTTGCAAAACACTAACAAATACAAACCTATGCTTGTACACGTAAGATAACCTAAAAGTCTCTAAGCTGTGGCATGGCCAGTCCTAAATATATCAGGACTATCTATTGACTTTAACATATCTTACATTGTTAGAATTTTTGACCTCCCCCTAAAAAAAAAACAAAAAAAAACTAGAAATATTGTGAGGAGAGACATAGAAAGAATTCAGAATTCATTTCCTAGCTCTTTTAAACTATTCTTTTACAAAGCAACAAACCTATATTCACAAATTTAATCTTGGCTTCCCTGCTTTCTGGAGCCCACCCTCACACATCTCCTTCTGTCCCCTTGCCATCAGCTCCATTTCTCATCAGCTGTGTTCTCCACTATTTTTACTCCCTCTAATAGTCCCACACTGCTATCCACCAGTTGATACCTTGGAGTTCCTGGTCCGGACACTGTTTTTGCAAAGGCGGGATTAGGAACACAGAATGCAGAAATACAGCAGGCAAGAGAAAGACCAAAAAACAGGAGAAGCAACCTGAATGTCAAGAAGGGTGGACAAAGGGAGAAAAGGGAAAGACATGGGATCATGCTCATGGTAGTAAGAAAAAAATACAGAGCTTGGAGGCCCTGTGAAAATATATAGCCCTCGATTTCTCTGTGGATTAAAGGAAAGTTAAAACAGAGAGCCTCTGAGCAAAGGAGACCTGTTAGCCTCAGGTCCCAGTGCACTAAGATATTCTAGTGTAGGAGAAAAGACTCAACCAAATGAATATTTTTCCAACTTAGGAACATGTTATTCTGCTCTGATCACAGTGGCTTGGGTATCTTAGAACCCAGGAAGACAGTGTAAGGACAAAAATGTGAATTACCTTTCTCCCTTTCTGTTCCAACATCCATATCAAATACTAGTGCAACAAAAGACAGATTTACAAGAGAAAAACATAACAAAGTAATTTAATCAAAGTTTTAGTTGACACTGGAGACTTTAGAAATAAAGACTGAAATATTCAAGGAAAACTATATGTTATGCTTAGGTTCCATAAAGAATGGACAGCCATGTATAAATGTGCTGGGCAAAAAGGGTCTGGTCCAGTAGTATTAAACAGGTGCAGGAGGTTGCTAAACAAGGTCTGTTTTCTCATATGCTCCTTGGCCCCTGTTTAGCATTTCTTTGCCTCTTGGTATGAGGTAGAGCCCTTCAGAAATGAAGATCTCCAAAGTCTTTGTAAATAGAGAAGGGTGAAGGGGTGAAGGGAGGGTAAGGGTATGGAGAAAAGACAAAAGCAAAGATACATCATGTAAAGGTGTAAGATCCCAATGATAAATGTAACTGTACTGTTTGCTTTAAATATACCAATAAACTTAAAAAAAAAAAGAAAAAGAAATGAAGATCTCATGGCCTGCCTTCAAGGGAGGTAGATAGAAGAGTGACCTTGTTATGTTTTATTACTTTGTGGGAGAGCACTAATTCCTGTGACCTTCCCTGAGGAAGAATTCTAGTTTCTCTGCCATGTTTCTGAGGATAAAGAGGGAAAAGAGACAGAGAGAGGGAGGAGGTCAGAAAGAACTTTATCTGAGGTCCTATCAATTCCTTCATTTCAAAGTTCACGATTTGCCAAAGAGCTGTACTTTTCACTATCGTGTGCTGATACTAACAGTAGCATACCTGAATTTTTCCTTAAAAATTACCTTTCTTCTTCTGGTTTGACCAACAACTTGGTAAAGAAACTCCACAAGAGTTAGAGCTACTATGTTCTGTGGCCCAGTCTAGTACTCCTACAATTCCTTATAATAAAAGCCATTTTAACTTCTGAATCCTTGGCAGAAATTATTTCACGATGGGTGATAGATCAATCAATGCTTTTTGAATTGAAATAAATCCATTCTAGGTGACAAAGCTCTGGAGATATTTCTCATTGTAACTGGCATCTGTGCAGATGTGAAGAGGCTGTTCTTTGCGATGATTTATTTCATGGTCAGGCTTGCCTGACAATTCTTTTGATCTTGCACAGAGGTCCATTATTTAGAATACAAGCCACTAATTTATTTGTGTAGGGTAAATCTGTAAAACAAATTACATGCAAGTATGAAATCCTTAGTACCTGGGTATTCTGTTTAATCCTTTCAACAGTAAAATGTTCCATAAATCCTTCTCTTCATGTAGTGAGGAAGTCTAGTTTCTAAGGCTAGTGCCAAAAATTCAAAGTTTACTCATTGCCTTCCTTTGTACAAAAACAAAACATGTAACTCTTCTAGGAATCAGATTTCACATCTATAAAAGAGGAATAATAACTTGGAAATATTTATTTTAAGCACATATTACAAAAAAATTGGAGATGAAACAATTATCACCATAACTATAGAGTAAATAAGTCTCTGATTTCTCCCAAATTTTCTATTTCGGTTGAATTATGAATCCAGGCGGATTCCCCCAAGCATAATAGACTTCAACTCTTAGCTAAAAAATCTTTTCATTTCTCAGTAAATATTTACAGAGTGTCTATTATGCTAGGACTGAACTGTGGAATGCCGAGATCCTTTCGGACAATGGGAGCAAATAAATAAGACAGACACTAACCTAGTCTTCGGTGACTTAATAAAGAGAAGGCACAGGCATTTTAAAAACTAAAAGTATAAACAATAACCTTACCAGAGATGTGATGAACCTTGAAATTAAAAGTACTTATGCCATATACGTGAGATAGTAATCTAGAATACAGGATTAAAAGAAGGATGTCTCAGGAAGGAGCTGATTGAGCTCTAAATAGGAGTTACCAAGCAAAGAATAGTGAAACAAAGAAGGCAAACGTTCATGTATTTGAGAAGGTGAAACTAGGCATGTATGGCGGCCGTATGATATTAACTCCCTAACAGTAGTATCTACCTGATCTTTGGGGTCATTTTCTACAGAGAACGTTATTGATGACCCCTGCAGTAGGTCTCAGTCTCCTGTGAGACAATATGGTGCGAGCTGAGAATGAGAAAGAAAAAGAGAACAAAGACACAGACACAGAAATGTAGAGTTGAGGGCAGAAGGTGGGCCTTGGGCTGATCTAAGCTGCTCTGGGCAGCAAAGACAAAGGGAGCCTAGGACATCCAGGATTTATGATTGTAAGTGTGGGAAGAAGGTGAGCGAGGTATGTTTGAAGACATCTAGTGATACAGTGTGGAGCATCTGTGATACATCTGGCAGTAGTGGATATACAAGCAGGGTTGTTGAAGGGAAGCACTGCTTATCTTGTTTAGAGAGAACTAACAGGTACTAGGACATAGGGTCAGTGAGAAACCATAATTCAGGGGAAAGGATTTTAATTGGGGTCAAGCTGACCTCAGCTGCACTTTAACTCAGCAGAGCCCTGACACTTCACAGACCAGGTCTTAGTTCTCCATGGCAGCCACTGGGGGAGGAGCCCAGCCCACCATCTGACATGCCCATTGAGTCATGTAAGGCCTCAGTCTGACTCCTAATGTAAAACAATATAGCTGAATTACAGAAAAGCAAGAAGCATGTGCCTCTTACAGCTTACTAGTACTGGGAAGGAATGTCTGCTACAATTTTCACCAACTTCTCCAAAATACAGAGTGAACTTAATAAGATTCGAGATTTTTTTTAGCTGAGCGTGTAAAAAAGAAAGGGAAGTTTAGGAGATAAACAAGATGTGGCTGAAATGTACTGTGGAATCTTAACTGGTTAGAGAAGGAAGAAAAGAGAGCTTGTAATGTCTTGGTGGAAGAGATTTCTAAGTGTGAATATGCATGACACACTTATTGAGGGTACAATGTTTGCTAGGTATTTTCATTGGGTGGAGTGTAAGGAGACCCAAAGGACAAGTTTTAGAATTCAAAGAACACATGAAATAGGTGTTGGGTAGATAAATATAGAAACAAATAAATATGACAGTTTTTAACAGTAGCACAAAGAAATCAGCCACTCTGTGAGTCTCTTTTGAGCTGCCAAAGGGGAGTGCAGACAACAAAGAAAATGTCAACCAAGGCACACAGGTATGCACACACACACACACACACACGATCTCATATCGGAATACCAAGTTCAGTCTTTCCCATTCTTACTCACTATGCTTTAATGTGATCCTCATGATTGAGTATGTGACTTTATTTCTGCTGGGGATATTTAAGCAACAGGTATTGCTACCCTGGGACAGAGTGTGGGCGGTTCCCACTCAGCTTCATCCAGCACACACTACATATACGCCAAGTCTTATTTTATATAAATAACATAAATGTTGGGTGAGACAGTGTAAGAGAAAACCTTCACTATCGAAATTACTTGTTCAGTGAGTCAAAAGTGCAGATAAAGGGTAAATAAACATAAATACGTAAATGTCATGATATAAGTAACATGTGAGATTTGGAGTTTCAAGGAACATTGCTTTTTATTTAATCTTTCAAAGATCTGAAAGAAGAACAATATTTATGCATAATCCTGAGGGCAATGGAATCATTGAAGAGTTTCGAGGTATAAGGTGCCACAATTGCTTGTAAACTGTAAAATTGTTTGTAAACTGTAAATTGGAAGGGTCAAGGTAGGAACTCCAAAAAGTACACTTTGAAATACTCTCAGAGACAGAACAATAGATCAGAGGCTAATCAATCTTGGTGTTATAACAAAGGAGAGAATAGAATGCATATGGCTATTAGAATGACATATAATCATGTTAAACCCAGATAGTCACTTCAAGCATTGAGTCAATTGTGTTGGTGGGTTGTGGTTCAGGATTGGCATTCATTTTTTTATGGTGCCACTTACCATGAAGGATGACATAAAAGAGAGACCTTTTGTGAGATAGGAGGGATCAACTGGGACTAAGCACAGGGGCAGTCTACTATTGAGTTAACTCCTAGCCCTTTATATTTTTTATTTTGGACAATTTTTCACTGAATTTCCCCATGCTCACTTTGAACTTGCAAGTCTCCTGCCTCACCCTCTCAGACTACTGAATTATAGGTCTCAATCACCAAACTCAGCTTCCAAGAGAACTTTTTACAAGAAGTGTAGTGACCTTCTAATTCCGTTTTGAAGAAATTCAGTTCAAGAAATTTATAAACTATTTGTGTTAGTAGATTCCCAGGAAGTATGTATCTAAAGAGTTTAGTTCAAAATCATTCAGAAATGACTTTAGATCCTGCGACCATTATCTTTCTGTAATTTTTTTAAGTTTCTGTCTCTTCATCTTTAAACCAAATTAACATAATATCCATGAAACATTTTTATTTTTATTTATTTTTTTCTCATTGAGTTTATTGGCACATCTTAGGTATAGAGTACAGTTACATCCATCATTGGGTCCTTGTATCTTTACATGACAGGTCTCGGTTCTCATTTTTTTCTCCTTATCCCTGCCCTCCCTTCAGCCCCTCCTCCCTTCCCTATTTACAATTACTTTATTTCCATTTTTTCATTTTCTCATTTATTCCTTTTCCCTTATTACCTTTCTGCTACCTTTCCCATTTCCCCTAAACCTTTAGCCCTTTTCTTCCTATTTCACATTGTCAATTATATCATTAGGGTCTTATGTACCATTATAGTTTTTCACATCAGAGAAACTATTCAGTATTTATACATGTGTGACTTATTTATTTCACTTAGGAGTATATCTTCAATATGTAATTAATTATACTAATGTTCCTACAACACAATCTAAAGGCTATAAAAAAATTGGATTTCCCCTGAAGTATACAATTAAAGAAAATAATTACAGAAATAACTCCCTGAAATTTGAAATGAGGAGATAAAAATAGTAAAGCAAGTAAGGGACACAGGAGGAGAAAACAGTGATGTTTGGAATCTGGACAGAAGAAACAAGAAGTTCTAAACCCGATAATTATAGCAAAAACTGATCAGCACTTTAAAAGGTGAGGCAGGGGCATTGCCTTTAGTTTAGAATCTTTAAAGCAACATAGGGTGAGTCACAGGTCAGGAAGTAGCTATCCTTAAAATATCCTCAAATTTAGCAAAAGGAATAATGGAAACCTTAGTGTTGGTGCTCTTCTGAATCTGTTGTCAACCTTTCGTATAAAGGGTGCGATAACTACCTAAAGAAAACCCTTGATTTTTCACAAATGTAGATTTCCTTCCCACTCTTTCCCTCTGGCCTACACTTGGAACATGGGCAGAATGTTTATATTTCATGAGTCCAGAATTTATAGGTTTATCATTAAGTCATCATATATAATATAAAATGTCACCAAACCAATTTCATCTCAATTTCTCCCTCAGGGTCCACTCATTGTGTCTTCTTCAAAGAGAAGAGATGAATAAATTTGTCTTGGATCTGCTTGGTCTTCACTCCATAAACAACAGGGTTCAGAGCAGGAGGGATAGCCACGTAGAAGTTGGCAAACAGGATGAGAACATTTCGAGGGACACCATGCCCGAAGCGATGAGCAAGGATGGAGAAGAAGGCGGGTGTGTAAAACATGAGGATAACACACACATGGGAGCCGCAGGTGCTCAGGGCCTTTTGTCGGGCACCCTGGGATGAGAGCTGAAAGACGGCACGGAGAATGAAGAGGTAGGAAACCGTGATGAGGATGACGTCTGAGATGACAGTCATGAGAGGGACAGAAAATCCGTACCAAATGTTGATGGAGATGTCAGCAGAGGAAAGTCGAGCAACACCTATATGCTCACAGTATGTGTGTGGGATGATGCGTGTGCTGCAAAACGGTAACCGTTTTAGCAGGAAAACATCCGGTAGAATGACCCAGAAGCTCCTCGTAACAATGCTCACCATCAGCTTGATGATCACCTGTGGAGTCAGGATGCTGCTGTACCTCAGGGGGAAGCAGATGGCCACATAGCGATCAAACGCCATTGCCAACAGGATAGCTGAATCCACGACAAAGCTGAAATGGAGGAAAAACATCTGAGTCAGGCAACCAAAGAAAGTTATTTCTTGGGAGCCAAACCAGAGGTTACCAAGTAATTTGGGCACTGTGGTAGTGGACAAGATGAGATCTGTGCTGGCCAGCATAGAGAGGAAGAGAAACATAGGCTCATGGAGGCTCTGCTCAACCGCCACGAGGTAGAGGAGGATGCAATTGCCCACAGTTGCCACAATGTAGATGACACAGAAGGGTATCCCAATCCAGATGTGGTATTTTTCCAGGCCAGGTATTCCAACCAAGATAAAAGAACTGGGATTGTAGCAACTCAAATTATACATGGTCTCTGCAGTGTGGAATCCACTGGTTCTTGACCCCTGAGGAAAAAATTCATTGTCATGATGAGCAATTAAAGCTACATATTCCACCCTGCTGGTGAAAATTGTTAGGGCCCACGAATGTCACAGTCAAGATTTTTGCATCAGAAATTCCTCCTGTGCCCATATTGACCCCTGCCTGTAGAAGTGACTGATCATTGCCCCTTCCCTTTGCCATTGGTACCACTTGATTTCTTTATATATTTACTAATAAACCATATGAAATTGTTACTTTTGGTAACTAATAAATCTCATATGATTAAACATAAACAACATTCTGTATCCACGCAGATTATTAAGAATAGGCACAGATCCAATAGGATAAAAAATAAAATCATTCTTTTGGGAAGCTGAACATTGAGGCCGTACTCTTAAGTGAATTAAATAGGACACACATGTGTAAGTACCAAATAGTGTCTCTGGTATGAGAAAATGAACGTGTAAATGAGGGTCAAATTATATAATAGATAATGTGAAATAGGAAGAAAAGGTCCAAAGGGGAAAGGAAAGGAGAACTTGGGATGGAGGGTAGGGGGAAGGAAAGAAGGGAAGGGAAAAAATATGAGAAAAGGGAAAAATGGAAACAAAGTCTTTGTAAATATGGAGGAATGCAGAGGCTGAAGGGAGGGCAGGGGAATGGGGGAAATCCAGGAACCAAGATATATAATGTAATGGCAATCCCCAATGGTGAATGCCATCATATTGCGTATCATGTACCAATAAACTTAATGAATAAAAAAATCAAATTATTAGCTAAGGAGGGTGGGAAAAAGCAAGAGAGGCAAAGAGAATAATAAAAATACACAGAATATTATATTGGATGCAGAAAGGAGACTAGAAGAATTTTGTACCGTATATATTATGTTTCAGGCAACGAATTTGATCGCATAAAGAGTATGGAGAAGACATAATGAAAGGAGAAACAAACAGAAAGAGCAGATTCCAGTGCTGGGGGTGATGTGGGAAGCTTTGTTTCATGGTGGATGAAAAATGATTCAAATGAGGACATATGCTTCTTAGGGAGCTGAATGTAAGAGAAGGACTTTATCAGAAAACACACAGTGACAGTGAGCAGCGTCACTCAAGGTGTGAGCTCAGGGGGTTATTTCAGACTTCAGAAGCAACACTGTAAACCCCGACGCTCTCTACTCCCTTTTGTTAGTAGGACAGACTAACCCATCTATGAGACTGACAGTGCCTACCAAAGAGAAAGAGTGATTTGTCCTAGGCGAAGCTAAACACAGAACACCATCACTTCATACAAATGAAATAGCGTTTTTGTCCCCAAAGGTTTCAAAGCTTTCTGGTCTGTCAGTGCTTGGACCCCATGTGAAAAATCTAAAGTTTATACTAAACAGGAGCCTGCCTTTGGAAGTAGCTTTAGCTCTGAATGTGCTCTTTGAATGTTAACTCCAGATAGGTGATGCAGTTTATAGATTACTTTGAAAAGGGAAGCAAAATCAGTCAGGAACACCGACACCAGGAAGCAAGCACAGCACTGGACAGGCCCCACAGATGAGTCACTGTGAGCTTGCTTTTGGAGGGGTTTGGCTCTTTGTCTTCCCAAGGAAAGAAAGTGGATTTTGCAATTCAGTCACAACAAATCTGTTTTGTTTGTTGTACTTGCCGGTTCAGTAAATTTGTATGAAAGTAGACTGAGTGGATCCTCATAGGATTTTGTAACATCTCTTCAGCACTCAATCAAAGCTGTACATAAGTGAGCTTCTTACTCTCTCTTAAGTTTGTAATTGACAGAATCCTTAATTAAGCAAAATGAACATATTCCATCTACCTAGGAGACATGTAATGCATTCCATATCCAAAGGCAGCCCTTGTATGAGTAGTCTAAATTATATCTCCTGGCTGAGGTTGCTTTAACCCCTATAGGTGCTGAGCTCCTGTAGATAATGTATAGCAACAAGGTACCCATAAAATGCTCCCTAGAATGATGGTCATTGGATCTCCTATAGCAAGAAGAGTAAGTAGACTGAAACTCCCCCAAATGAGTCTTAGGTTACTTTGCAATTCAACTTCTTGGCACAGATTCATAGCCCCACAACAGAAAACATATTTCATCAATCACAAGGAATACAATAAAGGGGGAGAAAAATAAATCACAAGACATTACAACTACAATGGGGTGTCAAAAGAAAACATAGCAAGCTATAGTCAAAACCTATTCTGTTTTCATTTCTTTTGTCCAAAGAGCTCTTTTTTTTTTTTTTTTTTTTTAAGAATTCCTGGTTCTATCTCTGGTTACATTAGCTGGTTTGCACAAGAAACCTAGAGTTTCCTGCCAGGATCTATCTCATCATAGACTTACTAGTGTCAAAAGGGTCACTTTTTCCCAATGCCGTGTCCCTCAGGGAACAGGCCATAGTTGGGTGCTGACTAAACTACAGACTGTTATTTTGTTTGGTGAAAATACAGAGCAGGTAAAGATTCTGCAACTAATGGGCTGTAGTTTTAAACTCACCAGCTCTGTCTTCTGTCTCCTGGTTACCGAGATTGCTGGGAACAATCTATTTAGAAGGAATGGAGTGCAATTTTAGTATGAGAAAGACTCTCACAAGAGCAAAATGAAAATATTTATATATTCATTTTATTCCCAAGACATTATTCAGGTTAGATGGGGGCCCCTGTATTCCTATTTCCTCAAGAGGCCTGGAACCAATCGTATTAAGTCATTTCTCTTGAGAAATGTACCTTACAGATTTTAATGGCCTGTGGATATTGGAATTGGGAAATTTAGCCCTAGACAATTCAGACCAAATCAGTTGAGGTAAAATTCTCAGAAGCCTGGGAATATTCCTATACTTTCAGTATTTTTATTCAGCTAATTTGTAGAAACTTGCACCAATATTATACAAATAAAATTAAAATTATCTACACTCCTAATACTGGAGTGTGAGTCCTTCAGTTGTTGTCCTCAATTTTTTCTTACCCATTCTCAGCACTTTACATTGACATGAAAGTTTTATTAGTTCCTCAATCTATGAACACACAAACATGATATATTAATGACATTGGACACATATACTACAAATATAATAAATGTACCTACAAATTCATGTAGCTTCTTTTGATTTTCCCAATAATGGATTAAAATATCCAAATGGATATACAAGTACCAACACATTTTTTTTGCATGCAGAATATATTGGTATGTAATAATCACTATAGTAAAACAGTTACCATAAATTACACTGCTTAAAATAACAGAAAAGCATTATCTTACCCTTCTGCTGTTCAGAAGTATAGCAAGAACCCGTCAGGGCTAAAAACAACGTGTTGAGAAGGATGTATTTCTTTGGGAAATTCTAAAGAAAATCTGGTTCCTTGCATTATCCAGCCAACAGAAGCCTCTTCTTGTCTTCAGAGCCTGCAATGTTATTTCTTTTTTTGTACAGTCACAATTTCCTATGATCTTCCTATTCATCTTCCTCTCCCCTTTTTAAGAACCCATGTGTTTGCATTCTGAGCTCACTGGATAACCCAACATAATCTCCCTAATTAAAAGTATTTTGGGCTGCGGATTTAGCTCAGTGTTTCTGAAACCTTCCTCAAAAGCACAAGGACCCGAGTTTGATACCCAGTACCAGAAAAAATGTATAATAATTGGCTGGGGATTTAGCTCAGTGGTTCCACCACCAGCCTTGCAAGTACAAGGTCCCGAGTGGGATCTCCAGTACAAAAAAAAAAAAAGAAAAAAAGAAAAAAAGTATATTGATTACTTTTATCTAAATTTCAACCTGCTGCATTTAATATAATGTTGGCAGCAGTATTTTATTATATATACATAACACATTTTATTTATCCAATCAACTCTTGATGGGTATATAGGCTGCTTCCAGGATTTAGATTTTATGTATTGTGCTGCTATAAACATTGGTATGCGTCTTTGCTGTAGTATGATAGTGTAAGCCCTTTAAAGAAGATACTTAGAAAGGGTCATATGGAATTTCTAATTTTAGTTCCTTGGTAAATCTCCATACTGATTTCCATAGTGGATGGATTATATCAGACTAAAAATCTGCTGTACAGCAAAAGAATTAGCAAAGTGAAAAGACAACCTACAGAGTAGGAAAAAAATTTTTGCCAGCTGCTCCTCAGACAGAGGACTAATATCTAGAATATATAAAGAATTTTTTTAAAAAATTAGACCACCTAAAATTAAAGACCCAGTGAAGAAATAGGGAAGAGAAATGAATAAAAACATTATATAGGAGGAAGTACAAATGGTCAATAAATATATGAAAAAATGTTCAACATCTCTGGCCATTACAAAAATACAAATTAAAACAATACTACAATTTCATCTTACTCCAGAAAGAGTGCTAATAAACAAGAAATCAAACAATAACAAATGCTGCCATGACTGTGGTGAAAAAGTAACACCCCTACATTGTTGATGGGAATGTACACTAATCTTTTTATTTCATCAGTGTCCATTGTGATTTCACTTTTTTCGTTTCTTTTTTTAATTTTTAAATTTCATATTTTCAATTTGTTTTAAATTTTTGACTTTCATTAATACATATTTGCAGTATATAATGCTTACATTCAGTGTAGGGGACTGGTACACGCACATAACAAATTTCAATTCCTCTTTCCCCTTCCTTCCGTCCCTCTTTTATTTTGTCATCAATAAACTCACTTATTTATCTTATAGGAACTTATAAAGTTAATTATCATATATACAGATTCAAAAACAGATTAGTCGGTCAAAAAGAATATAACTCACCGTAACTTATTTTTAAATAAATAAATATCTCAAAAATCAAGTCCACCTACCCATTTGTCTTACTTCCTATAAGAATTTGGAGGATTTTGTCTAACTCTCAGTAAGCACATGGTAGGGCACCACGTGTAAATACGTCCTCTCTGTTCTTGTGCTGTGGTGGCAAAACTTCAGAGAACCCAACTCCACGCACAGCTTCTTCCTCTCCAATGATATTTGTTCCACAAAATGCAGTTTGGGAAACAGAATGAGGATTTCTCTGGTTTATACACAGCTGCCACCCAGACTACAAAGAAAAAATTACTCGGGAGTCCTCCCTTTGGGACCGAGGCATTCACAGAACTAAGAGACTGGAACATTGTGAGTGTCTAAGAAATATTTGAACAAATGAGCCATAGAAGTAGTGAATCAATCTTTCTCCAGTAGTTTTGCTTATTTCACCAAAAACAAGATGATTGTTTTTATGAACAGTTCCCACTGATATTTCCCTTCCCAGGTAAAGTCTGATTCTGACAGTGATTCCATTTCTAGATCTATCCTCCAGGAAAACTCACACATGTGAATCTTCGCAGCATTTCTCCAGTTATACATGAAAACACATACAAAGATACCAATAGCTGTATACATAACAAACTAACCGCAAATAATTTTGTCTATTAGTCAATATTTGGCATAACATTGTTATAAAATGATGTAGTAAATTTAAAATAACAATAAAGATCTGTTTATTTATATAAACAGAACTTGGTAACATAATGTCCTGTATACAGCAGGAAATAATTTCTGAAAATATTTAAAAGCACCAGCTTGCAAAAGTTTTTAATTAAAAACTGAATTAAGTGGTGTGTGTACCCTAAAAGTACCAATAAACTCAATAAGATGAAAAAAAGTGCTATACTCTAAATTCATGCTAATTGTTACCTAAGACCCTGTGAAGATAAAAAAAAGACAATTTTTATATTTAATTTTCATTGCCTTTATTTTTTTCTCTCTCTCATTGAGTTTATTGGTACATTTTAGGCATACAGTACAGTTACATTCATCATTGGGATCTTGTACCTTTACATGACAGGTCTTGGTTCTCATTTTTTCCCCTTGTCCCTGCCCTCCCTGAACCCCCCCTCCTTCCCCTCCCCATTTACAAACACTTTATTTCTATTTTCTCACACTTTTTTCTTTTCCCTTATTACTTTTCCCCTACCCTTGCCACTTTCCCCACACCTTTAGTCCTTTTCTTCCTATTTCACATTGTCAATTATAGCATTAGGATCTTATGTACTATTATAGTTTTTCACACCAGAGAAACTATTTGGTATTTACACATGTGTGACTTATTTATTTCACTTAGGAGTATATCCTCATTCATTGCCTTTAAAAAGAATTAGAAGAGGCTTCTATATTCTAGAATGAGATTGAGATGTAAAAGTAGGACACGGCATTAAGACAGGAGTTTCCAAGCTTCTAGTGAGATGAGTCTTAATTACTACTTGATATTGTTTTGTCCTGTCAGAGTGCCATACAAATTTGATTTATCTTATAAACAATCTTTGACAAGAAGCAAGTATTTGTAATAGCCTGAACTCTCACTAGCATTTTCTTGAGTCCAAAAATAATTTCTTCTCCCCTCTTCATGGTTCTCACCCCAGTGCTTCTACCTCCTGAGTCGATGGGAGGTCACCATCTACTGGCAACTAATCACAGCTACACAGGCCCCTTCAGCAATCTTAACCCCACTTGCCAATTCCACAGTCTCCCGAAATGCTTGTCCCAGGAACAGGTAAATTTTGTCCCAACTATTCTCAAGAACTCCTACTCATGTAGTAAATCTCAGCTGAAATGTTCAAAGTAATGTCTACCAGTAAGCATGCTAAAGACAGAGTATTTTAATGCCTTAACTCCACTATTTACTAGCCACGTGACCTTGGGCAAATTACTTAATCTGTGTATGGAAGCCCCAAACTCAAATCCCAATTTCCCATGAGGCAATACAACATCTGCAAGAGAGAACCAAAGACACAGAAATACAGACTTGAACAGAAAATGGGGTCTGGGATGGACTTAGCTGGTCTGAAGAACAAAGACAAAAGGCATTGAAGACATCCAGTATTCATTGACTACGAGCATGGGAAGAAATAAGGCAGGGTATACCTGAGGCATCTGGTGATGGCGGTTATCCCAGACAAGGCTGTAAAAGGGAGGCAGGCATTCTTGCAGATCAAATATGAGAAGACCAGGACTGGTCGTCATTAATCAGCAATGCCATCAGGTCAGTGTGGAAGCCTATAATTCAGAGAAAGGAATTTAGGTGGAATCACTCTGACCTCAGCTGAAAGTTATCTCAATGGGGCCCTGCAGTTTCAGGATTTGGGCCTCTATTGCAGCCATTGTCAGGGGAGCCACGCTTACCCAGCCCTGCCATCTGACGTGTCCATATGAGACACGTAGGCTTCAGTCAGACAGCTAATACAGTACAGCCAAATTATGGGGAATCAAGAATCCTGTGCCACATGTAGCCTGCTAGTAAACTGGGCAGGAGTATCCACTGCATTATCTACAAAACCCCTCCAGTGACTGTTGTGAGGTTAGGATTTAGAGCAGAGTGTGCACATAGGACACTCTGGGAGACTCACTTCCCCTGACTCCCTTAGGAAAAGGGAATTGTTTCTCTGTGCTACCATTTTATCTGGCACTGACCTGAGTCAATGCGGCTGTCTTTACAGCCCTCTGACAGCTGTTTACATCATGGTATCCACTAGACTGCGAGCTCCCTCAGGGCCACAGGGTCTTGTTATTGTCACTGCTGTGTATTCACCACCTGGCACAGGGCCAGAAAAAGAGTCGATCAGTTCTGCTAAAATGCTGGTTTTGAAATGAACACGATTGAAATATTAGGCAATTGAGCATAATTTGAATTTCACATTTGCCTGTATGTGGCTCCATCTTGGGGAAACTGTGTAAACACGGAATAGAGAAGCCCAGCATGCACACAAATCAAACACCATCAGCTACCTTACTCACCACTTGTGTTGTGAACTATGTACAAATAGATCTGGGTTAACATCTTTCTACCCATCACAGATTAGCATCCTTCACTGAGTCACAGTATTTCACAAGCTGTTCCTAGCACTCACTGGCATGAAGGAAACTCTAGATCATTTTTTAGGTAAAGTGTCACATTTTTGTACTATTTATGTACTTTCTAGCCATTTATCATGTAGAAGACATTTCCACCATTTTCATTAGATTCCTATATTTTTTAAAGGTGTCACAGATGACATTTTTGAGTGTCCGCCTCTTGCCCACATTTTTCCAATAATCCCTGTGGTTTTGTGTGATTTTTGCATAGTATAGTGATTTTAAGGATACGTCTCTTTATAACAGAAAAGTACTCCGTAGTCTCAAGGTTGATGTTAAGTAACTTTCTCTTCTCCATGGATACCCAAGGCTGCTAAAAGTGTACAACCCCTGTTAGTCTTGATACACCACTTAAACTAGCACTTCTATCCCACAATTAAAGGCAACAAATGATTATTCATAACTAATTGTCAGCCAGGCATTGTAATAAGTGGCGAAGATAGTGTGGCTAATAAGCAATGCATGTAATTCCTTCTTTCAGTCTAGTGGGGGTAGGTTTAAGGCTTTTACTGAGAGAATAATCCAGAGAAAACTAAAGTGGCTCCAATAAACTATAATGCAAGCTGTTTCATTTTAGTTTTAAGATTATTTTATGCAGTCCTTTTAAAATGTTTTCATTAGTACATCTCTCAAGACTTCAGGGAGTTGGCAAAGACCCCCTGGCGGAAGTGTTCCTCCCTCCAAGCTCTTCCCTCTTCACGTTCTCCTTCCTTCCGTCCTTACTGAGCGCATCAGCACTGAGCAGAGGAAGGACAGGGAAGAGTTAATGTGGCACAGGTGAGCAGGAGAAGGGCCCTGAGGGATGCAGGAGAAGAGACACATAAAGGGCCCCGCTGCACTGGCCAAGATGGAGAGAAGCTGCCAACGCACAGTGCCTAGGATCGTTCCCCCGTCAGTCAATTTCTTCCTCATTCAGCGGTTATTAAACTTCTGCTGAGAAGAACTGTCTACGCTGGGAAGTCTATCCTGACTCTTCCAATATCAAAACTGCTTCTTCCTCATACATGTGCTCCCCTGGGTTGAGTGCAATTTCCACCTCCTCTGACACTTCGACTCTGAAACCCCAGGAACAAGACTCTAGTGGAGACCACCGCCACCATCCTTCTGGATCATGAAAGATGAAAGCGAAAGGAGACAAAAAGAAAAAACTTTATTTTTTCTTGTTGCCATCTCTCTTTCACCGATGCTTCCAAGCCCCCACTTCAACTCTTTACCTCTTCAAGTTTACTGTTTCAACATCGAATTTAGAATGTAAGTCCCCTACACCCCAAACCCATCAAGTTTCTCCTGTCACTCCAAGCTCCCGGCTTCACTCCAGATCCCATCGGCCTCCCATTAGTTTCTCCCTTTCTTCACACTCTGCTTACTTCTTGGAGGGTTGGTGCACAGAATGTTAAGGCTGGGAAACACCTAAGATCCTTGTGCCCGTTCCCCTTCTTGAGGTGAGAAAGCGGAGGCCCGGAAGTCCCTCCCAAAGATACACAGTCAAGGACAGGATACCTTGATTCCCACCCAACATTGGTTTTACCCCAGAATCCAGAGGCGAGACTGACTCCGCTCGGACCTGAAAGAAGAGCGTTGCTCTCAGCTCTCCTCTCAGCTGATCTCCAGTTATCACTCAGCAGTCACCCCTTCCTCTGGCCTCTCCCTCATTATCACTGCCCCCCA
>NW_022900928.1:23505254-23530029 GCF_012274545.1 Fukomys damarensis
AAAAAAATCAAATTATTAGCTAAGGAGGGTGGGAAAAAGCAAGAGAGGCAAAGAGAATAATAAAAATACACAGAATATTATATTGGATGCAGAAAGGAGACTAGAAGAATTTTGTACCGTATATATTATGTTTCAGGCAACGAATTTGATCGCATAAAGAGTATGGAGAAGACATAATGAAAGGAGAAACAAACAGAAAGAGCAGATTCCAGTGCTGGGGGTGATGTGGGAAGCTTTGTTTCATGGTGGATGAAAAATGATTCAAATGAGGACATATGCTTCTTAGGGAGCTGAATGTAAGAGAAGGACTTTATCAGAAAACACACAGTGACAGTGAGCAGCGTCACTCAAGGTGTGAGCTCAGGGGGTTATTTCAGACTTCAGAAGCAACACTGTAAACCCCGACGCTCTCTACTCCCTTTTGTTAGTAGGACAGAGTAACCCATCTATGAGACTGACATTGCCTACCAAAGAGAAAGAGTGATTTGTCCTAGGCGAAGCTAAACACAGAACATCATCACTTCATACAAATGAAATAGCGTTTTTGTCCCCAAAGGTTTCAAAGCTTTCTGGTCTGTCAGTGCTTGGACCCCATGTGAAAAATCTAAAGTTTATACTAAACAGGAGCCTGCCTTTGGAAGTAGCTTTAGCTCTGAATGTGCTCTTTGAATGTTAACTCCAGATAGGTGATGCAGTTTATAGATTACTTTGAAAAGGGAAGCAAAATCAGTCAGGAACACTGACACCAGGAAGCAAGCACAGCACTGGACAGGCCCCACAGATGAGTCACTGTGAGCTTGCTTTTGGAGGGGTTTGGCTCTTTGTCTTCCCAAGGAAAGAAAGTGGATTTTGCAATTCAGTCACAACAAATCTGTTTTGTTTGTTGTACTTGCCGGTTCAGTAAATTTGTATGAAAGTAGACTGAGTGGATCCTCATAGGATTTTGTAACATCTCTTCAGCACTCAATCAAAGCTGTACATAAGTGAGCTTCTTACTCTCTCTTAAGTTTGTAATTGACAGAATCCTTAATTAAGCAAAATGAACATATTCCATCTACCTAGGAGACATGTAATGCATTCCATATCCAAAGGCAGCCCTTGTATGAGTAGTCTAAATTATATCTCCTGGCTGAGGTTGCTTTAACCCCTATAGGTGCTGAGCTCCTGTAGATAATGTATAGCAACAAGGTACCCATAAAATGCTCCCTAGAATGATGGTCATTGGATCTCCTATAGCAAGAAGAGTAAGTAGACTGAAACTCCCCCAAATGAGTCTTAGGTTACTTTGCAGTTCAACTTCTTGGCACAGATTCATAGCCCCACAACAGAAAACATATTTCATCAATCACAAGGAATACAATAAAGGGGGAGAAAAATAAATCACAAGACATTACAACTACAATGGGGTGTCAAAAGAAAACATAGCAAGCTATAGTCAAAACCTATTCTGTTTTCATTTCTTTTGTCCAAAGAGCTCTTTTTTTTTTTTTTTTTTTTTAAGAATTCCTGGTTCTATCTCTGGTTACATTAGCTGGTTTGCACAAGAAACCTAGAGTTTCCTGCCAGGATCTATCTCATCATAGACTTACTAGTGTTAAAAGGGTCACTTTTTCCCAATGCCGTGTCCCTCAGGGAACAGGCCATAGTTGGGTGCTGACTAAACTACAGACTGTTATTTTGTTTGGTGAAAATACAGAGCAGGTAAAGATTCTGCAACTAATGGGCTGTAGTTTTAAACTCACCAGCTCTGTCTTCTGTCTCCTGGTTACCGAGATTGCTGGGAACAATCTATTTAGAAGGAATGGAGTGCAATTTTAGTATGAGAAAGACTCTCACAAGAGCAAAATGAAAATATTTATATATTCATTTTATTCCCAAGACATTATTCAGGTTAGATGGGGGCCCCTGTATTCCTATTTCCTCAAGAGGCCTGGAACCAATCGTATTAAGTCATTTCTCTTGAGAAATGTACCTTACAGATTTTAATGGCCTGTGGATATTGGAATTGGGAAATTTAGCCCTAGACAATTCAGACCAAATCAGTTGAGGTAAAATTCTCAGAAGCCTGGGAATATTCCTATACTTTCAGTATTTTTATTCAGCTAATTTGTAGAAACTTGCACCAATATTATACAAATAAAATTAAAATTATCTACACTCCTAATACTGGAGTGTGAGTCCTTCAGTTGTTGTCCTCAATTTTTTCTTACCCATTCTCAGCACTTTACATTGACATGAAAGTTTTATTAGTTCCTCAATCTATGAACACACAAACATGATATATTAATGACATTGGACACATATACTACAAATATAATAAATGTACCTACAAATTCATGTAGCTTCTTTTGATTTTCCCAATAATGGATTAAAATATCCAAATGGATATACAAGTACCAACACATTTTTTTTGCATGCAGAATATATTGGTATGTAATAATCACTATAGTAAAACAGTTACCATAAATTACACTGCTTAAAATAACAGAAAAGCATTATCTTACCCTTCTGCTGTTCAGAAGTATAGCAAGAACCCGTCAGGGCTAAAAACAACGTGTTGAGAAGGATGTATTTCTTTGGGAAATTCTAAAGAAAATCTGGTTCCTTGCATTATCCAGCCAACAGAAGCCTCTTCTTGTCTTCAGAGCCTGCAATGTTATTTCTTTTTTTGTACAGTCACAATTTCCTATGATCTTCCTATTCATCTTCCTCTCCCCTTTTTAAGAACCCATGTGTTTGCATTCTGAGCTCACTGGATAACCCAACATAATCTCCCTAATTAAAAGTATTTTGGGCTGCGGATTTAGCTCAGTGTTTCTGAAACCTTCCTCAAAAGCACAAGGACCCGAGTTTGATACCCAGTACCAGAAAAAATGTATAATAATTGGCTGGGGATTTAGCTCAGTGGTTCCACCACCAGCCTTGCAAGTACAAGGTCCCGAGTGGGATCTCCAGTACAAAAAAAAAAAAAGAAAAAAAAAGAAAAAAAGAAAAAAAGAATATTGATTACTTTTATCTAAATTTCAACCTGCTGCATTTAATATAATGTTGGCAGCAGTATTTTATTATATATACATAACACATTTTATTTATCCAATCAACTCTTGATGGGTATATAGGCTGCTTCCAGGATTTAGATTTTATGTATTGTGCTGCTATAAACATTGGTATGCGTCTTTGCTGTAGTATGATAGTGTAAGCCCTTTAAAGAAGATACTTAGAAAGGGTCATATGGAATTTCTAATTTTAGTTCCTTGGTAAATCTCCATACTGATTTCCATAGTGGATGGATTATATCAGACTAAAAATCTGCTGTACAGCAAAAGAATTAGCAAAGTGAAAAGACAACCTACAGAGTAGGAAAAAAATTTTTGCCAGCTGCTCCTCAGACAGAGGACTAATATCTAGAATATATAAAGAATTTTTTTAAAAAATTAGACCACCTAAAATTAAAGACCCAGTGAAGAAATAGGGAAGAGAAATGAATAAAAACATTATATAGGAGGAAGTACAAATGGTCAATAAATATATGAAAAAATGTTCAACATCTCTGGCCATTAGAAAAATACAAATTAAAACAATACTACAATTTCATCTTACTCCAGAAAGAGTGCTAATAAACAAGAAATCAAACAATAACAAATGCTGCCATGACTGTGGTGAAAAAGTAACACCCCTACATTGTTGATGGGAATGTACACTAATCTTTTTATTTCATCAGTGTCCATTGTGATTTCACTTTTTTCGTTTCTTTTTTTAATTTTTAAATTTCATATTTTCAATTTGTTTTAAATTTTTGACTTTCATTAATACATATTTGCAGTATATAATGCTTACATTCAGTGTAGGGGACTGGTACACGCACATAACAAATTTCAATTCCTCTTTCCCCTTCCTTCCGTCCCTCTTTTATTTTGTCATCAATAAACTCACTTATTTATCTTATAGGAACTTATAAAGTTAATTATCATATATACAGATTCAAAAACAGATTAGTCGGTCAAAAAGAATATAACTCACCGTAACTTATTTTTAAATAAATAAATATCTCAAAAATCAAGTCCACCTACCCATTTGTCTTACTTCCTATAAGAATTTGGAGGATTTTGTCTAACTCTCAGTAAGCACATGGTAGGGCACCACGTGTAAATACGTCCTCTCTGTTCTTGTGCTGTGGTGGCAAAACTTCAGAGAACCCAACTCCACGCACAGCTTCTTCCTCTCCAATGATATTTGTTCCACAAAATGCAGTTTGGGAAACAGAATGAGGATTTCTCTGGTTTATACACAGCTGCCACCCAGACTACAAAGAAAAAATTACTCGGGAGTCCTCCCTTTGGGACCGAGGCATTCACAGAACTAAGAGACTGGAACATTGTGAGTGTCTAAGAAATATTTGAACAAATGAGCCATAGAAGTAGTGAATCAATCTTTCTCCAGTAGTTTTGCTTATTTCACCAAAAACAAGATGATTGTTTTTATGAACAGTTCCCACTGATATTTCCCTTCCCAGGTAAAGTCTGATTCTGACAGTGATTCCATTTCTAGATCTATCCTCCAGGAAAACTCACACATGTGAATCTTCGCAGCATTTCTCCAGTTATACATGAAAACACATACAAAGATACCAATAGCTGTATACATAACAAACTAACCGCAAATAATTTTGTCTATTAGTCAATATTTGGCATAACATTGTTATAAAATGATGTAGTAAATTTAAAATAACAATAAAGATCTGTTTATTTATATAAACAGAACTTGGTAACATAATGTCCTGTATACAGCAGGAAATAATTTCTGAAAATATTTAAAAGCACCAGCTTGCAAAAGTTTTTAATTAAAAACTGAATTAAGTGGTGTGTGTACCCTAAAAGTACCAATAAACTCAATAAGATGAAAAAAAGTGCTATACTCTAAATTCATGCTAATTATTACCTAAGACCCTGTGAAGATAAAAAAAAGACAATTTTTATATTTAATTTTCATTGCCTTTATTTTTTTCTCTCTCTCATTGAGTTTATTGGTACATTTTAGGCATACAGTACAGTTACATTCATCATTGGGATCTTGTACCTTTACATGACAGGTCTTGGTTCTCATTTTTTCCCCTTGTCCCTGCCCTCCCTGAACCCCCCCTCCTTCCCCTCCCCATTTACAAACACTTTATTTCTATTTTCTCACACTTTTTTCTTTTCCCTTATTACTTTTCCCCTACCCTTGCCACTTTCCCCACACCTTTAGTCCTTTTCTTCCTATTTCACATTGTCAATTATAGCATTAGGATCTTATGTACTATTATAGTTTTTCACACCAGAGAAACTATTTGGTATTTACACATGTGTGACTTATTTATTTCACTTAGGAGTATATCCTCATTCATTGCCTTTAAAAAGAATTAGAAGAGGCTTCTATATTCTAGAATGAGATTGAGATGTAAAAGTAGGACACGGCATTAAGACAGGAGTTTCCAAGCTTCTAGTGAGATGAGTCTTAATTACTACTTGATATTGTTTTGTCCTGTCAGAGTGCCATACAAATTTGATTTATCTTATAAACAATCTTTGACAAGAAGCAAGTATTTGTAATAGCCTGAACTCTCACTAGCATTTTCTTGAGTCCAAAAATAATTTCTTCTCCCCTCTTCATGGTTCTCACCCCAGTGCTTCTACCTCCTGAGTCGATGGGAGGTCACCATCTACTGGCAACTAATCACAGCTACACAGGCCCCTTCAGCAATCTTAACCCCACTTGCCAATTCCACAGTCTCCCGAAATGCTTGTCCCAGGAACAGGTAAATTTTGTCCCAACTATTCTCAAGAACTCCTACTCATGTAGTAAATCTCAGCTGAAATGTTCAAAGTAATGTCTACCAGTAAGCATGCTAAAGACAGAGTATTTTAATGCCTTAACTCCACTATTTACTAGCCACGTGACCTTGGGCAAATTACTTAATCTGTGTATGGAAGCCCCAAACTCAAATCCCAATTTCCCATGAGGCAATACAACATCTGCAAGAGAGAACCAAAGACACAGAAATACAGACTTGAACAGAAAATGGGGTCTGGGATGGACTTAGCTGGTCTGAAGAACAAAGACAAAAGGCATTGAAGACATCCAGTATTCATTGACTACGAGCATGGGAAGAAATAAGGCAGGGTATACCTGAGGCATCTGGTGATGGTGGTTATCCCAGACAAGGCTGTAAAAGGGAGGCAGGCATTCTTGCAGATCAAATATGAGAAGACCAGGACTGGTCGTCATTAATCAGCAATGCCATCAGGTCAGTGTGGAAGCCTATAATTCAGAGAAAGGAATTTAGGTGGAATCACTCTGACCTCAGCTGAAAGTTATCTCAATGGGGCCCTGCAGTTTCAGGATTTGGGCCTCTATTGCAGCCATTGTCAGGGGAGCCACGCTTACCCAGCCCTGCCATCTGACGTGTCCATATGAGACACGTAGGCTTCAGTCAGACAGCTAATACAGTACAGCCAAATTATGGGGAATCAAGAATCCTGTGCCACATGTAGCCTGCTAGTAAACTGGGCAGGAGTATCCACTGCATTATCTACAAAACCCCTCCAGTGACTGTTGTGAGGTTAGGATTTAGAGCAGAGTGTGCACATAGGACACTCTGGGAGACTCACTTCCCCTGACTCCCTTAGGAAAAGGGAATTGTTTCTCTGTGCTACCATTTTATCTGGCACTGACCTGAGTCAATGCGGCTGTCTTTACAGCCCTCTGACAGCTGTTTACATCATGGTATCCACTAGACTGCGAGCTCCCTCAGGGCCACAGGGTCTTGTTATTGTCACTGCTGTGTATTCACCACCTGGCACAGGGCCAGAAAAAGAGTCGATCAGTTCTGCTAAAATGCTGGTTTTGAAATGAACACGATTGAAATATTAGGCAATTGAGCATAATTTGAATTTCACATTTGCCTGTATGTGGCTCCATCTTGGGGAAACTGTGTAAACACGGAATAGAGAAGCCCAGCATGCACACAAATCAAACACCATCAGCTACCTTACTCACCACTTGTGTTGTGAACTATGTACAAATAGATCTGGGTTAACATCTTTCTACCCATCACAGATTAGCATCCTTCACTGAGTCACAGTATTTCACAAGCTGTTCCTAGCACTCACTGGCATGAAGGAAACTCTAGATCATTTTTTAGGTAAAGTGTCACATTTTTGTACTATTTATGTACTTTCTAGCCATTTATCATGTAGAAGACATTTCCACCATTTTCATTAGATTCCTATATTTTTTAAAGGTGTCACAGATGACATTTTTGAGTGTCCGCCTCTTGCCCACATTTTTCCAATAATCCCTGTGGTTTTGTGTGATTTTTGCATAGTATAGTGATTTTAAGGATACGTCTCTTTATAACAGAAAAGTACTCCGTAGTCTCAAGGTTGATGTTAAGTAACTTTCTCTTCTCCATGGATACCCAAGGCTGCTAAAAGTGTACAACCCCTGTTAGTCTTGATACACCACTTAAACTAGCACTTCTATCCCACAATTAAAGGCAACAAATGATTATTCATAACTAATTGTCAGCCAGGCATTGTAATAAGTGGCGAAGATAGTGTGGCTAATAAGCAATGCATGTAATTCCTTCTTTCAGTCTAGTGGGGGTAGGTTTAAGGCTTTTACTGAGAGAATAATCCAGAGAAAACTAAAGTGGCTCCAATAAACTATAATGCAAGCTGTTTCATTTTAGTTTTAAGATTATTTTATGCAGTCCTTTTAAAATGTTTTCATTAGTACATCTCTCAAGACTTCAGGGAGTTGGCAAAGACCCCCTGGCGGAAGTGTTCCTCCCTCCAAGCTCTTCCCTCTTCACGTTCTCCTTCCTTCCGTCCTTACTGAGCGCATCAGCACTGAGCAGAGGAAGGACAGGGAAGAGTTAATGTGGCACAGGTGAGCAGGAGAAGGGCCCTGAGGGATGCAGGAGAAGAGACACATAAAGGGCCCCGCTGCACTGGCCAAGATGGAGAGAAGCTGCCAACGCACAGTGCCTAGGATCGTTCCCCCGTCAGTCAATTTCTTCCTCATTCAGCGGTTATTAAACTTCTGCTGAGAAGAACTGTCTACGCTGGGAAGTCTATCCTGACTCTTCCAATATCAAAACTGCTTCTTCCTCATACATGTGCTCCCCTGGGTTGAGTGCAATTTCCACCTCCTCTGACACTTCGACTCTGAAACCCCAGGAACAAGACTCTAGTGGAGACCACCGCCACCATCCTTCTGGATCATGAAAGATGAAAGCGAAAGGAGACAAAAAGAAAAAACTTTATTTTTTCTTGTTGCCATCTCTCTTTCACCGATGCTTCCAAGCCCCCACTTCAACTCTTTACCTCTTCAAGTTTACTGTTTCAACATCGAATTTAGAATGTAAGTCCCCTACACCCCAAACCCATCAAGTTTCTCCTGTCACTCCAAGCTCCCGGCTTCACTCCAGATCCCATCGGCCTCCCATTAGTTTCTCCCTTTCTTCACACTCTGCTTACTTCTTGGAGGGTTGGTGCACAGAATGTTAAGGCTGGGAAACACCTAAGATCCTTGTGCCCGTTCCCCTTCTTGAGGTGAGAAAGCGGAGGCCCGGAAGTCCCTCCCAAAGATACACAGTCAAGGACAGGATACCTTGATTCCCACCCAACATTGGTTTTACCCCAGAATCCAGAGGCGAGACTGACTCCGCTCGGACCTGAAAGAAGAGCGTTGCTCTCAGCTCTCCTCTCAGCTGATCTCCAGTTATCACTCAGCAGTCACCCCTTCCTCTGGCCTCTCCCTCATTATCACTGCCCCCCATTTCTACCCCTGCAGCCCTTGTGGGTTTTTAGGAACAGAGGATTCTCTCGTCCTTGCTAAGACTATGACCATAATTATCCAACCTGCCTCCACCAAGCTACGGTTATCCTCGTGATCTTCCCGGCCTTTCACCACCCCTATGGATGGATTTGTGTCACTGTGACACTCCCCAAATCTGTCCTTTTGTCCCTCCCTTGTTCAGAATCATGCCCACGTGAACCCTATAGCTTAGCCCTTCAAAGTATGGTAGAAACTCCACAGTGCAACTCCAGCTTCCTGCGCCCCACCTTCTTCACACTGATGGGAATTCCAGGGCTAGGGGGTGCCCGGGCCTGGCTGACATTCATGTTTGGGCCCATGTATCTGCTGGCCCTGCTGGGTAATGGGGCACTTCTGACAGTGGTACGCACAGACCCCACACTGCACCAGCCCATGTTTCTTCTTCTGGCCACACTGGCAGCCACAGACCTGGGCTTGGCCACATCAGTAGCCCCAGAGTTGCTGGCTGTGCTGGGCCTTGGGCCCCGACCTGTACCGTATGCTGCCTACCTGGTCCAGATGTTCTTTGTGCATGCTCTGACTGCTGTGGAATCTGGGGTGCTTTTCGCCATGGCCTGTGACCATGCTGTGGCAGTGGGGCGCCCCCTGCACTACCCTGTCCTAGTCACCAAGGCCCGCGTGGGCTATGCAGCTTTAGCACTGGCACTCAAAGCTGTAGCTATTGTTGTGCCTTTCCCTCTGCTGGTGGCACGGTTTGAGCACTTCTGTGCCAAGACCATACGCCATGCCTACTGTGCACACATGGCAGTGGTGGAGCTGGTGGCGGGCAACACAAGGGCCAACAACCTGTATGGGCTGGCACTTTCACTGGCTGTGTCCGGCGTGGATATCCTGGGCATCACTGGCTCCTATGGGCTCATTGCCCAAGCTGTGTTGCGGCTGCCGACCCGGGAAGCCCGTGCCAAAGCCTTTGGCACATGTAGTTCTCACATCTGTGTCATTCTGGCCTTCTACGTGCCTGGTCTCTTCTCCTACCTCACACACCGCTTTGGTCGTCACACTGTCCCAAAGCCTGTGCACATCCTGCTGTCCAACGTCTACTTATTGCTGCCACCGGCCCTCAACCCCCTCATCTATGGTGCTCGCACCAAGCAGATCAGGGACCGGCTCCTGGAAATGTTCACGTTCAGAAAAGGCCAGTTCTAATGACAAGAGTACAGTAGGTGTGGAGGTGAAGTGGGGGGACACAGGGACGCAGGCATCAGCAGTGTGGGTTCTCTCTGTGTAGGACTGTGTAGGACTCGGCAGATATCTTCTGTGAAGCTCCAACTGTGTGCACCACTGGCACCTGTAGACTTTGGGCTGGCCCTGTGTCCTGCTTGAAAGGAAGTAGAAGGCAAGGGGCTGTATATTACCAAGCAGGGAAGACAGGGCAGGCTTGGCCCTGCCATAGAGAAAGCCACTATCTCTGGAGGAAAATATCTGGGTTCTTGTCTGGGATCCAGCCCTTTCTACTCTTGGAGCTGGATTCTGTTTTCAGTCCTGTTGTCTCCCATCCAAGTACTAACCAGGCCCGACCCTGCTTAGCTTCCGAGATCAGATGAGATCGGGCACATTCAGGGTGGTATGGCCATAGACAGTCCTTGCTGTATTTTCCTTTTCTCATCACAGGAGATACCATTACTGTTTCAGGAAATAAAACCCTAAAAGTTTTGTTTTCCTTCAGCCTGAAAACTGATTTTTTTTTCACTTTTTTATTAATTTCAGATGAAAGAAAAAATTTTCTTTGTACCATTTGTTTCTCTTCTACTAACGACAAAATACCTGTGTTCGTTTATGAAATGACCACTATCCAAACTCTTAGCAGAAACAGACCTGAGGATCCATGGCATAGATTAGAACATGCAGAAACAAATCTAGGCATACTCAGCCACCTCATTTTTCACAAAGGAGCCAAACACCCTCCCTAGAGGAAAGATAGCCTTTTTAATACATGCTGCTGGAAAAACTGGATTTCAACCTATCAAAGATTAAAACTAGACCCTTATCTTTCAGCATGTATTAAACTAAAATTGAAGTGGATGAAATATCTAAATATTAAAAAAGAAATCACCAAAATTTGTTATTGCTTGATTTCTTGATAGCAGCCATTCTTTGTGGGGTGAGGTGGAATCTCAGTGTTGTTTTCATCTGGATCTCTCGAATGACCAGTGATGTGGAACATTTTTTCATATATTTACTTGATGCTTTTACTTCTTTGTCTGAAAAATATCTGTTCATTTCAGATGCCCAGTTTTGAATTGGGTCTTTATATTTGGGGGTGCTGATTGTTTTGAGTTCTTTATATATTCTAGATAGTAGTCCTTTGTCTGAGGAGCAGCTGGTAAAAATTTTTCCCACATTGTAGGGTGTCTTTTAGTTCTGTTGATTTTCTTTTGCTGTGCAGAAGCTTTTTAATAATTGAGATCTCAGTTGTTGATTTTTTCTGCTAGTTCCTGTGCTACTGAGGATTTGTTCATAAAGTCTTTTCCTAATTTTCCTATGCCAATGTTTTCAAGAGTTCTGCCTAACTTATCTTCCTGCTATTTTAGTGTTTCTTTTTAAATATTTAGATCTTTAATCCTCTTGGATTTAGTGCATGGTGAAAGATAAGACTCTAGTTTTAATCTTTGTCAGGTTGAAATCCAATTTTTCCAACACCATTAATTAAAGAGACTATCTTGCCTCCAGTGAGTATGGTTGTCTTCTTTGCAAAGATGAGGTAGCTGAGTACATCTGCAGTTGTTTTTGTATCTTCCAATCTGTTCCACTGATCCTCAGGTCTGTTTCTTTGCCAGTACCATGCTGTTTTTATCAAATTCCAGCAAGTTTAGTGTTTCTTTTTTAATATTTAGATATTTCATCCACTTCAATTTTAGTTTAGTGCATGGTGAAAGATAAAGGTCCAATTTTAATCTTTGGCAATTGAAATCCAGTTTTTCCAACACCATTTGTTAAAGAGACTATCTTGCCTTCAGTGAGGATGGTTGGCTCCTTTGTCAAAGATGAGGTAGCTGAGTACATCTGCAGTTGTTTTTGTATCTTCCAATCTGTTCCACTGATCCTCAGGTCTGTTTCTTTGCCAGTACCATGCTGTTTTTATCACAGTGGCTTTGCAGCATAGTTTCAGATTGGGAAGTGTTATACCTGCTGCCATGTCTCTGTTGCCTAGGATGGCTTTTGCTATTCTAGGTATCTTCTGGTTCCAAATGAATTTTCTGATTATTTTTTCTAGTTCGGTGAAATATAGTATTGGAATTTCAATTGGCATTGCATTGAATCTGTATAGCACTTTTGGTAGCATGGCCATTTTCACTATGTTGATTCTTCCTACCCAGGAGCAGGGGATATCTTTCCATTTTCTTATATCCTCTTCTTTCTATCTCTTTTTTCAGAGGTGTTTTGCTTCTTTCATTAGATTTCTTCCTAGATACTTCATTTTTTTGGGATACTATTTTGAAAGGAATTGTTTCCCTAATTTCTCTCTCAGTGAGTCTATTTGTGTACAAGAAGGCTATTGATTTTTGAGTGTTAACCTTGTATCCAGCTACTCTGTTAAAAGTGTCAATTAAGTCTAGGAGTCTTTTGGTGGAATTTTTTGGGTCTTCAATGTAGAGTATCATATCATCAGCAAATAGTGACAGTTTAATTTCTTCCTTTCTTATCTTTATTGCTTTAATTAATTTCTTTCTTGTCTAATTTCTGTGGCTAATGTTTCCATAACTATACTGAAGAAGAGTGGTGATAGTGGACATCCTTGTCTTGTTCCTGATTTTTCAGTTTTGGTCCATTTAATATGAAGTTGGCTATTGGTTTTTCATAGATAGCCTTTATTAAGTTGAGATATAGACCATTATTCCAATTTTTTGCAGGGTTTTTATCATGAATGGGTGTTGAATTTTGTCAAATGCTTTTTCTGCATCTATCAAGAGGATCATATGGTTTTTGTCCTTGACTCTGTTAATACAGTGTATTACATTTATTGACTTAAGTATGTTGAATCATCCTTGCATCCCTGAAATAAATCCGACTTGGTCAGGATGTATGATCTCCTTGATGATCCTCTGTATTCTGTTTGCTAGTATCTTATTCAGGATTTTTGCATCTATATTCATTAAGGAGATTAGAGGCCATACTCTTAAGTGCAGTAAATAGGACATATATGTGTAAACACTGAATAATTTCTCTGGTGTGAAAATGAAAATGAGGATCAAAATGTATAATAGGTAATATAAAATAGGAAGAAAAAGCCCAAAGGGGAAGGGGAAGTGGGAAGGCCTGGGGAAAGGAAAGAAGGGAATGGAATTAATATGAGACAAGGAAAAATGGAAACAAAGTCTTTGCAAATAGGGATAGGTGGACAGGTTGAAAGGAGGGCAGGGAAATGGGAAAAAAATAAGAACTAAGATATATCTTGTAAAAGTACAAATTCCCAATGGTGAGTGTAATAGTATTGTATACCTAAAATATACCAATAAACTTAGTGAATTAAATAAATATAAAATAGTCATGCCATCTGGGTAATGACACTAGACAGCATTTATGTAATGACTACAAAACTTCAGTGACTAGTATATAAAATATAATTATCTTTGCAATAAATATTCCCCATTAATGTAATAGAATGGGGAATACAAGTGGAACTAAGAATTTAAAAGACAATCACAAGACAGTTTACTTTGATTGCAAAAATATTTTGTTTTAATTTATCACCTTCTTAGATAAGCATAATGAACTCACCAGATTAAGCAGAATTATGTTGGGGTGTTTTGAGCTAGTTTATCTCTTCCAATAGATTTTACAGGTGTATATTAGTCAGTTTTCCTCTTAGACACAATACATAAAACTCACAACCTGAGGAAGGAGGGACTTGGCAGTGCTTACTGTTTGAGGGAACTGAGTCCATGGTACACTCACTGAAAGGCATTAACATAATGGTAGAAAGGATGGAAGAACAAATGCACTCTGTTCACGGCAGCCAGGAATCAGGGCAACAGTGTCAGAGAAGAACAGGCAAAAGGATCAAACATAAACTCCAAGGCCACACACCCATGACCCACAGGACACACCCAGAAACATGCACTGCCAATCCTACGGGCACACCTCCAGGCCAATCAAGTTAACACTCCACCCACAACCCATTCCTGATTAAATTCATACCCAAACACTTTTCCTGAAGGAATAATCTCCAAATAAGGGAAAGAGCTACTTTGTAATTCCTCTTAACAGAACAAAACTGCCATGCATACAACCAAAAGAATAGTAATCCCTTCCCCAAAGTCTTGGCACTTTCAGCATTTTTTAAATTCCAAGTCAAAATTTTTCTGATATGTAGGGCAAACTCTTAACTGTAAACCTCTATAAAAATCACAAAAAATACATAATCTCAAAATACAACGTAACAGGGTAAACATTTCCATTCCAAAAGGGAGGAGCAGAATCCAACCAAAGGCAGGCCAAAACCCACTAGGACAAACAGGTAGTCTTGTATGCCATATCTAGAATCTGGGACACACAATGTTAAAAACGGGTTCCAAAGGGTTGCCAGCCCACAAAGCTTCTCTCTTGGGCTGGCTACACTCAGTGCAGCTTTCCTTAGCTGAAAATCCATATTCCTACCATTGCTCACTTCCTGGAGTCTCTACTGTACCCTTAACTTAGTTCCCATAGCTTCAGTCCTGGACTTCTTAGGGCTGCCTGCCTGGCCTATTAGGCCTTCTTTGCTGGGTAGAAATAGTTGGGCATGGTATCAAATGCCTGTATTCCCAGTGACACCTCAGGCTGAGGCGGGAAAACTGTTTGAGCCAAGGAGTTGTGGACCAACCTGGACAACAGTGAGACTTCAACTGGCAAAAGACAGAGGGGTAGAGAATTTAATCAAATTTGCTTTCAAACTTTACATACAACATCAACTATTCCCTGAATCTTTAGCCTGCTGGTCCTGGATTTCTCAGCCTTTACTATTCCATTAGACAAATCTTAGATTTTAGTCTTCACCTTCTTTTGTGTGTGTGCATGTGTGTCTTTCTGTTGGTTTCATGCACACACACACACACACACACAAACACACACACGCACGCACAAACCTATCACTTCTGTTTCTCTGAAGAGTGCTGAGCAATTTAGATTTTGGTATCAAAATTAGTTCTAGAGGAAAAGAATTTTAACATTATTTTCTATATTAATTCTAAAGTTTCTAAAATTAATGATCTAATTTTATATTCAAAGGCACTGATAATTGCATGTGGAGTAGTAAAGAAAGCACTGACTATACTGCATACTTTAAATTTCTTCAGCAGGTAGATCTTAAGTGTTCTTATAAGCAGAAAATGGCAGAGATATAGAGATAATATACCCAGGAGGAAACTTATGGAGGTGATGGATACATTTATGTCATTGACTGTTATGATGGACTTATGGGCATAGATTTATCTCCACTTTTTTTTTAACAGGCTGGGGATTGAACCTAGGGCCTTAATCATGGTATGCAAGTGTTGTCCCACTAAGCCATACTAACAGCACAGCTTATATCCACATTTATTAAACAGCATACATTAAGTACATAGACTTTTATATATAAACTGAATCCCAATAATTAATTTTTAAAAGAGAGCACTAATGTCCCATGGCATGGAATGGGTATATATATATATATATATATGATTACATATGTGACACTGAAATTTTTTGCTGGTCAAAGTGTGTGAGGGGGGAGCACCGATTGTCAGCACAAATACCACACACACATCCAGACACTTTCATGTCTGCATTCAGAGAGATCTTTATCTACTGTAACTGAGATGGCTGAAAGCAAAACCCAAAATCTCATTTAGTAAGTGGCTGAATTACAGCACAAATTAAATTTTCAATCATTCAGGATATGTACAATACAAGCGAAGATATTCAGTGGGGAGAAATGTGATCATAAAGATCAAAATGGTGACACAGGAAAACGTCCAGTGAAAGCTGAGAACATGACTTTTCCAAATTGTGATTCCTTCTCTTCTAGTAAAAGGAATGCTCCACTCTGTCTGAGAAGATGAACCTTGCCTGCTGAAACAGTAGCAGACTCACTTGCTGAAAATTCTTCTTGATTTGTTTTTATTGTGTATGTATATATATATATCTATATATATAGATATATATCTATAATATATATTTATTTATTTAGTATTACCTTTGATTAAATGCAGTACTATCACACTGAGACACAGTCACATTAAGTCTCTAAGTTGCTCAGGCTGGGCTTGTACTTGAGATCCTCTTGACTCAGTCTTTTAGAGTGCTAGGATTCCAGGCATGCACCATTCCGCCTAGCTTTGAAATTTCTTTGTAAAATATCTGATTATACTCAGCTTCCCCCTCCAGCATCCCCTTTTGCCTCTAGGCATGCTTGTCAGAAAGGTTCTGCAATTTGAACTGAAGTTTTGACTCCAACATTTTTCCTAGGCCTTTTCCCCATTGAAGTCAATGGAGGGATGTTAGAATGTGCAGTTACTTCTTAGAGAAAGCAGCTGGAACGTCCTTCTTGTGACAATGAACTCCACTTCAGAAATGAAGGAAGAGGATTCCATCACCTATCTCGCTCTCTGAATAACAGGACTGTAAGCATATCTCTTGAGGCTTGTTTAGTGAATGGCAGTTTGCCCTAGAGAGTGCCATCCAGTTTTGCTGCAAACAAAGGACTTGGAGAACTGTAAACTTTGTTGAAAATAGACATCAGTTCTAGGAGACCCTTAAAAGATGTGACCCATGAGGAGCTCTGCTACATTCCAATAACCACTTGATTCTTCCAGTTTATATAGACAGAAATCTGAGGGATATGTGTGGGAATAGAGTTAAGGGTAAAAAAATAATACATAAAGGAACATAAATGTGAGTCAGGATTAGTTTTTTTTTTTTTTTTTCTGGTACCAGAAATTGAACTCGGGTCCTTGTGCTTGCAAGGCAGGCCACCGAGGGATTAATTAATTGATATAGATCCATTCAGCATAGTTTCTGGCTTAAAACTCAGACTAAAAATGTCCCATAGTAAGTAAATATGAAATGCTAGACTTGCCTTGATACACTACAGAGGAAAGGATTCAAAATCTTAGGGAAAGCCAGGCATGGTAGAATACACCTGTGATACTAGTGCTTGAAAGGCTGAGACAAGAGGATTACTGTTAGTTCGAGGCCATCTTGGGCTACATAGTTCAAGAGTTCAAGGCTAGCTTGAACTACATAGCAAATATATATGTCTCAAAACAAATAAATTTGAAGGCGATCAGAATTCTAGAGTATATTTTTATTAATGCAGTGCTCACTCACCCTATAAGTTTCCGGAGGACTCACCTTTGTTAAGGGCTGTGATAAAAGCCTTAGAATTCTGGAACGACTCTGTGCTGGTCTTTGTGGCCTGGAAACTGCAACGGTGCTACTTAAGCTGAACTGAGAATGCAATAGAAATAATTGAATCATGGATTTAAGAGTTAAAAGGTGGCAAACTGGGCTGGGAATTTAGCTCAGTTGGTTCTGTTGCCTGCCTTGCAAGCAAAGGTCCTGGGTTCAACCCCAGTACAAAAAAAAAAAAAATGTGGCAAACAAACAATAAAGACAAAGTGGGGATGATGGGCATAATGAATGGAAGAGTCCAGAAGCAACCCCACAGTTTGACTTGTGCACGTCTATAGTGTTATATTATTGTTCAAGTTAAATATTTAAATAGCCACAAAGACTGATGAATTCTTATTGCATTTACACAAGCAGAAGAGTTCTGATTGCTATGAACAGAAGTCTACCTTTAATCATAATAACAGAGCAGTGCAACCTCTCAATCAATTTCTAGGCTCAATCAAGTTTACAGATCCCCAAACATGAAATTAACTGGATCCTCTTGGGAGAGAAATTCACTACACTGACAATTTATTTATTATTTGTTTGTTTATTTATTTATTTTGTACCGGGGATTGAACTCAGGACCTTGCACTTGCAAGGCAGGTGGCAACATACTGAGCTAAATCCCCAACTGACAACAATTTAAATTGTTAATCTTTCTTTTTTCGTTCCCCCAAAGAAACCGGTGGCTTTACGCCACAGCCAGTGTGCACTGAGAAAAAGTAAATAAGCATTTGCGGGAAATTTTAACAATGATGCTGAACTCCTACAAGTTCCAGGACTCCAAAATGTAATTACACTACTATCCAAACAGGAGATTTACGGCAGTGATCAATGGAAAATTAGCTCACTTCTGCCTCACTGTGGTTGTGGAGGATCGCTACAGCCATCTTGTAATTATTGCCCCAGGCCCAGAATGCATAAGTGGAATAGTCATATTCACCAAATGGCAAAATCCCCACATTAGCCTCTCTTTGTAGAATGGAGGCTTGTAAGATAGAAAAGGTGAACTTTAGGCAACTAGATCTGCTTTTACCTAGGAAAAAGTTAACAAAAGCAGTAACACCAATTCCTCCAGGGATTATAGAGATAACTGTCATAATTAGGGATTTAAGGATGTAGGAGAGACTACCACATTCTCTTCCAAACAAACAGTTTGGAATGTGCAGAAGACAGATTTTAGAAAATTATAGAGCATTGTTGTAAATTTAATCAGGTGGCAAATACAAATGCAGCTGCTATACCAGAAGTGGTTTCATTCCTGCAGCAAATTAACACAACCTCTAGTACATGATACGAGATGGTTGGTTTGAGAAATGCTTTTTCCTCCTAAAAATCTAGTCATAAAGATAATCAGAAACAGCTTGCTTTTAGCTGACAGGTCAGGTATGTACATTTCCTTTCCTAATTCAAGGATAATTTAGTTTGCAAGGATCTTATTAACTTCTTCCATGAGACCTCTCATTGGTGCATGAATGGATGACATTATGCTGCTTTTAAATGTGAGCAAGAAGTATTAACTCTGCTAACCTTTTTGAGAAGATATTTGTCTCTTGGAGAAAAAAAAATCCAACAAATATCCAGGAGGTCTTTCAGTGAAATTTTTGGACAGTGAAGCATTCAGAAATATCCATATGAGGATAAGAAAATATTGATGCCTGACCTTTTCTACAAACAAAAAGGTTGGCCCAACACCTTAGCAACATATTCTACTGAAGTTAAGAGAGGATACGTTCCTCATTAGGATGCGCACCCCCCAGTCCTTTCACCAGGGGCCTCAAAAGCTTCTAGATTTAGGGAGCCCAGGGTAAGAGAAGATTCTGCAGGTGAAGCTGAGATGACAGGCAACCGAAAGGTACCTCTCACGTCAGTGGCACATGAGTTGTTTGCAGTCTGTGACAAGACCTGAAAGGGGTCATCGTCTGTGGTTAATAAACTCTCTTTTTAAGAAATATCTTTTCGTTTTGTACTGGGACTTAGTAGAGACTAAACACTTAACTGTGAGTCACAAGTTATGATGTCCCACTAGATGTCCATAGTAAACTAGACATTATCTGACTCCTCAAACCAGAAAGTTGAGCATGTACAAGAACACATGCTCCAAAAGCAAAAATGGTAAACAAATATATATATAAACTAGAGGAAAACATTGGCCATACTTACAGATGGTTCTGTGTATCATGCGCAGAACCACATGAAAGTAGACATCTATAGCAGCAAACCTCCTTCCTGGGATTTCCTGAACTCCTATGATGATCAGAAACCCTCTCAGTGGGCACTGCATCATCTTGTTAATATTGTTTGGAAAAAACTGGGAGGGGTATAGGGCTTGAAGGGAGGGCAGGGGAATGGGGAATAAATAAGAACCAAATGGGTTATGTAAAGTGCACATTTCCAATGATGACCGTCATTATATTGTATGCCTTAAATGTACCAATAAAATTGATTTTAAAAAGGAAATGTCCATATGCATGACTGTGGACCAACTCAGGCGCTGTGACCAACATTTTGAGTAGATATCTGGTCGAGGAATGGCAAGGGGCATGACTGGAAAGCGGGAGACAGAGAGTCAGGCAGGAAGTGAGTACACAGACCTCTCTGAAGGCACGGAAAGTGTGAAAATATTTGTGATCTTGCACAGGGTGATTTCAGTAAGAAAAGGGAAAGGACAGCCAGTGCTGCGGACAGCAATGGGAATCTCTTCGCCCAGCCACCTCTGTCGTTGCTGAAAGGACTCGTGAACAAAGTGGGAGCGGTGTAAGCCACGGAGGTTAGGCATCAGCCCAGAAGCTTGGCCTTCCAGTCACTGCAGCCCAGAGGGCTACAGCTGCTCTCAGGGGTCCACTGCGCCAGCAGCTGAGACTCCCCACGTGCGAACTGTAACACCGTTCTCTGCGCGGTCTCCCTAGACATGGTCACAGGTGGAGAGAAACGTTCCAGGGGGCGGAATGGGCTCTCTGGACACAGATCTGTCTTCCCTGCATGCAATGCTCCTGCCAGAACGGCCACCCTTGGACTCCAGAATGCCTTAGAACATCCTGGTACGTTACACAGGATTGCTTCTGAGGGACAAACCCCACTCACCGGAAACGCAGCGCGGCATGCACCGTGCTCACCCTTCTCCTTGAGTCCTAGGAGCCGCCCAAAGGCAAAACCCAGGTGAGAGACCAGAAGCGGGAGCAGCCCGTGGAAAGACTTCCCTGAAGGGCCACCTCTTCGAACTTTTAACACTGCGTAGGGTTAGTATGAAATCTGTCAGAAAAAGTAAAATGAGAACAATTTCTGACACCTGTGAGAAAAAGGGCTTGGAGGGCAGGGGATGGCAGGGAGGCGGAAGAGAGGGCAGAGAGGGTGAGCGCTGGGATACACAGCAGGGTAAGTGTGTTGAATGAATCTGTTTTCTGGTTCTTTATGGCTGAGTAATATTCCATTTTATAGAAAAACCACATCTCCTTTATCCAGTTTCCAACTGATGGGCAAAGGGGCTGTTTCCAAGTTTTAGCTATTACAACCTGTGCCGCTATAAACATGGTTCATAGGAAAATGGATACAGATTGAAGATATACTCCTAAGTGAAACAAGTAAGTCACACATGTGTAAATACCGAATAGTCTCTCTGGTGTGAATAAACTGCAATAATACAGAAGATCCTAATGACATAACTGACATCGTGAAATGGGAAGAAAGGGGCTAAAGGTGTAGGGAAGGTGGGATGGGTAGGGGAAGGGTAATAAGGGAAAAGAAAAAAATGTGCGATAATGAGAAGATGGAAATAAAGTGGTTGTAGATGGGGAGGGGAGGAGGGGAGGAGGGGGTGAAGGGAGGGCAGGGACAAGGGGAAAAAATGAGAACCAAGACCTGTCATGCAAAGGTACAAGATCCCAACACTCAATGTAACTGTACTGTATCCCTAAAATGTACCAATAAGCTCAATTAAAGCTGATAAAAAAAGGATAAGTGCGTTTCTGTCAGTGTCTCAGTGCAGCACTAATCTGTGGAGGATGGGAGGGAAGGGGAGCTCTGGGAAAGGAGATCCAGGAAACAATTCAGATGTTTTGCTCAGGTACCAACTCAGCACAATGAGGGTAATCATAATGTGCTAAAAACATGCACTGGGCCCAGGGATTTAGCTCAGTGGTTCCAGAGCCTGCCTCGCAAGCGCAAGGACCCGAATTGGATCCCCAGTACCAAAAACCAAAAAAAAGCACTAACAGAACTTTCAAATCACGAATTTGTACACTTAAGATGTTAATAATGGCAATTTAAAAATCTTATCTGGGTAGCAAAATAATAGTGCAGCAAAAATACTGAAAGAGGATAATATCCTAGTAAAATATCAAACATATTCCAAGGCTACAGTAATTAGAAAAGTGCCCAGAGCACAGACAGTAGATTAAAAAAAAAAAAGTAGGACAGCGTCTTTCTTCTGTCACCTCTCTTCGTATGAAAACACACCAGAGACAGATACACAGACAGACAGACAGACACACACACACACACACACACACACACTGATACGCACAAACACACACAAAACAGAGGCCCAGGCCTCACAGAGGGCCATGCCATTGTCCGTAGATTCTCTTTCCGTCTCTCAGTTTCACTTTCATTTCCTGCCTGGCTGCTGCAGAGCACCCTTAGAGAATAAATCCTGCACCCGGTGCCTGGTCTGTTACCACTTCCACACGGAATCTGAAGTCTCCAGAGGTGTCCAAAGGTGTGTTAAACAATCTGTGGTGGGTAGAGCTCGGAAGACTTTAGAAGAAAAAGCTGCATTTGCTTGGGTGCCTTAACTTCCTTGTTTGGAAGCCTCTGTGGGGGTGGGGAAAGGTCGGACTTGCAGGCTTCCTGCTGCCATAGATCCTGAACCCTGGAAGGAGTGGGGTTTAAAGAAGGGAAGTCTCCCTCTCTCCCAGAGGGACAGCACCTGGTCCACCCTGCCTGCCACCCACCCCAGCCCTTCCTCCTTCCTGGCCTATGCTGGCCAACTTTTCCTTGGCTGACCGCCCCTGAATACTGTCCTGCAGGGGTCCTCTAAACAGCAGGGCCAGAGCAAGAGGGATCCTCGTAAACCAACAGTGGTGGGTTTTGCAGTGTACTAATGTGTTTCACTCTACAGGTGGCTGTGTTTGCGAGGTAGGTAGGATACTTTTTGTGATTACTGACACGGATAATTTCTCCTTATTCTTCAGGAAGAGTCCTTAAGGGTTGCATCACTAGAGAGGTGTAACGTTTTCTCTTCCCTGTAGGCTTATGTGGCACCATAACCTAGCAGCTCTTCACATGGTAGCCATGTTGACATTTTCAAAATCAATGAGGATTGCTGGGAGTGGTGGTGCACACCTGTAATCCCAGCACTTGAGCGGCTGAGGCAGGTGGATCGCTGTAAATTCCAGACCAGCCTGGGCTACATAGTGACTTCTAGGTCAATCTCAGCTTCATAGTGAGACCCTGTCTCAAAACAAAAAACAAACAAATAAACAAAATCACTGAGGATCCTTTGTCTCTGTGAACAGCCTACTTATACATGTCATTTCTTTTCCCTAACACATTTCTATTTTTCATCCCATATATCCTTCATATTTTTAGGCTTTACTTAAACCCTTATCTTTTAGGTTGGAAATCCAGATTAACACTTTTTCCCCAACATTAATTTTGCAACTACAGTACATTTGTTTCTTTTTTTGGTACTGAGGATTGAACTCAGGTCCTTGCATTTGCAAGGCAGGTGGCAGAACCACTGAACTAAATCCCCAGCCCTACAGTACATTTCTTTGGTAGGGTTTGTCACATCTTATCTTTCTGATAATTGTATTCCTGTGATTTTCAAGTTGAAAGTCAAGACCATCGTGATCTTTGGAAACATGTTTGATATCTCTTTGGCATCATCTTTGTTTTTAGATTGTAGTCTAGCTGCTAGCACATAATCCATCACCATTGATCATTTGCCAGGTGGTCACATCTAGCTTTTGGGGGCTCCTCTTTTAAAGCTGACGTCCATTTTCTCTGGGATTATGTTTTTCAGGTCTCTGACATGTGTGAATCTGAAAGTATGCTTATGTCATCTCCCTCCCTAGTATACAGAGGCACATATACCAGAGGCTCATTTCCATGTCCCTGGTAAATTTCAAGGCCACCATAAAATCCTATCATTTATAAACATGATTCTCCAGAACCAACTAGCAGTCGGAAGTGTGCTTCTCCACCCATGTGGTTCTGAGTATTAGTTATGCCTGGCTAGCTGCCTCTACTGTTGTGAATGTGTGATGGTAAAGACTTGTGGAGGAGGGCTGAGTGGGTTAAGTTAATTCCAGCTGAAAGTAACAAAGACAGAGTGTTATCCTGGTTCACAAGCTCAACTCTTTTCACAATTCTGGCTGAAAACTAAACTGGATGAGAAATAAATCTGATTTTCCCATAAGCTCAACATGGAACCTAAGCACTGAATTGGATTTAGTTCTCATCGGACTCAGGTTGCAACCACAATTGTGGAAAAAAATCAAATTGATGAACCTAGGTGCAACTGTGTTGTCTTTGTTTTTTTTGTTTTTGTTTTGTTTTGTTTTGTATTTTGAGACAGGGTCTCACTATGTAGTTGAGACTGAACTGGAACTCACTATGTAGCCCAGGCTGGTCTCGAACTCACAGCCATCCTCCTGACTCAACCTCCCGAGTGCTGCGATTACAGGCGTGCGCCACCACCCCTGGCTCAGTGTATTGTCTTTGGCAGTCATTTCATCTTCTTACATCTAATGAAAAGATTAGTTTTATTTAGTGGTATGAAAAAGAAATAACTGCACATGAATAGCAAGCCACGGAACTGTTTGGATGAGGTAGTTAGAGCAGCTCTGTCTGAGAAGATGCCTTGTACAGGAAGTATAAGGTTGAGACCAAATCGATATCAAAGTTAGTGTCCTCTGAAATTAAAACTTTGGTGCTTTTAAAAATAAGGATGCAATTTTGGTGGAGACAGAAAAATGCCGATTATACAAGAATTTCAGTATAAAAAGACTCCATATATCCTTCTGGCCAGTAAAAGAAGGGAACATAACAGTCATTCTATGTGTAATATCTGTTATCACATGATAGGAGCTGTGAATAAAGTTTCACAAAGTTAGTGTCCTCTGAAATTAAAACTTTGGTGCTTTTAAAAATAAGGATGCAATTTTGGTGGGGACAGAAAAATGCCGATTATACAAGAATTTCAGTATAAAAAGACTCCATATATCCTTCTGGCCAGTAAAAGAAGGGAACATAACAGTCATTCTATGTGTGATATCTGTTATCACATGATAGGAGCTGTGAATAAAGTTTCTGAAATTATGATGACATAATTACTATTGTGTCAGCAGGCATTTTTTCTTCTTTCTTTCATTCCTTTTTCATTGCTGACTTGTAAATATTTTGTTCTTGATGTCTACGTGATTTTGGCCTAGTCAGTATTCATTCAGTCCCTTCCTACCCTCTGACTCTGCCCCATTTTAATCTTCCCAAACATCAGGGTCCAGAACAGGAGGAAGCTCAGGAGTCAGGACAGACA
>NW_022900928.1:23530529-23542032 GCF_012274545.1 Fukomys damarensis
GAAGAGTTCCTAGATCAAAGTAAAAATCACTCTACCTTCTACTAGAAGGATGGAGAGCTGATGTGCAAGAGCAGCCCTGATTCCCTATTTCAGCAGAATGAATGACGTGGGTTCAAAGCCAAGCTCTTTACTGGATGTAGAATCGAGTTTGTCTTCCAGGACAGAAAGAATCAGTCTAAACTTGGTGAAGGAGACAGTGATTTTATTACTCACAGAATTACTTAGAGACAAAGAAGACATTCACTTGCTCAGTGTTGGTAAACTCAGGTTTCTGGTGACATCAACCAGATTCATCCACAGTTATCCGCTATCCAGGTGCTGAGAAACTCGTAGTTTCATTCTGGCCTGATTTCTCTCTCCTAGGAGAAGCTCCACAAAGTGCTGAAGAAGCTGATGAAGGATGAGAAAGAGTTGGAGAAGTTGAAAGCTGACATCGAAGAAGAAAGAACTTCCTGGAAGGCAGGAGAAAACAACTCTAAGGGTGTTAGCCAGAATCTGGCGGGATCTTGGGAAGGAGATCCCTTCTTCTTTGTTCTCAGGAGTCATCTGATGAGTCTCATTCCTGCTTTCCCTTGTGGGAGAGCAGGCAGGAGAGTGGCTGTCACTAATGAGTGCAGCTGGTTGGGGGGAGCTGTTCACACTGAGTGAGGCTGGGGACCCTGGCCAGTGGATGCCGTCCGACGTGACTGCTGGTTTTTCAGACTGACTGTACTGGGGAGAAGATATTGACAACAGGCCGTGATTCTGACTTCAGTGGTCACCTTTGGCAGAGAGTTCACAAGTGGAGTGCGGAGTAAAGCGGGGAGGTGTGGGTGTCCTGGAAACTAAGCCACACCCAGGCATCCCATTTGGGTCAGGGTGAGCCTGGGTGATGTTGACTTAAGGTCCTTGATTTTAATGGCAGGGAGGGAAATCACAAGAGAAGTATGCTTCCCTAAGAACTTCTCCTTTCTACTTGCCTTCCCCTGAGAACTCCCTGGTAAAAATAATTCTTTTTCAGGCTTCCAAACTCAAGTGACTGAGTGCCTCTCTCTTTCTGCCCCCTGAAGAATCAAATACAGTGGGAGACAGAAAATGTCCAGACGGTGTTTAAACAACTGAGAGTCACCCTGGACGCTGAGGAGAACAGGCACCTGGAGAAACTGACTAAAGAGGAGGAACGGATTCTGAATAGCCTGGCAGAGTCTGACAAGGAGCTGACCCAGCAGACCCAGCTGGTGAGAGAGCTCATCTCAGATGTGGAGCGTCGGCTGGAGGGGTCAGTGATGGAGAAGCTGCAGGTAAGACTTCAAAAGCCGTTGCAGCATCTGAGTTTCAGGAGCATTGGAAAGCATTTCCATCTCTCCTGTGTTCCTTTCCTTTCCAGTGATGGAGGTAAAGTTCTTTGGGCTAGTCAGTAGCTCACTTTGGAACCAGTTCAGGGGTTCTGGAAATAATCGAATGTGTGTATGAAAAGGGCAAATCCCATTTCAGTTATTACGAAGTGCCGTGCACCAATTAAATGTTGGAGGGAAGATCCGTTCTATCCAGTGTGGTTTTAAAATTGCCCGTTTTCTAAGCATTTGCCAAGCATGTTTTCATGATTCCTGGGAATCCCTGGTAAACAAAGGAACTTCAGGTTGCAAAAGATGTTCTACTTTCCTTTCTACAATAAATTGAGACATTTTTCATTTAGTCCCAGAAAAAAACTTACCACAGGCTAGTATACTTTTCCTTTAATTATTCATTAAAATTCAGCAGGAAAATCAGGTCATGCGTATTTTTCTTTTCATTTTCTTTGCTTTTCTATAGAATTATAAATTTTTAAATAGTATTACTTCTCTCAAGTTCATTTAGATAATCTATACTTCTTAAGTTAGATTTGGGTAATACATGTCTTTGTAGAAATTAGTTCATTTTGTCTAAATAGTGAATTTTCAGGCATAGTATAAGTATAATTCTTTTTTTTTTTTTTTTGGCACCAGAGATCGAACTAGGGTCCTTGTGCTTAATTCTTTTTATTTCTCTATTATGTTAAGTTGATCTGTCAAATAAAAATTATTTATTATTATTATTTTTTTTTTTTTTTTGCTACACGGGATCGAACATGGGTCTTTAAGCTTGCAAGGCAGGTGGCAGAACCACTGAGCTAAATCCCCAGCATAAAAAAAATCACTTATTGTTATTGCAGATAGCAAGTTCTTTAAAATTATGCATGCATTTTGGAATGTACAAATGGAGCCAGTTAACTTATTCACTACACAGTTATCTTTTTTGTGGTTACAGCAAAGTCTATTTTCTGGCAGTTTGTAACAATATAATACATTGCTACTACGTATGGCCACCACGTTGGAAATGAATTTCTTGAAGCTATTCCTTCTTTCTGATTTACCTTTTCAATCTTTTGACAAATATCCGCCCATCTCTCACCCACGCACCTTAACTCCTCCCACTGTACTTCCTGTTTCTATAAGATCAACTTTTTTTTTTTTTCTACTGGTTATTGAACTCAGGTCCTTGTGCTTGTGAGGCAGGTGGAGGAAGCACTGAACTAAATCTCCAGCCCTATAAAATCAACTTTTGTTCACTCCACATATTGAAGTGTTCACGTGATCTACTATTTTTGAGGGCCTGGCTCATTTCATTGACATACAACGGTCCAGGTTCATCTATGTTGCTTTAAATGCCAAAATTTCAGTCCTCTTTTTTTAAACTAAAGAGGATTACACAGTATATGTACATAAGTCTTCTGTCCAGCAGGATCCACATTCGCATAGGGGATTACATACAAAGTTGAAGCCAACTTCAAGCTGTCAATAGTTTACATGATGGACCGTATGCACCTCTTCTTTTCATATGTGCATGTCTTCAGCATGTCCAGAATCATATGTCACTTAATCCTAGCCTAACAACTATATGCAGTTTCTCTGTTTTAGCAACAACACACTTGTGTTTAATGTGGTTACCTGTTGTAATGCAGGCCAGGTGCCATCCTGGCTCAAACTTTTTGTTTACTTACAAGAGATATTCTCATTTCTTCCAAGTCTGTATCAGGAGAATCACATTACCTTCATGCAATAGGAATGCGGTCCAGATAGATTGAAACTTGAATTTTGTGAACAAGGTAGACCAGATTCTGAAGATAAGTTTGAGCTATAAAAGTCAGCAATTGCTGTAGTTAAAACTTACTATGACAGACCCTTTTTACCTCAAGACATAATTTTGTTTGGTTTATGTCATATTAATATGAGTCTACTTTTATGGAGAACAAAACTACGTGTGTGTATCTGGACCCATCTCTTGGCTTTCTTTTGCCAAAAGTTTTATAAGGAGGAAATGAGTTCGGGGGAAAGGACACCAGGTGCAAACCAAGCTCTGTGGACAACGATAAAATGAGTAGATGATTAAAACCAAGAAGGATGTGGACTAATACAGACTGGAATTCTGGGTGACTATTATGATTTGGGAGTGTGAGAGAGAAAGCCTCATGCTTGGCATTAAATAGTCGACATCCTGTTTTCCTGTCCTTGTGGCTTCCTCATTCTTGTATACATTAAACTGCATTTAACTGAGAAATCCGAGTAAACATAGACTTAGAAACAAGCTCTTATACACATACATTTAATTTAATGAGAGGATAGGTGCATTTTAGTTAGCATGGAATGTGAGACGAGATACTTGTTGTACTTATCCCCTCAGCGAAACCTGTGTACAGTAAACCTTTTCTGGAACTATAGGTCATCCTCGATTCTGCAAATCCTGCTCATCCCTAGAAAATAGCAGTGTATCGTTGCCGGTATCTGTAAAATAAGTGGGCGAACCATGTATTATTTAAATCATCTTACAGGTAGCCGTGGATGGTTGGCTTGAGTGTTATGTTTACTTTCTGTCTTTCCGACTGGGCAAATCCCCATCCTCAGCACGTTAGGGGCTTCTGGAAATGTGATAAAGCTTTGTAAGTGAGGAAAGTCCATTAATTTTAACTCATGCTGTTGTGTTTCTCACTAGGAGGTGAAGGACCCCATGGAAAGGTATGTGTGGGATGCCAAGGACTGACATTTTGTGTGAGGAGAGATTTGTAGTTATTAAATCAAGGAGTGTTCAGTGGGAATAGAACATTACCCAGGTCAGGAAAATTTAGACGTGGTGCTACCTGAACTCCTTGTCACCAAGCAGAGCTTGAGTGTTTTATGACTATGGAGAGGGGATCAGAATGAACCCGACTGTGTGCAGCGATTTGGGTGTGGAGCCAAGGTCTGGAGCAGTTGCACTATGAGAATTAGGTGTTACAATATCATGCTCGTCACACACCATTTATTCACTGTGGGTCCACAATGACCGCTAAGCTTTGGAATTGATAGCTGCTTGATATTTTTATAGATGGAATATATCTTCTTTACCAGCCATCAGGGATTGTCCATTGGGATAACCGATGTTTCTCCTGGAAGCGGGAGAGATCCTGTCCAAAAACACCCGAGTCTGTCAAACAGAGTTGTGGCAGAAGGGCACACAGTTGGTCCACCTTGATCGCATCCTCCTGGAGAATTGGGAAGGGCGTCCTCCTCCTCTCTGCACCTGGGTACCTGCCTGGCAGCCTCAAGCTTTTCCAAACACATGGAATTCTAAAATTCCAGCCAGTAACAGCTTGGCGTTCCTTTGCTAAAAGTTTGTAAATTCCCACAGAAAAACGGAAACGTGAAACCTCAGATGTTAGAGGACCTTGTGACTGGTACAGGCTTTGGAGTTTTGGGTTCTCCGGTCGGATTTCTACCCTTGATACGTTCCAGACACCCAAGAGCCAGATTTTGCAAATTTTCTTACTGATCACTTTCTCAGGACCCACACTCATGGCAGTGTAATTCTTGTATACGTGTTTTGTTTCCTCAATTTTGGGCAGGGGTTTGCTTTTAAAGTCCTTAAGAATAGAGAAGCTGTGCTTCTGATTGTTATGTTCAAGGCCTTCCCTGCTTCACACAGAGTGATTGAGAAGCCAGATATATTCTTTAGGACTTGAAGAGTTTACCTCGTCCCTTCTCAGGATCCCCAGGGAAGAGAGTTCAAGTGCAGAAGTGAGATGCACTGATAGGTGTCAGTGGTGTTGGAAGGACACAGGGGTGAGAAGTGGAGTTCACTTTATTTCCTCTCTAGGAGTAAGTCGTTGACTCCGAAGAAACCAAAAACTTTTCCCAGGACAAAAAGGATGGTGCTCCAAGCTCCCGATCTGAAAGGGATGCTACAGATGCATGAAGGTGAGCAGCGCTGAGTGGGCACTGTCCTACACGCCTGCCTGTCATCCTTGCTCCTCGGGAGGCTGAGGCAGGGAGATTGCAAGTTCAAGTCTCGCCTGAACAATTGAGCAAGTTGATGACACTCTGTCTCAAAGTCAAACTTAAAAAGTGTGGAAACCTACTCAGTATTAGAGCACCTAGCTGGCAGACACAGTGGGTCCGGGGTGTAATCACTAACACCCCCCAAATGGGAGGAGAGTGGTGAGTGAGGAAAGCTTGGCTGGGTGTGTGGCTGGGGGATCCTAGAGAGGGCAGGACTGATGAGGAAGAGACAGCAGTGCCTAGGGCTGGATGGAGGAGAGAAGGGAAAATGTCCCTTCGGGCGATGGGATCACATGGGGAACGAGCATTCGTCCTTGGTCCCCAGTTCACCGGCTGGTCATTGTCCCCTGCCTTCCCCCAGACTGGACAGGAAATGGGTGTCTCGTTTGCTTGAATTTAACGCCATACATTTTTGTCATTTCAGAGCTGATGGAGGTCCAACGCCACTGGGGTAAGGGGAAATCATAAAATCCTAAGCCACCCTCTCCTCCACATATTTCAGAAGTTATTTGTCATGTTTGGAGACCCATGTGTCACCTCCCAACACACACACGTACAGCATGTCTGCACATGTACTACCCCTGCTTCTGGCTTCTGAGTGAAGCTTCTCCACTCCTTTCTCAGGATCTTCCCTGGAATCTTCTCCTGACATCACACATATTATGTCCCTCACACATCCTTGTAATTTTTCAACAGTTTCCGTGACATTGGCTCCAAGCAACAATCGATTCATTGGCAATCGTGCATTTTGGAGAAATGGTAGACTTATACAAGCAAATGATCTTTTCCAGACATGGAATTCTCACAGTGGCTTCCTGGGCACCCCAGCTATCACATCAGGGAAGCATTACTGGGAGGTGGATGTGACTAAGTCTTGTGACTGGTTCCTGGGAGTAAGTGAGGGAAGGTACCTCAACACCACATTCAAGGACAGTGTTTCATGTTATCAACCTAATTCGGGCTACTGGGTCATAGGGCAGCAGAATAACGATAACTATAAAGCTTTTGATGAGAGTTACACCTCTGATCCCTTGACCTTGGCCCTTTCCCTGACTGTGCCTCCAAAACGTGTTGGAGTTTTTCTAGACTATGGGGCTCGTACCGTCTCATTCTACAATGTGACAAACCATGGCTTTCTCATCTATAAATTCTCCAACTGTTCCTTTTCTGGTAATGTTTTTCCATTTTTCAGTCCTAGGATGTCTGTAGTACCTGTGCCATCCTGTGAGCCAAGCGTTTGAACTTTCTTCTACCCTCTCTCTCTTCTGTGCCCCGCCTCTAGCTGAGGTGTGCATGTCCTGCCCCCAAGGAGGCCTGCTCCGTTTTCACCGCTTTGCCTGCTGTCTCCTGCTCTTCCTTTTGGGGCCTTCACTCACAGTAGGGTGTACAAATGCTCTGGTGCCATGTTCTTCCCGATAGCTCATTTGCTCAGGAGAGAATCTTCATGCAGCCTTTCTGATACTCTGAAGGGATTGACTGATTCCTCATTAAGAAAAACCACTGTTGAGGTTAACCACGGTGCCAGATCTTTATAGCCCCTTTGTGTGGCACTGATAAACGATCAAGGGAGGGAGGGGCATTTAGCTCAGGTTCTGCCTCCTGCCTCACAAGCACAAGGACCCGAGTTGGATCCCTGGTACCTCCCCCAAAATAATAAGGGAAGTCTTCAACCAATTTTCTGTGTATTGGAGACTATATATATTATGGAGATTTCTATGTATTGTGCGTAGGAGTTTCTCAGGAAAGAATGAGCCCTTAGCAGTGCAGTATGTCACTCTGACCAGGATGCTTCTTACTCATCCAAGGATGAGGAAGATAGTATCATCATGGAATGCAGGGAGATTAGATCTTTTGCAAATGGGATGGGACTAAGAGGTGGAGGCAGGGGGATGAGAGAAGAGAGGAAATTAAAATGTGTTATGTATATGTAGCAACTCCCCATGATGAATGTAACGTTACATACTGCAAACGTGCAAATAAAAGCAAACATTTAAATTAAGAAAATGAAAGATATCTTCAGTGGTATATACTAAGAATAGAGATCTAAGTTCACATCCCTTCTGTCTGTATACCAGCCGTATAAGTTTTTAAAATATTCTTAAATATTTGTTTGTATTTTCTTACAACAGTTTTGGTTTGAGCTGATAACTTCGATCACTCTGAGAGAACAAAGTGAGTTTTAAGCATCCACCGAGTGTCTCATAACTATCGTAATAGTTGAAAAATGTAGGAAGTATCAGTGTCCCACGAAGCAGGTCGTGCAGAGGGGAACTGCAGTTGATCTTAGAGAAGACTCATTTCTAGGCCCCAGATACCAGTGTGCCGTTCTCAGAACCACTTGTTTTGCTGTATACATTTTTCCTCACAGTTCGGTGGGGCTGTGTGTGTGTAATTCTGGAATTAGCACCCAGTGGTCCCTGTAAAATATACTGTGTGGGATTCAGATTACAATTTGTTAAAAAAATGGATAAAATAATAATGATGAAATTTCTCGCGTAGCATCGTTGTAAACACCAAACAACAGACTTTTTAGTTACTCATGTTGTCCCTGGAACATCCAGCTTGGTATCTAAATTTTTGACTTATTCTCATTTGACTAAAATAAATGATTTTAAAGCATATGTATCAGTTTGCTTGCAGAAACTTTACCCCCAAGTTTTGTTTAAACAATAGAATGTGCTTAAAAATTATAAAAATAAATGGCTGGGTTTGGTGGCTCACAGCCTGTAATCCCAGCACTCAGGAGGCTGAGGCAGGAGCATCACTGTGAGTTCAAGACCAGCCTGGGCTACATAGTGAGCTCCAGGTCAGTCTCAACTACATAGTGAGACCCTGTCTCAAAAAACCAAAAAAATAAAAAATAAGAAAATAAAAATCAGAACCAAGATTGATTATGTAAAGGTACACATTTCCAACAATGAATGTCATTGTATTGTATACATTAAATACATCAATAACATTAATTTTAAAAATTGCAGATTTTTTATTAGTAGTAATTTGTAGCCTGTTTTACTAACTTCATGATACTAAAACTTTTTCATATTTCTACAAAATTTCCTTTCATCAGAAGCCCTTTTCTGTATCTTAAAATAAATGTAATTAATTAATTAATTGTATCTTTTATAGTATTGGGATGGAACCTATGGCCTTCACTCTGAGGTACATACTGCTACACCCCCAGCTGTTTTCCAGCTTTTGTTCTGTGGTCCCTTCTCGTTATGCTGCCCAGGCTGAACTGGGACTTGTTACACTCCGGACTCCAATTCCCAGAAATTGGGATTAGAGCTTGTGCCGGGGTGCCAGAGCAATAGAGTGTTTGTTCTGCACGGTGATACGGGCAGTCACAGCACATCTGGAGCATGTCTCCACAGCAGTGTGTGAGTACTCTGTGTGTCCTGGTTGCCTTTGGTCTTTCATTGAGATGGAAGTTTGTGGTATTTCACATGAATGGGGAAAACGCCTGTTGTCCTCCTTCAGTGAAACAGAAGCAGAATTGTTCTGCAGTGAATACAGTGCTGGTGGGGTCCTCTTGCATGTTTACACTTTGACCTCCATCTCTTCCTCAGCTGACTTGTAAGGTGGAGGAAAAAAAGAAACAGTTGCATGCTTTGTCAAGTAGTATCTGTTTGGATCAGTGCCTGGCCACTAATATATCCCAAATTCTGAGTCTTCAGGTGCTCTTGATGGAGAAGAGATTCCAAGGTGGATATTGTCAATCCGTGTGCCTGTGCAGGTTTATATGCCCACACCCCTACCTTAGCACTCTTATAAAGTTTCTCTTACACCCCACCTTCCTGTCACCCACTGCAAAGGTGACCTTGGCTCTCACTCACCAGGAATAGTCTGGACTATCTTAATTTATTAACACGTCAGTGTCTAAGGGCATTGTGTCTTCTCATTCCCTGAAATACCTATCTCCCAGTGCAGAATGAAGTGCACAGTTACAAGGAAATAAAGATCTGAAGTTGTATACATGTCACACATACCACAGAAACATACAGAGAAATACCCATTTTTTAACAGTGGCTCCTGTCACCAGAAAGGGAAATCTGCAGAAGAGAATATAAAGTTTATGAATGCTCCTAGCTTCACTCCCTTTTCTGTGTGAAAGGCTGAGGCATCAAAGACTCAAAATTCCAACCGATACCATCTATGGATCAGTTTCTCCCTGTTGTCCAGTGCCAGGTCCATTTTCAGTCCCAGCACCCACTCACTACTCCTTTACTTACACATGCATATGACTCATATAAATTTCCTCACTGTCATGCTGGGGTCCATAACACTGTCAATCACAGTCTTTTGTGTAAAGACAATAACAAAGTTGTAGTTCCATGTAGTGAGAGACAACTGTTCTGTACACAGCAGCACACAGTAGCCACTTTCGAAAGATGAACCTGTTGGTGGTGTCCCTGTACCACCTACCGAAAAAAATAACTAAACATTTGAATTGAATATTTAAGTTTGATATGATTGAATATCATTGAGGAACCTAATTAAAGAAAGTAGGAAACAAGGAAATAGACTTTGTGGGGATGAGAAGGGGATCTACAGATGGGGGAAGACAGAAGAGAAGGAAAGGGGAAATTAAAAATCAAGATTGGTGAGCCGGGCGTGGGGGCGCATGCCTGTAATCCCAGCACTCGGGAGGCTGAGGCAGGAGGATCACTGTGAATTAGAGACCATCCTGGGCTACACAGTGAGTTCCAGGTCCGTCTTGATTTCAAAGTGAGACCTAAAAAAAAAAAAAAAAAAAAAAAAAAAAAAAAAAAAAAGAAAAGATGTGGTATGTATTTTTACCAGTTCCTCAGAATGTATTGCTTTGGGGGAAATAACATTACTTCCAACCTGTTAAATATCAGATACACTGAGTTTTTAGGTTTTTTTTTTTATCGCAGAATGAATTTAAAGGAATAATAGAAGTTACACATAGGAAAAATTTGTTGAGGGAGAAAGCTCCTGAGAGATGGGGAGACCTGAAAGTGGGTTGCTATGGACCCCACTTCACAGAGGAAGTTTTTAAGAGCAAAGTCACAAAGTGGGTATAAGGTAGATCAAAACTATGATCAACCGATGAGACTACAAGTATAGCCACATAGGCAATACTGATCCACTGGGGAAACAGGTCACGAAGCAAGTGTACATGGAAAGATTAAGGACCTTTTTAGGAAGCAATAGGAGGCCTTGATCACCCACCTGGTGACTGATATCTGTGTAGACTTTATTGGACAAGGTGGTACCAATTATAGTATAATTTTTAGTTTACCGCTTACCCCTCAGGGAGGTATGTAGGCCTGGTCATTCATCTTTATCTTAAAGCCTGGCCTTTGACAGAAGTGCCGTTAGCCACAGTTGTAATGAGTTTTTATCTTTTGAACTGACTCAAGGGCCTAACCTTGTCTGACTGCCTATAATATTTTTACCTAACTTAGCTGTCTATGATAGTATGCATTTATTATGTATCACAAGCATATTTTTAAAAATTGGAAGAAGGAAAAACAACTCATGATCCTCCTACCTCATTCTCCTGAGTGCTGAGATTCAGGCATGGAGTACTGAGCCCAGCTAAAGAAATAGTTAGAAAAAGAAATTTTTGAAAGAATATAATAGTAAATTAAAATACTAAAATAAATTTTAGCAGGACCAAAGGATCATTTCACACAGATGCAAGCAAGCAGAAGTTAGCATATGGCGAGCCATTATGGTGAGCCTTGACACAGGCACGGAGGTGCTCTCGCCCATAGCCACGGGCGAGTTCAGCTAGTAGCAGATGTAACCCATAATGGTCGTTATTGTTTCCCTCTGGAATGTGTGGGCGGTGCCCTCGCTCCCTCGCTCCCTCGCTCCCTCGCTCCCTCGCTCCCTCGCCCTCGCTCCCTCGCTCCCTCGCTTCCGTGCAGCCCTCGCTCCCATGCAGCTGGAGAGTATAAAAGGAAGAGGTTCAGTAATAAAGCAAGCAACTGAAGAAGAAAGGTGCCTCCCGTCTCTCTGTCCTCATCCTTTCAGGTTTAGGACCTGCTGGCAGGATCCTGACGTCGCGGCTCGCGACAAGTGGCGCCCGAACAGGGACCTGAAAGAATGAGGATATGCAATCCCGGACCCAGGTCGAAGGTAGTGACGGTGCTCCGGAGGACTGACCGCTGCGCCTGATCCACGCAGTAAGTCTACCGTTCACTTCATGAACTCCGGACCCAGGT
>NW_022900928.1:23546014-23549789 GCF_012274545.1 Fukomys damarensis
TATGGCGAGCCATTATGGTGAGCCTTGACACAGGCACGGAGGTGCTCTCGCCCATAGCCACGGGCGAGTTCAGCTAGTAGCAGATGTAACCCATAATGGTCATTATTGTTTCCCTCTGGAATGTGTGGGCGGTGCCCTCGCTCCCTCGCTCCCTCGCTCCCTCGCTCCCTCGCTCCCTCGCCCTCGCTCCCTCGCTCCCTCGCTTCCGTGCAGCCCTCGCTCCCATGCAGCTGGAGAGTATAAAAGGAAGAGGTTCAGTAATAAAGCAAGCAACTGAAGAAGAAAGGTGCCTCCCGTCTCTCTGTCCTCATCCTTTCAGGTTTAGGACCTGCTGGCAGGATCCTGACGTCGCGGCTCGCGACATTAGCACAGTCACTATAATTGCAAATGAAAAGTGGTTTATTACAATTACAGTATTAATAGATATTATATAGTTCCATGCTAGTAAACTGTAGCATCTCTCTAAAATAATTATGTTACAATAGGAGTTAGGAACATAGCTAGTGGTAAAGCTCTTGCCTAGCACGCATGCATGAGGCACTGAGTTCAATCCCTAGCATCAAAAAAAAAAAAAAAAAAGCCCAATATTCACCAAAATCTCAGAAAAGTTTCCTAAGAAAATACAAATTTAAGAGTATGCAAAATTATTCACATGTGTAGGGGCGGAGGACTCTGAACCAGTCTTGCAAGAAGAGGCCCACTGAGAGAACCCTGCTTTGCCTAGCTATGGGAGGGCTTAGGCAACTGGAGGAAATGTGTAAGTAAAGGTAGAGAGAGCAAGGAAAATTGACGCCTTGTCTCTGTGCTGGTGTCAGCAGATAATTCCAGCTCTGTGTATCTGTACACCTATAGCAATGAGCCTTGGGATTATGAACCTTTCCACCTCTTTCAGCCTCTGCCCTGTTTTCCTACATTTCCAAGTGCAGTTCCAGATTTTGGGGTGGGGGGTTACACAGGGATCGAATTGGGACCTTGTGCTTGCAAAATCCCCGATCCTCCAGATTTTTGAATGCACCAAACTTGCTCTCATTTTTTCTTGGGGCTACTGGCACCACTCAGAAAGAAGCAGCTCAGTGGAGAGTAAGGGACCTGAGGAACTGCTGATCCCCTAGGCAGTTCCTAAAGGGGCAATTTTTCTACCAATGTTGGTAGATAGTTGTTAAGAAAATAACAAAGTAAAAAATATAGCATGGTTGTAGTCCGCTCAATTCATAGACAGATGAACTAAAAAAAGGGGGAGAGGGAGAAAGGAAGAGAGGGACACAAAACTAAGCAAAACTAGTGATAAAAATTGTATATCACACACAGAACTGCTGGACTAAGTAAACATCTCGACTAATGGTTTAACAAATCCATCTAATGATTTACTATCTGAATGGTATGAATTACCAATATTGAACTATGGCGAGCCATTATGGTGAGCCTTGACACAGGCCTAGCCATGATTGAACTTGGGTCACCTCGCTGGCACGGATGTGCTCTCGCCCATAGCCACGGGTGAGGTCAGCTGGTAGCAGATGTAACCCATAATGGTTGTTATTGTTTCCCTCTGGAATGTGTGGGCGGTACTCTCGCTCCCTGGATCCCATGCAGCCCTCGCTTCCATGCAGCTGGAGAGTATAAAAGGAAGAGGTTCTGTAATTAAGCAAGCAAGCAAGGAAGGAAGGAAGGAACATGAGAAGAAAAGTGCCTCCCGTCTCTCTGTCCTCGTCCTTTCAGGTTTAGGACCTGCTGGCAGGATCCTGACGTCGCGGCTCGCGACATTGAACTAAGGGGAGGAAACCAGGAACAGTAAGTAATAAACTCCCTTAAGCACAGCTAGAGCATGTGTCTAACTATGTTGGGTGCAGATATTTTTACAGGATAGTTTAAACTTTCAGAAATTTTCTAACTGTCCTTTTGCCTGGGACGTTTCCTTGGATTCAGACGACTGGAGAGGCAGAAGAGAAAACTGCACTTGGTCAAGCAGTTTCCCAAGATGGTAGCTCTTACGTAACTAGCGCTAGGGAGCGTAGGGAGCTAGGAGTTTCTTGGCTGCAGCCCACTCAATCCATACACTTATTTTCTTCATGAAAACAGCATGCTCTTCACAGAGGCACAACGTGCTGGGATCGCTGTGTCCAAAAGGTTTCTGACTTCTGAGGGGAGCTCTCCTGTTCAAGTTTCCTCCCCCTCAGGTGAGGTTACAAAGTTCCCTCAATTCCACAGCCCTGTCCAGAGTCCAAAAGACCTGATTGTCCTTTTGGTTAGCGTCTTCAGCCTCAGATTTGCATAAGAATTCACCTGTCGCGAGCCGGCAACGCAGAGCACTGTCCAGCAGTGTCTCAAACCTGAAAGAGCAGCGGGGTGGAGATGGGGAAGAGAGGAAGGAAGGACGCCAAGACAAGAGTCTGATCAAGGCGACGTTTATTGCAGGCAAGCATCAGCCTTTTAAAAGAAAAGACCAAACTATTATAGGCTAGGATTACCATAGTAACCTCAACACCTGCTCCACGGGAATGAGGGTTCACACGGGAAAGAGAAATCAGGCTCAAGAAAAACAAATTAACAACACTTGCAACTAATAATCATGATTCCCAAATAGGTGGAGGAACTTAACAAAATGGAGTTACAACACCTGACTCCTACAGATAACGTCAGATCTTTAACAGGAAGCACCTGACTCCTACAGAACTTCGGCTGTCCGAGTTTCTCCCGCGCAGGGTCAAAAACAAGTTTAACACGTGCAGTCTTTAAAAAGGAACAAATGTTAACAAATGCTAATTAGGAACATCCTGACCACACATTGTGTCAATGCCTTGATTATAAAGAAAGAAGTTATCTTTCAAAAAGCCAGTGGGCCATGGCTGGCTTCCCACATACACCTAGGAAAAAGCACTCAAGAGGCTGAAAGAATTCAAAGCCTGCTTGGGCAACCTAGTGAGTACAAGCCAGAGTGAACTACCTAAGGAGACCCTTTCTCGAAATTCAACCTCCCCCCAAAAAAACCCACAAAGAATTCACCTAGAAAAATTCTTTTATCAGTGTTATTGAGGTACATGTTACACACACTTATTTGAGTGCACAGTTTGTTGAGTTTTGAACAAGTTTTACCTTTGCACAACTACCACATAACCAATACTTGGAACGTTTGTAACACTCCAAAGAGCGTTCCAGGTGTGTTATCTGTAGCCAACCCTTCTCCCATCCCTGAGGAGCTAGTATGGTATTTCGTTTTTAAAGGGCAAGTGGAACCAATTACTGGATGGGTTTGGAGGTCTATGCATAATCATTGAAGTTGTAGGGGAGAAGGTATGGGGTGCCTTGTTGGTCTAGGAAGCAGAAAGGGTTAAACATTATTTCTCAAACTCACCCACAACCGACATTTTGCACCATGTTTTGAGAACTGTTCTGTGCACGGTAGAATGTTCAGCAGCATCCCGGGCCCCTACCCACCAGAGGTCAGCAGCAACCCTTAGTCATAACGCCCAGATACTTCAGACCTTGGAAAATTCCCCTCCGGTGCAAATCTTGATTCTCCCCCTGAGAGAATTCGGAGTTAAAGTGTTGTCCTCTCTCCAGGCAGAAAGGACTGCAGCTTTTGGCCCCGAGACTTCTTCCTCTTTCCTCTTCCTGCCAGCTGCAGGAGTTTCACTTTCATTTCTCAGCCAACAACTTGCGGGGAGGGAGGGACTGCAGGCCGGCTGAGCTTTGGGTGAGTGAATTCCACCCCAGACTTCGCCACTTCAACCAGCAATCAAGATTTCCCCACTGGGGCCTGAAGGTGTGTGGGGAA
>NW_022900928.1:23550873-23591979 GCF_012274545.1 Fukomys damarensis
GGTGGGGGGGGGGGGTGGGGAGAGGAGGTGCACAGGGTGGGAGACTCCAGGAGGAAAGGAAGTTGACGGAGTTTAATTTGTGCTCAGAGATCGGCTTTCTCTGAAGGCAAGAAAAGCTCAAGTGCAGACTGATGGCAGCCATGAAGAATCAGGGGAGGAACTGCCTGAAAAGGAAATGTTCAAGAGGCACAGGCCTTATTTCTGAAGGAACCCTTATTTCTTCGTGTTGAGTCCATTCTTATAACTTCCCTATTCTGTAGTTTTGGTTTTCTCTCCTTGCAAAGGAAACTGGAATTCCTTCTCTCTCTCTCCCTGCTCCCCCAGGTAAATGGAAGGTGGACCCTTGCCCTACTCAGAAGATGGGGTAGCTGGTGGGAGAGTCCCCAGCTTTCCAAGCTTCCAAGGCACAATGCAGCCTCAAAGGCTCAGCCAGGGCAAAGGTTGATGCGGGTTCTTTCTGGCTGATAGCCTCTGGGGAGGGCCGGTCAGGGCCTTCCTGACACATCAGCCCTTGGCCTGCCTGAGGACAGCATGTTGATCACCTGACTGCCAATGCTGTAGGACCCCTTTTGTCCTGTGTCCTGGAGTTCCAGTGTCAGGACTTAACTTGATTTGCTCTGAATAATCCTGTTAGCCTTTTGGGGGTGGGGAAGGCAGTGCTGGGGATGATCTCCCATCTTTGCTCTTGCCAGGCAGAAGGCAGAACCACTGAGCCAAATCCCCTGCCCTGTTAGCTGTTTTTCTGTAAGAGGCGAGTCTTGCTGTGCCTTCCAGGCTGACCTTCAGCTCCTGGGCTCCAGTGATCCTACTGCTTCAGCCTTTTTAGTAGCTGGGACTACAAACACACCACCGTACCTGACTTGCTTATGCTCACTTGAGTACTGCAGTAAAACCCTGGTGTCCTCGTGTGCCTTAGAACTGATTCATTTTTCCTGCTGTGCACACCTTTGTATTGTTACCTGTATTTGTTTGTTTTCTTTGTCAGAGCTAATGAACAAGAGTTGGCTTCTGCTCAGAAAGAGCCTGAGATTTCAACAGCCTCCCTATGAAGCTGGCTCTTTCTGTTGTCTTTGAATATTGCCTATCTCGGGCTCCTTTGGGGACAGCTGTACTTTGAAAGATGTTGTCACTGGGAATCGGGTTCTTACACCATGAGCTCCGAACATCACAAGGAACCAGCAACTCTCCTTGTTTTGAATTTGTTGTTGTTGTTGTTGTTTTTGGAGTGCTTGTGTTTGACAAAATTCAGGCACGACATGTAGGCAGTCACAGCACACAGGCAAGTTTATCTCAAAGGGATAGAAAATACACCTTCATGTGAAGGTGGGCAAGTGCCAAGAGATGGCAGTTGCGTGGCATTAAGGCTCAGGCTACATTTGTAGGATTAAGTGGGTAATCAAGGAATATTATTTCTTTCCTCCAAAGTCATTATTCTTTTGCTAGGATAATCACTGTCTTGACCAACTTCAGAGGGAAGAACTCTTCTGTTTACTCCCAACGTGGATGTTTTCAATTTCGTTTCTTTTGAGAACTTGAGGCTTTACCAACTCTTCACCCACAGTCTGAACTTTATCTGGGTCCTGGAGCTTCATCAGTGCACTTGGAGGAGGTTACATTCTCATGGGCTGATGTGGGAAACCATAAAATTGTTTCGATTTTATCTATAGTGAAGATTAAGAAAATAAAGAGAAAGGAAGACTGTCTTCTTTGTTTTCACAGAGTCCCCAGCACCAGGCTTCCTAGTGTTTAACTTCCTGCCTCACAGATGTGTTAGGTATGTTCTGATGCCTGTCCTTGTCATGCTTTCCCTTTCCAGTATTTGCTGGGATGGCCTTGCTGTGAGCCTGGGCTTCATTCCTGTAGGAGGCCCACTTCTGCCCAGATTCCAAGTGTTTCCCTGGGATCGAGCACAAGATCCAACCTATAGGATAAAATGGATTGACTTTGTTTACATTCTTTTTTTTTTGGTACGGGGATTGAACTCGGGTCCTTGCGCTTACAAGGCAGGCCACCGAACTGCTGTGACTTTGTTATTTATTTAAAAAATAATTCAAAGGTGCTAAGGCAGGCTGCTGGTATGAATAGTATTCATTGAAAGATTCATTCAACATTTGATAAATGTGAAATACATGTAAGCCCTTACATTTTAGTTAGTGGATGACAATAAACGATTGATAGGGGCGGGGGATTTAGCTCAGTGGTTCTGCCTCCTGCCTTGCAAGCGCAAGGACCCGTGTTCAATCCCCGGTACCTACATAAATAAATAAATAAATAAATAAAATGATTGATAGAATATAAGAGAGTAGCCAGGGGTCTTGGAGGAAGGGTCATTTATGTGGAAAAGATTAGCCTTGGACTCCATGGGGTGGTTGAAGATGGAACGCTGAGCATAAAGGAATGGGGCAGACAGAGGGGAGTGCAGTCTCTGAGATTGCCAGGTCCCTGGGTGCCAGGAACAGCCCCTACTTTCTTCACTGGCAGTTCCAAATCCAGAGATGTTGTCTAAAGCTTCCCTATACTTGACTTCCTAAACACACTCTAATTTCACCATGTGACCTAAGCAAAGACACAGAGCTTGTGATATCCTGAGTCCAGATACTAGAAGAACACTCTTCAGCGCATGTTAATATCTTAACTGAAATCCTGTCTTACCCCCCTTGGTGCCACACTTGCTCCTGGAAATCTCACCCAATCCAGGCAACAATTGCCTTTCAGAGGAGGTTGTCCAGCCATCCCAGAGCCTTCTTAGTGTGAGGTGATCCCACCTCTCTTAGCAGTAGTTAAATGTAAATAGCATCTGCCTCCCTTCCCCACAGTTTTTTGTTTTTGTTTTTTGAGACAGGGCCTCATTCTAGGTTTTTTGAGGGGGGAGTGGGGAGATACGGGGAATCATACTCAGGTCCTTGCACTTGCAAGGCAGGAAGCAGAACCACTGAGCTAAATCCCCGGCCTCTCTCACTCTGTAGTTCTAATTGGCCTTGAACTCATAGTGATCACAGGCAGACCACAAACTCATAGTGGTCCTCCTGCCTCAGCCTCCCAGAGTGCTGGGATTACAGGCGTGTGCTATCATGCTCAGCCTCCGCATTTTCATTGTCCTCTGACTTCTTAGATCTGGCAGACTTTTAGCTCAGAGACTTCTTGGTACCTAGGTAACCTGTTTTTTTTTTTATCAGACAGGTGCCACTCATGTTCCCTTCTAGACTTCTGTGATAGCTGCTGAGCTTGGGTCTCTCTTAGGCAGTGAGTTGGGCTTAGTCCTCAGAGGTAGGGGTCTAACTCCTTTGTACCTTTCCCATTCTCTCCCTGTTGTGGTGGCAGCTGCTTTGTCATCAGATTGTAGCCCACTGAACATGTGATACAGGGCTCATGGCAGAATGCAAGTTCCACTACTTCCTCCTCTGGGTCCTCGGTGTTTCTCAGCATTGGTAAGATACTGAGTGGAGGAAAAGCTAACAGGACCCCATATCTACAGTGGGTTCACAGCCTCAGTCGTGAACAGGTAGATGCCATCACACCATGGTCTTGCTGGTCAACAGAACCTGGTCCACCACTGCAGCTACAGCAAGAGGCTAATAATAGCGTTTGACCTTTGGGCGATGTTTAATATGTGTATCAGCAGCTGGATGTGTGTGAAACTAACAGAGAGTAACTAAGTCTTACTCCAACGGACAGATTGCTTTGATAGCTTCTTGGACCCTAAAGGGATATATTTTGTAATGAGTCACAGTCCTGTTATGGCAACTGAGGTCTGTGCCTATGGGAACGTAATTTAAAAGAAATTAAATATGGGGTAAAGATAATGTCAGTATTGTCTTTACGGGAAGAAAAGATTTAAGCCTGATCATAACCCTTTTATTCTCCCATATGTCCGCTGTAATGCCTAGTATTTTTAGGTAACTTGTCTGATTTCTCACTCTCATCTGCTTCTGTTTCCTTCATCAACCTATCTTACATCCCTCCATCACTGGTTCCATTGGTTCTTTGTTCTTTGGAAGAGATGGTCAGTTATTCAGCATTTGGAAAGTGTTGTATACCCAGCTTTCTGCAGGATCATTGACACCACAGAGCTAGCAGTTTAGAAAACAAGGTGCTGGGTCCTCCCTCAACAGGGCATTTGTATATGGGATTCCTTCTACCTTAAAATGTTCTTTCTCTTTATGATTTCATATTCCCTTCTTACCATTCAGCTTTCATTTCAATTCAACTCTTTATTTATTAAAGGAGGACTATCTTGGATATTCGCTAGCTTGACAAATTATTGGATTTCCCCAAAACATATCACTTTGTGTGGAAGGTATAATACATCATACTCGATACTTAGTATTTTTATGAAAGATTATTTAGTTAATTTATTTCTTGTTTGGGTGACTACAGCTTTACTACGGTAACATCATCTGCTTATATTCAACTTTGGATTTTTAGATTTTTAATCCATTTCCAGAATTTTAATCACTGAGGATATCTTTTTGTTTGTTTGTTTGTTTTTTGAGACAAGGTCTCACTATGTAGTAGAGACTGACCTGGAACTCACTATGTAGCCCAGGCTGGTCTCAAACTGGCAGTGATCCTCCTACCTCAGCCTCTGCTGGGATTACAGGCGTGCGCCACCACACCTGGCAGGACAACCTATCTTTAATAATAATTTGCTGAATGAATAAATAAATAAAAATAATTGGCATTCAATTTTTGCGTGTGAATTTGAAATAGAACAGATTTTTATCTCCCTAATAGCATTTCCCTGTATCTATTGAAACTTCTCTCTTATGATCAAGCACTGTCTTACTGCTATTCGGTTTAACTATTTAAAATGGATATGACTCTGTGATTTATGTGCACTGTCTCCTTTTTGCCACAGAGCACACATTTAGGTATCTATCAGTATCTTTGACAGCTGGCTATGGTGGCACAGGCCTCTAGTCTCAGCTCAGGTGGTACAATCACCATGAGTTCAAGGCTAGCCTGAAAAACATAGCAAGACATTGTCAAAACAAACAAACAAACAACTGACGTATTTCCAGGCCAGGGTGAAATCCTACCACCTATAATACAAGACCTCTCAAAACTTGGCAACTTATCTGGATCCTTCCATTTCTGCACTCTTACAAAACTGAATACTAATGTGTTTCTTTTAGAATTTGGCTCTGTTTGTCTTTGTTTAAATATGTGAGGTAGCATGCATATGTTTGAAATAAGACCCTGAGGATATTATGTTTATCCTAATTCGTTGATTGATGCTCTTAAGTCAGTGATGGTGAATCTTTCAGTTTTCAATGATACCAACAGTTTGCTGCTACGCACATATTCCAGTGGTTCATTTGCCACCACTGCTCTAAGTCTTTTTATATTATTTATCCATCTGAAAAAAAGAGAAGATGCTTATTTCTCCAGAATTTTCATATGAGGAATAAATAAATTAGATTATTTCTAATTGCAAATTTATTATAACTCTATATTGTGGTCATTCCCATTTCTGTGGGTACCTCTGGGAAGTGAGTGAGAACGTAAGAACGATCTGTTTAGCTAGGTGTGTTAGAAGATAAATACTTCTTCGTTGGAAACCACATCTATGATACCAAAGCTCAGCTATTAGAAGACTGATAATAGATTTTAAAAAATACAGCCTTAGTAAGAAAGATCTAATTATCTATAGAGAGATAGAAAGGTTCTTCATGTGGTTTTTAAATGTTATGTTCCTGTACATTCTAAGCACTAGGGATAATGAACTTGGAGAAAAATACCTAATTTGTGCATAAATTGCATTTTAGGAAGAGCAACAGACATAAAGATAGGTATTGTAATGATGAAAGAAAGCTCACAACTTTAAACCAAATGTTGTATTTGTGGTTGTGCTGTAGGTAAGGTAGAGCGGGCTCTTCTCATGAGAGGATGTGAAAGGAGAAAGCTGAGTGAAAGCTGAAGAGAAGCCATCCAAATAATATGGGAGGATCAGCAAAGGTTCTCAGGCATTTATAGTTTTCCAAGGCCTTTGAGTGCTGCTTTGTGTTTTTCTCCCCTTCCTTTTTGATTCTTTAATTGTGTGTTCTGGGCCAGTTATTAATGTCTGCACAGTTAGACTCTTCCTTATTTATAAGGAAGAGGCTGTTCTGATGCCGTTCTTTTTTCATCTGACCAGCCGTCAAGAACCCTTTAAGAGACAAGATACTCAGGAGTTAGGACAGGAAGAAGGATAAATGGCTTCCACAGTCCTGGCGAACCTAGAGGTGGAGGTGATCTGCCCCGTCTGCCTGAAACTGCTGACAGAACCATTGAGTCTGGGCTGTGGTCACAGCCTTTGCCAAGCATGCATCACTGTGGACAACAAGGATGCAGATACTGGCTCAGGAAAGGAAAGCGGCTGTCCTGTGTGTGGTGTCAGGTACCCACTTGGAAGTCTGTGGGTTAACCAGCACCTGGCTGACGTAGTGGAGAAACTCAGAAATGCAAAGTTGAGCACGGGCCTTGGGAAGAAGAGAGATCTCTGTGCACTCCATGGAGAGAAACTTCAGCTCTTCTGTGAGGTGGATCGAAAGATCATTTGCTGGCTTTGCGAGCATTCTCGGGAACACCGTGGTCACCACACACTCCTCATGGACGAGGCGGCCAACGAGTGTCAGGTATGGTGCTAATGGAGGGGACAGGCAGGTCCTTGGTAAGAAGTCTCATCTTTTTTGTTTTCCTTCTTCATTCACATTGATGCCATAACACGGAATCCTGAGATCTCTTTCCTGTATGTCTCGTATTCTACATTCACGTTCCAATGAATAGAGCACATTTCAGTGTGTTCCTTCCTTTTACAGAAAGAGTGAACCTCACTAGCGTACATACAGTATCTTGGCCAAGAGTAGGAAGTTTGGGATCCCCTCTGCCCCACTTCCCTTTATATAACCTTTCTTCCCAAGGTTGGCCCTCATTGCTCGCCTTGGCTGGATGATAGCCGAGAAGTATTATAACTTGGCTATGGAAACAGCCTCGGTAAGAGGAAAGTACTTCTCTCACAGCAGGCTCTGAGGAAAGAGAGGAACAGGCTACTGTGGGTGAGAAGATCATGAATTCCCTTCCTCAACAATAATGAACACATTCACGCCTTCAGATTTCCTCACATTTCATAAATTCTAATCATCATCAACTTCAAAGTTTCTAAATATCTGTCTCTTTTTAGGCTAACATTTCTTTCCTGCCAAGCCTCTATTCAGCAGCTGAAAATGCTCAGAACTTGACTCTGGTGTCATTTCTTTCTTATAGGAGAAACTCCAGGCAGCTCTCAGAAGGCTGAGGAAAGAGCAGCAAGAAGCTGAGAAGTTGAAAGCTGACATCACAGAAGACAGAATTTCTTGGAAGGCAAGATGAGGGGTTCAGAGACAGGACCCTTGGCAGGACCTTTGGTTCTAATCTAAGTAGTCCCTTCGTCTTTATTCTTTGAGTTTAAAAAGTCCAGAAGTCATCTGATTAGTTTTCTTCTTTGTTTTGTTCTTGAGGCTGGAGAGCAGACGTGTTATAGGTGCACAGAGATACTTGCAAGTGGGCACAAACTTGGACGATATAGTGGAGATGAGACCAGAGAATACTTTTCTGTTTCTCTTCTCCAAGGAAGCACTCACACTTCTGTGGGAGGACACTAGGAAAAAGACTAAAGTTTTCCTGGTTTAAAATGGGAAGCACGATGAGCCGGGAATTTAGATCAGTGGTTCTGCCACCTGCCTCACATGCACAAGGACCCAAATTCGATCCCTGATACCTCCCCCCAAAATGGGGCACATGATTATGCAGGGAATCATAGTGCCCAGGATAACTATCTACAACCCAGACATCATTTTACAGTTTCTGTGAGGGTTCCCCTAGACAAAACAGATGAAGGAACTCTTGGGGTAGCTGCTAAAGAAAAAATAGGAAAAATAGCTCCCCTCAGATTACTCTCTTGCTTGTGCACCCCTCCTAGTTGGAAGTCCTGAAAACTATTACCCCCCAGTTCCTTTGTAAGAAGTCTGTGACTTGCAGGGTAGGGCTTCAGTCTGACAGATTTATTACATCTCTGTCCATCCTGGCAGTATCAGATACAGATGGAGAGACAAAGGATACAAAGAGAATTTAATCAGCTTAGAAGAATCCTGGACAATGAGGAGCAAAGAGAGCTACAAAGATTGGAGGAGGAAGAAAAGAAGACACTGAATAGTTTGTCACAGGCTGAGGATGAGCTGGTTCAGCAGAGCCAGGTGGTGAAAGAGCTCATCTCAGATCTGGAGCTTCGGGGTCAGTGGTCAGCACTAGAACTGCTGCAGGTGGGAGCGAGCAATAAACCTGCTGTTTTGGAAACATAGTCTATCACTTTCCTTTATCTGGATTGTCATTTTTCACATGGGATAGAAAAAGTGAAGGCAAACATTCTAGCTTTTTTCCTGATCTTAAGGGAAAAGCATTCAGGTTTTCACCATTATGTATGATTTAACTGTGGGATTTTGTACATACCCTTGGTTAGGTTGAAAAGCTCCTTTTGGCTCTGAGTTTGTTGCCTTTCCACTTTGGCCTTTACAGTGGACCCTTGATTTATGAACTCCATTCATTCCCAAGGGCTGGTTGTAACTCAAGTTAGTCAGTGAAGACTCAGGCTCTTCTATACAGCCTTCAAGTCTCTCTCCTATATACAGGAGATCTTGGTGTCCTTAGAGAAACACTGGCCCAGGATTTGTTAGTTAACCCCACACAGGGAAGGATGTTGTACCAGAACCCTTTAAGGGTTAATCTGTATCTGAGACCATCTGGAAGCACAAGCAGCTGGGATTCAGGTCATAAGTCAAGACCTAGGTTGTAAGTTAAAACTAAAATTCTGGCCGGGTCATAATCCTAGTTGTTCTCATGTTGGGCTGGTCCTAATTCAAGGGTCCACTGTATCATGAAAATGTGTGGAATTTTGTCAGATTTTTTTCTGCTATCTATTGAGAGCATCATGTGGTTTTTATTCTAGATTTTATTACCAAGTTATATTATCTAAATTTTCTTATGCTAAAACAAATCTTCAGTTCTTGGTTAAATCCCACTTGAGCATGATTATAATGGCCAAGAATTTTTTGTTATTTTTCTGTATTCAATTTTCTATTTGGATGAAGAATTTTATGTCTATATTCATAAGGAATTTTGGCTTGTATTTTTTTTCTTCTGTTATTTTTGTGTGATTTTAGTATCAGGGTGGGAGTGATCTCATATAATTCTTTGCAAAGTGTTCTTTTTTATTTTTGGAAGAATTTCTGAGATATTGTTAACATATCTTCAAACTTTTAGTGAAATTCACTATCGGAAGCCATCAGAGTCTGGCATTTTCTTTGTAAGAAATCTGTGACTTTTGGTCCAACCTCTTTACATATTTTAAGTCCATTCACCATTTTCTGCCATTTTGAATCAGTATGGATAGTGTCTGTGCTCCCAGGAATTTATTCATTTCTTCTAGACTATCTAATTTGTTTGTACAAAAATGTTCATAGTTTATAATTTGTGTGTGTGTGTTTGTGTGTGTGTGTGTGTTATCCTGGGAATTGAACCCATCGTGTTGCACTTGCCAAGCAAGAGCTCTGCCCCTGAGTTACACATCCCAGTCTCCTTGTAAGTCTTGATTTTTCTAAAATCAATTGCAATGCTCCATACTTCATTTCTGACTTAAATAATTCACTTCCTTTCTCTTTTCTCTTGATGTGTCTAGTGAAAAAAAATCCACTAATTTTTAAACAACTCACTTTTGATTTTTCCATTTGGTTTTTTATTCTTTTTTCATTAGTTCTGCTCTAGTCTTCATCCCTGTGATTCATGTTGTCTCTCTTTTTTCTAGGACATGAGTGGAATTATGAAATGGTATGTATGGGTAATCAAGAATGCTTTGGTTTTATAAAGAAACATTTGTAGTCATTAGAAATATTTTGATCAGAGTGAAAAAATCTACTGGAAAAGGAAAATTTGGATATCATATTGTCTTAAATTGGTGGTCACAGGTAAAAGACTTGAATGTTTCATACCTACTTAGGATGGAACCGATTTCTGTGCTAGAATTGGATGGTTGATGTTCAGAGTTAAAGCCAGAAATTATAATAGGGATTAGGGGTTTCACAATCAGACCTCTGTGACTTCACTCATTTAATTTACCTTATGGCCCTGTATCTTATTCTGCAACTTTCATTGCTTGCTACCTGTTTTATTGCATGAAAGGGCAATATGAAATCTCTAATAGACTACCAGCAGTGTCCAGGCTTTGGATTAATACACAGACTCACAGACTTTCTGTTTGAATTCCGCATCACAGCCAAGATCTATCGTCCGCTATTGATTTGCTTAGAGTGCCACACCTCTGGCCTTCCCTGGAAGACCCATGGTGATAGAATGACTTTTCCACATCACATAACTTTCTTAGAGGTAGCAAAGGCTTTTTCTGTGTACCGTTTGACCTGATTTTGTACTATTTTTTTCATCAGTTATCAAAGGAAGGGTAAATTTATTCCACTTTTAGAAGAGGGAATTGTGCTTTCAAGAGATGGAGACTTCCTAGGTCACACAGAAGGTGAACAGAAGTATAATTCACACAGCATATTCCTCCTCAATCCAGGGTCAGGCTTCCCCTCAGCCTCCCCAGGGAAGGGGCATAAAAAACACCTATGATGTGGGAAGAGAGTGAGCACATGGTGTTGGAGAGAGACACGTGAAATGTGCAGCTCAAGATGTTTCTTTATCCCTAGGAGTGAGATCTGGACGCTGAAGAAGCCAAAAACTCCTTCGAAGAAGCTGAAGAGTGTGTTTCATGCTCCAGACCTGAGCAGGATGCTATGGATGTTTAGAGGTGAGAGGAGCTATGAGAAGAGAGTGGATGTGGGATTCTTGTGACATCAAGGGAGCTAGGATAGCTGTAAAGTAAAGATGGAGTTGAGGAGGGGATCAGGGGATCAGAAGAGGTGTTCTGTGATGAAGAGGCTGCAGGTGTGTCTGAGGAGAATGGCTTAGGTGTCTGATTCAGCTTCTCATTTACCAGGGCATATTGTCACAATACTCCCTCCTTAGCCTCTACTTCAGAGAAGAGGTATCAGTGCTTTTTTTTTTTTTTTGCTTCTGATCAAAAACATTGAATCTTTTATCATTTCAGAGCTAAAAGATGTCCAAAGCTACTGGGGTAAGAAGCTATTGGATCTTCAGATCACTGTGTTCTGAGAGTGGTAGTACACGCCCATAATTCTAGTATCCTGGGGGACTAAAGCAGGAAGAGCACAAGTATGAGCACAGCCTGGGCACTGTGGTGTCACCATGTCTTCCAAATGGGGGAAAAATTATAAAGGACTAGGGATGTAGCTCAGTGCAAAGGTTCTGAGTTCAGTTCCCAGTTCCGCCCCTGACACACACGCACAAATCACTGTGATGTGACTCGCCTTTCAAAACTGTGATTACAACAAGATTTTATCATCTTGTCTCATGCATTCTCACATGTGAACTGTGCGTTTCTCTAGCATTTTACCTCCTCCCCCAGTACATCCACACAAAATGTCCCAAGTTCCCTTTTCAAGGTATCACCAGATGAACCTATTTCAGATCTGTTGCCTGACCTTTCTTCTTTTTTCTCCTGCAGTGGACTTTACACTGAATCCAGTGAACCTAAATTTGAATCTTGTCCTTTCGGAAGATCACAGACAAGTGAGACCTGTGCCAATTTGGCCATTTAAGTGTTATAACTATGGCATTTTAGCCTCGCAATATTTCTCCTCAGGGAAACATTATTGGGAAATAGATGTTTCCTATAAGACTGCCTGGATCCTGGGAGTATACTGTAGAAAACGCTCCATAACGTTTGCTATTAATCAAAGCACAACCCATTCAAAAAATTACTCTAGATACAGACCTCAGTATGGCTATTGGGTTATAGGGTTGCAGAAGAAATTGGAGTATTATGCCTTCGATGAAACGTCTACCTTTGATCCTAAGATTTTGACCCTCTCTGTGGCTACTCCTCTCCATCGTGTTGGAATTTTCCTCAACTTTGAAGCAGGCACCGTCTCATTTTTTAATATCACAAACCATGGGTCACTTATCTACAAATTCTGTAAATGTTCCTATTCTCAGCCCGTTTATCCGTATTTCAATCCTTGGAACTGTCCAGCTCCCTTGACTTTGTGCCCACCCAGCTCCTGAATGTTCTCATTCCTTCATCTACCTGTGATACGCTGTCTTAAGGATCATCTCCGGGGTCAGGGCACATCTGTACTGTTCAGACCACCTCTTCCTTGTGGTTTCTCTTCCGTCCTTTGGAACTATTACTCTTCCTTGAGACATCCAGAGTATTTTGCTTGAATTAGGAGAGAAACATATTTACTCTTTCACAGACATCAATCCCGCCCAGAGATGGGTCTGTACTGGTGTAACATCCACGGCTCATATTTCTCCACATTCCTCTTGATCACTGATCTGAAGATACTTGGAAAGCCTGTTAGCTTCGTTGCATATCCGTATTATTTTGGGTAGTCCGTAGGAGTCCTCCTCATGAACTCCGCCACAACATCTCAAGACGCTTTGAACAAATATCACTTTGTGATACCCCAGGTTCATCTGGGAATACAGGAAAATAAAACAGAGTAAGCAGTAGGCACACCCAGAGTTATATCCAGCCTATTTCAATTCAAATCCTGTCTCTTCTTTCATAAGCTGTGTGAAGTTCTGGTCATAGATGAATTCTAGGTTTGTTTTTTCCTAAAATACAAATTGGGATTTGCAGTTGCACCTGACAAGCTCATTGTGAGGAAGCAAATGTCACAAAATGTAAAATATCTATTTAAAGTATTTTGTACCTCATAATAAATAAGTGCATTTGTGATTACTGAAAATAAGCTATGTTACTGTCCTATGCAATAGATTTGTGCCTTTATAATAATAATCTTTCTACCAAAGTTTCATTTTTCAAGTTTTAGATTCTGCTGTCAAGACTACTCGAGTTTTGCTTTATACAACTTTTTATACTGAGGCTGGTACTTTTTTAAAAGCCCTTTATGATAAATGGGTTGGAAAACTCAAAGAATGGGTGTCCATAATCTGTCCAATACAAGGAGCCATTTCTCGGGACAGCTGCTGTACAGGACAGTCTTCTAGTGCTCAGGACATTTCCTGAATGACTACTGTTAATTACCAGCCCATACACTTTTCATTTTTTAAAAAGGAACTTGGAACAGCAAAAGCACCAACTATTCTTTGAGAATTATGCTTCATAAGTTAGAGAAGGTATGCTGTATAAATTTTTACAGAGCCCAACTGGAATGAAAAAAAACATGCTTGATCTGGGAATTAATATATAAATACACACACACACACACACACACTCATACACCCAACACATATAGAAGTGTAATAGTCATTTACATAAATATATTTACATACAGGTTCTTTATCAGTTAATTTTCAAAAATATCAAAAGAAAAAGGAACTCCTATCAAGCAGTTAAATGAATATACAAGCTGGCTGTGGTGGTGCATACCTGTAACCCCAGCACTTGGGAAACGAAGACAAGAGGAGGCAAGTTTGAACCTAGCTTGGGTTAAATAGGGAGTTGAAGGCCAGCCTGAACTTCATAGTGAGACCCAGTCTCATTAAAAAAAAAAAAAAAAATGTACAGCCACAGGTGGTGATATCTGCTTGCAGTCCAACACTCAGAAGTCCAAGGCTGTAGGCTTCTTAATGAGACACAAGGAGAGAGAGAGAGAAGAGGGGGAGAGGTGAGAGGGTGGGAGGAAGGGAGAGAGGAGAGGAGGGAGGGGGAGAAGGAGAGGATACAAGCCTATTAGATATTACCCCAATGTCTCAAGACTAACAAGTTGAATGAAGCAGGCTTAGAAGTGGTTCTCACTCTCCCAGACCAGTGAATAGCAAAATTGTTATGTTAATGAAATCCTGTCTGACTTCAAAATTCATGGGCGTAACCATCCAGTCCATACCAGTGGTGCCAAATCTACAGCACTGTGAGCTGCAGTGGGCTATTTTATCTTTGAACACTCTTAAAGGTCTGTACCCATCATGACACCTGACAGTACACCAGGAATGCAGTATTAACTGCATTGTAGCCATTACCTTGACCTACTGCTGGTTCATTAATGTCTACAGGGAGTGAACTTTTCAAACATGTCCTAGGACCTAAGATTTTTCCATCATATTCCAGTGTCCTGCAAACCAACTTCTCCTTGCTGTCTTTCCTTCCCCATATCCTAAGGAATCTGGGTCATGTCTTCCCTCTGGGCATGTACTGCAGAGGTGAGGACTGTCTCGGAAAGTGTTTATGGACTGAAGACCCAGCAGATCCAAGACAAATCTGTACTTCTCTCTGAAGAAGACACACTGAGTGGACACTGAAGGAGAGATTGAGATGAAATTGATTTGGTGAAATGTTATATAACGTGTGGAGACAGATAAACCTGTAAGTTTGAGATGTAAGCATTCTGCGCATGTATGAAGTAGAGGCAAGAGGGAAAAGGGGGAAAAAATCTTCATTTGTGGAAAATCAAGGGTTTTCTTTAGGTAGGTATGCCATCCTTTTTGTGAGCGAGATGATGGGTTCCAACAAGCATCGATGCTCATATTTTTATTTGTCTTGCTGAATTTGATGATGTTTCAAAGATAAATACTTCCTGACATATAGCTCACTCTTATGGTTTTTTGTTGTTGTTTGTTTGTTTGTTTTTCGAGCTTTTGCATTAAAAACAAAGCCTTGGGCTGGGGATTTAGCTCAGTGGTGCCCTGCCTGCCTTGCAAGTGTTGCAAGTGTAAGGTCCTGAGTTCCATCCCCGGTACCAAGAAAAAACAAAAAAAAAAGCAAAGCCTTGTCTTGGGAAGTAGTTGTCAATTCTCTCTATTATAATCATCAGTCTTAGAGATGCGTGGTTCTTTAGAGTAGATGTTATACACATCATTAATGTCTGTTCCCCCGTCTTCAAGTTGCTGTATTTTTCTGATATGCACCTTGGATTACATGGAGTTGCTTATTTTTGTACCTATGTACATCAGTTGCATATTGCAGGAAAAGCCAATCTTGTTCCTTTTCTATCACTCCTTGATTTTATTGTAGGAATATTAATATATTTAATTAAAAATAATTATGAAAGACTAATATTAGTTAATTTGGCTTAGAAATGAAAAGACAGGAACTTATAAAGAATACAGAAAGATAATTAATAGATATAGGAGCTAAGCCTAGTTCTGTATGAATTTGAACTCTGATCTCTATAAACACTTTCTGGAAACCTACTAAAACAAATGGCTTATAAATTCCTCTAAATTAATTTCTTTAAAACTGACCTGAAAGTCGCTGCCCTTTTACAAATTTTTACAAAGTTTTGTCAGTCAGGTGCCCAAAATCCCAGCAATTTGGGAGACAGACACAGGACCAGCCTAGTTCAAGACCAACCTGGATAGGACAGCAAGACCCTGCCTCAAAATAAAAAATAAAAAGGACTAGGAGTTAGCTCAGTAGCACATCACCCCTGCATTCAGTCCAGGTTGTGCCTCACGAGAGTTCTCTTTCTCTTTTAATGTCTTCCTTTGTGGTAAATAACACCATGAAAAACATGAATACCAACCCCAAAACCTGTGGGCTATATTTCATTCCTCCTATACTACCTACCAACAAAATTAACTCAACATTTGAATTGAATAAGTTTGAGATGATTTTATGTCATTCCAGGAGCTCTATAGGCCTTTGTTATATGACACCAAGCATCGAGAGAGCCATTACCTGTCTCTCAGAGTATTTCAAAGTGTGCTTTTTGAAGGTGTTCCAACTTTGCCTCTTCCAACTCATTCACTCTCTCTGTAAAAGTTTTACAATTTGTATATGATTGTGTCATTTTTCTCCTGGTAACTCGTCAGTAATTCCATTGTCTTCGGGACTATGTATAAAAATTATCCTTTTAAAAAATCATTGTGGGAAGAATGGCTGCTATCAAGAAATCACACAATAACAAATGTTGGCGGGGTTGTGGGGAGAAAGGAACCCTCCTCCATTGCTGGTGGGAGTGCAGACTAGTGCAACCACTATGGAAATCGATATGGAGATACCTCAAAGAGCTTGGACTGGAGGTTCCATTTGACCCAGCCATCCCTCTGCTGGGTATCCTTCCAAGAGAACTAAAAGAATCATATCACAGAGAAGTATGTGCACCCATGTTTATAGCAGCACAGTTTGTAATAGCTAAATCTTGGAAACAACCTATTTGCCCATCCGTTGGAAACTGGATAAAGAAGTTGTGGTTTTTCTATAAAATGGAATATTACTCAGCCATAAAGAGAGAGAGAATAGATTCATTCATAGGAAAATGGATACATATTGAAGATAAACTCCTAAGTGAAATAAATAAGTCCCACATGTGTAAATCCCAAATAGTTTCCCTGGTGTGAATATTCTGCAACAATGCATAAGATTCTAATAAGATTACTGACATTTAGAAATTTGAAGAAAGGAGCTAAAGGTGTAGGGAAGGTGTGATACGTAGGGGAAGAACAAAAAGGAAAAAGAAAAAAATGTGAGAGAATGAAAAGATGAAAATAAAGTGTTTGTAGATGGGGAGGGGAGGAGGGGGTGAAGGGAGGGCAGAGGTAAGGGGAAAAAATGAGAATCAAGACTTGCCATGTAAAGGTACATGATCCCAACAATGAATGTAACTGTACTGTATCCCTAAAATGTACCAATAAACTCAATAAAATTTAAATTTAAAAAAAATCATTGTGGGGAATAAAGGGTTAAATGAAAAAGGAAACTTCTTGTATGTTATTTATATCACTTAACTTACATTTCTTTTTACACTTCATTTGCACTTTACCGACTCCTTTGAACAAATAATTTCAGTGGAGATGTTTCTCTTTTGTGTTGTCACACTTGGCATCTCATTATTTCATGCAAAATAAAATTAGCTGTAGGTGTGGTGTTTCAGGGTGGAACTGGGTGGGAACCATCCACACTCCTCTTTGGAAACTGACCCAGGATAATAAAATTGCCTAACATCTCCATTGGAAATAAAACCATATGTTCAATCATGAGGAGCAAATTAAGTTATGTGTAAGGGAAGAACAAATTTAGCATTCTGATGTGTGATTCTGTGTCCATATCTGTGTGCCTGTGTTATTTTCTTTGTTGTCTGCAGTGCCCTTTGGCAGCTCAGAAGACACCCATGCCAGGGCTGCTTTATTTATGCCACTATTAAAAGCCTTCATATTTTTTTTTCCTTTTTATTGAGTTTATTGGTACAATGTAGGTCTACAATACAGTTACATTCATTACTGGGATCTTGTACCTTCACATGACAGGTCTTGGTTCTCATTTTTTCCCCTTGTCCCTGCCCTCCCTTCACCCCCTCCTCTCCTCCCCATTAACAAAGTCTTTATTTCCAATTTTTCATTTTCTCATATTTTTTCTTTTCCCTTATTTCCTTGTCCCTACCCTTCCCCCTTTCCCTACACCTTAAGCCTTTTTCTTCCTATTTCACACTCTTAATTATCCCATTAGGATCTTGTATACTATTATAGTTTTTCACACCAGAGAAACTATTCAGTATTTACACATGTGTGATTTATTTATTTCACTTAGGAGTATATCCTCAATATGTGTCCATTTTCCCGTGAATGACTAATTTCTCATTCTTGATGGCTGAGTAGTATTCCATTTTATAGAAAAACCACATCTCTCCAGCCCCTATTTCATATGCTCCTTGAAGGCTGACACTTAGACTTTTGCATCTTCTTACATTCTACCCAATGAAAATGTCTGACGCACTATATATCCTCAGCGTATGTTTTATGCAAGCTTATTCTTCATCAGAAATCTCTTCCACCTAGGCTTTACCCTTATTTGTTTTTTCTCTGCTCTACAGCCTAGATTCATTGTTTTAGCCATTGTCTTATGTATGTCCTAATCTTCCTTGTCTCACCTACATACTCAATTGAAAAAAAAAAATTGTAATTTTAGCAGAGTAGCTCTGTATTTTGAAGAAGTTGGTGGAAATGGCCCCACAGGGAAGTCTCATACTACGTACTGTTAATGAATTACAACAATTCAGCCACAAAACTTTCAAATTTTTAGGTTCTCTCAAATACATGAACTTTCTCCTTGTTCTTTCTCTTCACAGTTCTTTACTTGGCAACTCCTATTTAGGCTTTAATCAAAATTCCTTCCTTAGGGCTGGGGATTTAGCTCAGCGGTTCGGTGGCCTGCCTTGCAAGCGCAAGGACCCGAGTTTGATCCCCAGTACCAAAAAAACAAAACAAAACAAAAATTCCTTCCTTAGATATCTCATTTAATCCTGTATATTAGATTAGTAGCTCTTGTGTACATTCTCATCACATGTTTACTTTTGAGACATCACAACTTTGATATGATGATTACATGTATATTTAGATTTTAAAATGTCTTTGCCCTTTCTTCTTTGTTCGGTCACTGAAGACTAGATTGGGATCTGTCTTGTTTACCAAAGTATTCCCAGTGCTTGCAGTGTTCCTAGCAATCCATAAAACATTCCTATCGTAATGCACACTCAATGAATTACAAAATAAATGGAAGTCATTTTAGTCAATAGATAAACCCTATATTTTGCCTGGTGGGAATCTGCCTGGATTTATAACAAACAAAGCAGAAAATTTCAGAGGAGTCATAGAAAAATATTTATTTTCTCCATATTAATGTGATAAATGTTGCTCCACTTACTCTTTAGAATGTGTGTTTAAAATAAGCACTTCCAAATTCTGATTCTGCTTTTAAATATGTGGAAATTGATTTCCAGTACAGTTCCATGTTTTGTTTTAGCACAAGGAAAGGTTTGAGGACAAGGACTAAACTCTATATTTTGGACACCAAGTTTTGAAAATAGACTTCCTCACTGGTCGAATTACAGGTTCTGTATTTAACACCACACAGTAATTATTTCGAGAAGCTCAGAGTGTGGGTAATGCTCTGTGTCAGCTACTTTTCTCTCCTTGCTAAGACAAAATATCTGACACCCAAAGTTAGAAGGGGAAGGGGTTTATTTAGCTCACATTTCACGGATGTTTTAGTCTCTATTGTCAGCTGGCTTCAAGGCAGGGATGGCAAACAGGCCTCGCAGCAGAGAAACAACATGGCAAGCTCAAGGCAGGAAAGGCAACAAGGGAGTTTCAGAGCATCTTTCTGCCCCTTTTCTCCTATTAAGAATTGGAGGTTGTGTGGATTCTTTTCCTGTTGGAAGTATTACACAGAATACCCAGGCTGGATATCTATGACTTTCAGGTACGTATGTAATTTGTATTGGAGATATAGCCTACCCAAGTAGGTTACTAGCTTGTACTCTATACAATGGACTCAAATCTAAGTTAATGATGACACCTCTCTGAGGGGAGATGGGAAGAAGTGTCAGGCAAGCCTGGCCATGGGAGAAACCACTGAAACAAGAGGCTTGTTCAATCCCTCAATTTTAGCTGTCATTGTGAAATGTCTCCAGGGTTTTGTCATCTAAGGATCGAAAGGAACCTATTTTACTTCAACAAGCATTTATTTATGACCCACTATGAAATAATTTCTGCTAAGCATTCAGAAGCCTTAACACAACTGATCCCGCTGGCAGCTTAATCTTGAATTTTTCAGTTCCCAGAACTGTGAGTAGATTTCTGTTGTTTATGCTACATGGTCAATATTTTGTTATAGCAGCTTAAATGTAATACAAACTGAAATTGGGAAGTAGAATATCCAGTCTCTCAGGAAAGAAAGCTTGGAGTCATCTCACCAGAGAAAGAACCACACAACCAGCTGAGCTGCTTTTTGGTGTAAAGGAGGTAGTGGAAGAATGGGTGGTTATAACAATCTATGACTGTGTGAAAAGACACAGAAGGGAGGACTGTGATTGTCCTAAGTATTTCTACTTATTGCTTGTGTATGCATCAGATCTTTATTTTTCCCTTTATCTCCATTCATATAACAAAATTAATTAACTTCACATCACAATGTAAGCATCTTTTTTGTTTTTGTCTTTGGTACCAGGGATCCAACTCAGGACCTTGCACTTGCGAGGCAGGCAGTGGCACCACTGAGCTAAATTCCCAGCCCTTAAGCATTTTTTAATACTTGATACCTTCTAGCACTTCAGGTATAGGATAACAAGAGTGATCACTTTGTGGTTTGTGTTTAGATATTTCCCAAAACCTCATGCAGATGAGGTGGGAATGTAGTTTTTCAGAGGTAGTTGAATTAGGAATGTGTGATGCTGAGGTTAAGGGTGTGTGATTACTAAAGCACTACATGTGAGTGATTAGTTAATCATCACCCTAATCCCGTAGTCTGAATAAGATAAAAGGGACAGAAAGATGTTGTTAAACTACCTTGCTGCCTTCATACCTTGTGCATGCCATATTTTTTCTCCTGAGACCGGTTTGCCATTCCTTTCTTGGAGCCAGCTGATTATGGACTGAAACATCCCTGAAATGTGAGCTGAATAAACCCCTTCCCCTCTAACTTTGAGTGTCACATATTTTGTCTCAGCAACTAAAGAAAAGTAACAGACCACTACCCCCACTTTGATCTTCTGAAAGTGGTTACTGTGTCTGGTTGTGTAGAGAACCTTGTAGCTCACTATATGAGAACTACAACTTTGTTATTGTCTTTACACAAAAGACTGTGATTGACAGCGTTATGGACCCCAGCATGACAGTGAGGAAACTTATATGAGTCATATGCATGTGTAAGTAAAGGAGTAGGGAGTGGGTGCTGGGACTGAAAATGGACCTGGCACTGGACAACAGGGAGAAACTGATCCATAGATGGTACCGGTTGGAATTTTGAGTCTTTGATGCCTCAGCCTTTCACATAGAAAAGGGAGTGAAGCTAGGAGCATTCATAAACTTTATATTCTCTTCTGCAGATTTCCCTTTCTGGTGACAGGAGCCACTGTTAAAAAATGGGTATTTCTCTGTATGTTTCTGTGGTATGTGTGACATGTATACAACTTCAGATCTTTATTTCCTTGTAACTGTGCACTTCATTCTGCACTGGGAGATAGGTATTTCAGGGAATGAAAGGACACAATGCCCTCAGACACTGACGTGTCAATTAAGATAGTCCAGACTATTCCTGGTGAGTGAGAGCCAAGGTCACCTTTGCAGTGGGTGACAGGAAGGTGGGGTGTAAGAGAAACTTTATAAGAGTGCTAAGGTAGGGGTGTGGGCATATAAACCTGCACAGGCACACGGATTGACAATATCCACCTTGGAATCTCTTCTCCATCAAGAGCACCTGAAGACTCAGAATTTGGGATATATTAGTGGCCAGGCACTGATCCAAACAGATACTACTTGACAAAGCATGCAACTGTTTCTTTTTTTCCTCCACCTTACAAGTCAGCTGAGGAAGAGATGGAGGTCAAAGTGTAAACATGCAAGAGGACCCCACCAGCACTGTATTCACTGCAGAACAATTCTGCTTCTGTTTCACTGAAGGAGGACAACAGGCGTTTTCCCCATTCATGTGAAATACCACAAACTTCCATCTCAATGAAAGACCAAAGGCAACCAGGACACACAGAGTACTCACACACTGCTGTGGAGACATGCTCCAGATGTGCTGTGACTGCCCGTATCACCGTGCAGAACAAACACTCTATTGCTCTGGCACCCCGGCACAAGCTCTAATCCCAAATTTCTGGGAATTGGAGTCCGGAGTGTCACAAGTCCCAGTTCAGCCTGGGCAGCATAACGAGAAGGGACCACAGAACAAAAGCTGGAAAACAGCTGGGGGTGTAGCAGTATGTACCTCAGAGTGAAGGCCATAGGTTCCATCCCAATACTATAAAAGATACAATTAATTAATTACATTACATTTATTTTAAGATACAGAAAAGGGTTTCTGATGAAAGGAAATTTTGTAGAAATATGAAAAAGTTTTCATATCATGAAGTTAGTAACAAAACAGACTACAAATTACTATTAATAAAAAATCTGCAATTTTTAAAATTAATGTTATTGATGTATTTAATGTATACAATACAATGACATTCATTGTTGGAAATGTGTACCTTTACATAATCAATCTTGGTTCTGATTTTTATTTTCTTATTTTTTATTTTTTTGGTTTTTTGAGACAGGGTCTCACTATGTAGTTGAGACTGACCTGGAGCTCACTATGTAGCCCAGGCTGGTCTTGAACTCACAGTGATGCTCCTGCCTCAGCCTCCTGAGTGCTGGGATTACAGGCTGTGAGCCACCAAACCCAGCCATTTATTTTTATAATTTTTAAGCACATTCTATTGTTTAAACAAAACTTGGGGGTAAAGTTTCTGCAAGCAAACTGATACATATGCTTTAAAATCATTTATTTTAGTTAAATGAGAATAAGTCAAAAATTTAGATACCAAGCTGGATGTTCCAGGGACATGAGTAACTAAAAAGTCTGTTGTTTGGTTTTTACAATGATGCTACGCGAGAAATTTCATTATTCTAATTTTATCCATTTTTTTAACAAATGGTAATCTGAATCCCACACACTATATTTTACAGGGACCACTAGGTGGTAATTCCAGAATTACACACACACAACTCCTCCAAACTGTGAGGAAAAATGTATACAGCAAAACGAGTGGTTCTGAGAATGGCACACTGGTATCTGGGGCCTAGAAATGAGTCTTCTCTAAGATCAACTGCAGTTCCCCTCTGCACGACCTGCTTCGTGGGACACTGATACTTCCTACATTTTTCAACTATTACGATAGTTATGAGACACTCGGTGGATGCTTAAAACTCACTTTGTTCTCTCAGAGTGATCGAAGTTATCAGCTCAAACCAAAACTGTTGTAAGAAAATACAAACAAATATTTAAGAATATTTTAAAAACTTATACGGCTGGTATACAGACAGAAGGGATGTGAACTTAGATCTCTATTCTTAGTATATACCACTGAAGATATCTTTCATTTTCTTAATTTAAATGTTTGCTTTTATTTGCACGTTTGCAGTATGTAACGTTACATTCATCATGGGGAGTTGCTACATATACATAACACATTTTAATTTCCTCTCTTCTCTCGTCCCCCTGCCTCCACCTCTTAGTCCCATCCCATTTGCAAAAGATCTAATCTCCCTGCATTCCATGATGATACTATCTTCCTCATCCTTGGATGAGTAAGAAGCATCCTGGTCAGAGTGACATACTGCACTGCTAAGGGCTCATTCTTTCCTGAGAAACTCCTACGCACAATACATAGAAATCTCCATAATATATATAGTCTCCAATACACAGAAAATTGGTTGAAGACTTCCCTTATTATTTTGGGGGAGGTACCAGGGATCCAACTCGGGTCCTTGTGCTTGTGAGGCAGGAGGCAGAACCTGAGCTAAATGCCCCTCCCTCCCTTGATCGTTTATCAGTGCCACACAAAGGGGCTATAAAGATCTGGCACCGTGGTTAACCTCAACAGTGGTTTTTCTTAATGAGGAATCAGTCAATCCCTTCAGAGTATCAGAAAGGCTGCATGAAGATTCTCTCCTGAGCAAATGAGCTATCGGGAAGAACATGGCACCAGAGCATTTGTACACCCTACTGTGAGTGAAGGCCCCAAAAGGAAGAGCAGGAGACAGCAGGCAAAGCGGTGAAAACGGAGCAGGCCTCCTTGGGGGCAGGACATGCACACCTCAGCTAGAGGCGGGGCACAGAAGAGAGAGAGGGTAGAAGAAAGTTCAAACGCTTGGCTCACAGTATGGCACAGGTACTACAGACATCCTAGGACTGAAAAATGGAAAAACATTACCAGAAAAGGAACAGTTGGAGAATTTATAGATGAGAAAGCCATGGTTTGTCACATTGTAGAATGAGACGGTACGAGCCCCATAGTCTAGAAAAACTCCAACACGTTTTGGAGGCACAGTCAGGGAAAGGGCCAAGGTCAAGGGATCAGAGGTGTAACTCTCATCAAAAGCTTTATAGTTATCGTTATTCTGCTGCCCTATGACCCAGTAGCCCGAATTAGGTTGATAACATGAAACACTGTCCTTGAATGTGGTGTTGAGGTACCTTCCCTCACTTACTCCCAGGAACCAGTCACAAGACTTAGTCACATCCACCTCCCAGTAATGCTTCCCTGATGTGATAGCTGGGGTGCCCAGGAAGCCACTGTGAGAATTCCATGTCTGGAAAAGATCATTTGCTTGTATAAGTCTACCATTTCTCCACAATGCACAATTGCCAATGAATCGATTGTTGCTTGGAGCCAATGTCACGGAAACTGTTGAAAAATTACAAGGATGCGTGAGGGACATAAGATGTGTGATGTCAGGAGAGGATTCCAGGGAAGATCCTGAGAAAGGAGTGGAGAAGCTTCACTCAGAAGCCAGAAGCAGGGGTAGTACATGTGCAGACATGCTGTACGTGTGTGTGTTGGGAGGTGACACATGGGTCTCCAAACACGACAAATAACTTCTGAAATATGTGGAGGAGAGGGTGGCTTAGGATTTTATGATTTCCCCTTACCCCAGTGGCGTCGGACCTCCATCAGCTCTGAAATGACAAAAATGTATCGCGTTAAATTCAAGCAAACGAGACACCCATTTCCTGTCCAGTCTGGGGGAAGGCAGGGGACAATGACCAGCCAGTGAACTGGGGACCAAAGACGAATGCTCGTTCCCCATGTGATCCCATCGCCTGAAGATGACAATGACCAGCCGGTGAACTGGGGACCAAGGACGAATGCTCATTCCCCATGTGATCGCATCGCCCGAAGAGACATTTGCCCTTCTCTCCTCCATCCAGCCCTAGGCACTGCTGTCTCTTCCTCATCAGTCCTGCCCTCTCTAGGATCCCCCAGCCACACACCCAGCCAAGCTTTCCTCACTCACCACTCTCCTCCCATTTGGGGGGTATTAGTGATTACACCCCGGACCCACTGTGTCTGCCAGCTAGGTGCTCTAACACTGAGTAGGTTTCCACACTTTTTAAGTTTGCTTTTGAGACAGAATGTCATCAACTTGCACAATTGTTCAGGCGAGACTTGAACTTGCAATCTCCCTGCCTCAGCCTCCCGAAGAGCGAGGATGACAGGCAGGCGTGTAGGACAGTGCCCACTCGGCGCTGCTCACCTTCATGCATCTGTAGCATCCCTTTCAGATCGGGAGCTTGGAGCACCATCCTTTTTGTCCTGGGAAAAGTTTTTGGTTTCTTCGGAGTCAACGACTTACTCCTAGAGAGGAAATAAAGTGAAGTCCACCTCTCACCCCTGTGTCCTTCCAACACCACTGACACCTATCAGCGCATCTCACTTCTGCACTTGAACTCTCTTCCCTGGGGATCCTGAGAAGGGACGAGGTAAACTCTTCAAGTCCTAAAGAATACATCTGGCTTCTCAATCACTCTGTGTGAAGCAGGGAAGGTCTTGAACATAACAATCAGAAGCACAGCTTCTCTATTCTTAAGGACTTTAAAAGCAAACCCCGTGACGAGGTAAACTCTTCAAGTCCTAAAGAATATATCTGGCTTCTCAATCACTCTGTGTGAAGCACGGAAGGCCTTGAACATAACAATCAGAAGCACAGTTTCTCTATTCTTAAGGACTTTAAAACCAAACCCCTGCCCAAAATTGAGGAAACAAAAAACGTATACAAGAATTACACTGCCATGAGTGTGGGTCCTGAGAAAGTGATCAGTAAGAAAATTTGCAGAATCTGGCTCTTGGGTGTCTGCAACGTATCAAGGGTAGAAATCCTACCGGAGAACCCAAAACTCCAAAGCCTGTACAAGTCACAAGGTGCTCTAACATCTAAGGTTTCACGTTTCCGTTTTTCTCTGGGAATTTACAAACTTTTAGCAAAGGAACGCCAAACTCTTACTGGCTGGAATTTTAGAATTCCATGTGTTTGGAAAAGCTTGAGGCTGCCAGGCAGGTACCCAGGTGCGGAGAGGAGGAGGACGCCCTTCCCAATTCTCCAGGAGGATGCGATTAAGGTGGACCAACTGTGTGCCCTTCTGCCACAACTCTGTTTGACAGACTCAGGTGTTTTTGGACAGGATCTCTCCCGCTTCCAGGAGAAACATCGGTTATCCCAATGGACAATCCCTGATGGCTGGTAAAGAAGATATATTCCATCTATAAAAATATCAAGCAGCTATCAGTTCCAAAGCTTAGCGGTCATTGTGGACCCACAGTGAATAAATGGTGTGTGACGAGCATGATATTGTAACACCTAATTCTCAATACTGCAACTGCTCCAGACCTTGGCTCCACACCCAAATCGCTGCACACAGTCGGGTTCATTCTGGTCCCCTCTCCATAGTCATAAAACACTCAAGCTCTGCTTGGTGACAAGGAGTTCAGGTAGCACCACGTCTAAATTTTCCTGACCTGGGTAATGTTCTATTCCCACTGAACACTCCTTGATTTAATAACTACAAATCTCTCCTCACACAAAATGTCAGTCCTTGGCATCCCACACATACCTTTCCATGGGGTCCTTCACCTCCTAGTGAGAAACACAACAGCATGAGTTAAAATTAATGGACTTTCCTCACTTACAAAGCTTTATCACATTTCCAGAAGCCCCTAACGTGCTGAGGATGGGGATTTGCCCAGTCGGAAAGACAGAAAGTAAACATAACACTCAAGCCAACCATCCACGGCTACCTGTAAGATGATTTAAATAATACATGGTTCGCCCACTTATTTTACAGATACCGGCAACGATACACTGCTATTTTCTAGGGATGAGCAGGATTTGCAGAATCGAGGATGACCTATAGTTCCAGAAAAGGTTTACTGTACACAGGTTTCACTGAGGGGATAAGTACAACAAGAATCTCGTCTCACATTCCATGCTAACTAAAATGCACCTATCCACTCATTAAATTAAATGTATGTGTATAAGAGCTTGTTTCTAAGTCTATGTTTACTCGGATCTCTCAGTTCAATGCAGTTTAATGTATACAAGAATGAGGAAGCCACAAGGACAGGAAAACAGGATGTCGACTATTTAATGCCAAGCATGAGGCTTTCTCTCTCACACTCCCAAATCATAATAGTCACCCAGAATTCCAGTATGTATCAGTCCACATCCTTCTTGGTTTTAATCATCTACTCATTTTATCATTGTCCACAGAGCTTGGTTTGCACCTGGTGTCCTTTCCCCCGAACTCATTTCCTCCTTATAAAACTTTTGGCAAAAGAAAGCCAAGAGATGGGTCCAGATACACACACGTAGTTTTGTTCTCCATAAAAGTAGACTCATATTAATATGACATAAACCAAACAAAATTATGTCTTGAGGTAAAAAGGGTCTGTCATAGTAAGTTTTAACTACAGCAATTGCTGACTTTTATAGCTCAAACTTATCTTCAGAATCTGGTCTACCTTGTTCACAAAATTCAAGTTTCAATCTATCTGGACCGCATTCCTATTGCATGAAGGTAATGTGATTCTCCTGATACAGACTTGGAAGAAATGAGAATATCTCTTGTAAGTAAACAAAAAGTTTGAGCCAGGATGGCACCTGGCCTGCATTACAACAGGTAACCACATTAAACACAAGTGTGTTGTTGCTAAAACAGAGAAACTGCATATAGTTGTTAGGCTAGGATTAAGTGACATATGATTCTGGACATGCTGAAGACATGCACATATGAAAAGAAGAGGTGCATACGGTCCATCATGTAAACTATTGGCAGCTTGAAGTTGGCTTCAACTTTGTATGTAATCCCCTATGCGAATGCGGATCCTGCTGGACAGAAGGCTTATGTACATATACCGTGTAATCCTCTTTAGTTCAAAAAAAGAGGACTGAAATTTTGTCATTTACAGCAACATAGATGAACCTGGACCGTTGTATGTCAATGAAATGAGCCAGGCCCCCAAAAATAGTAGAGCACGTGAACACTTCAATATGTGGAGTGAACAAAAGTTGATTTTATAGGGCTGGAGATTTAGCTCAGTGCTTCCTTCACCTGCCTCACAAGCACAAGGACCTGAGTTCAATAACCAGTAGAAAAAAAAAAAAAGGTGATCTTATAGAAACAGGAAGTACAGTGGGAGGAGTTAAGGCCCGTGGGTGAGAGATGGGCGGATATTTGTCAAAAGATTGAAAAGGTAAATCAGAAAGAAGGAAGAGCTTCAAGAAATTCATTTCCAACGTGGTGGCCATACTTAGTAGCAATGTATTATTTTCTACAAACTGCCAGAAAATAGACTTTGCTGTAACCACAAAAAAGATAACTGTGTAGTGAATAAGTTAACTGGCTCCATTTATACATTCCAAAATGCATGCATAATTTTAAAGAACTTGCTATCTGCCATAACAATAAGTGATTTTTTTATGCTGGGGATTTAGCTCAGTGATTCTGCCACCTGCCTTGCAAGCTTAAAGACCCATGTTAGATCCTGTGTAGCAAAAAAAAATAAATAAATAAAAATAAATAAATAAATAAATAAATAATTTTTATTTGACAGATCAACTTAACATAATATAGAAATAAAAAGAATTAAGCACAAGGACCCTAGTTCGGTCCCTGGTGCCAAAAAAAAAAAAAAAAAGAATTATACTTATACTATGCCTGAAAATTCACAATTTAGACAAAATGAACTAATTTCTACAAAGACATGTATTACCCAAATCTAACTTAAGAAGTATAGATTATCTAAATGAACTTGAGAGAAGTAATACAATTGAAAAATTTATAATTCTATAGAAAAGCAAAGAAAATGAAAAGAAAAATACGCATGACCTGATTTTACTGCTGAATTTTAATGAATAATTAAAGGAAAAGTATACTAGCCTGTGGTAAGTTTTTTTCTGGGACTAAATGAAAAATGTCTCAATTTATTGTAGAAAGGAAAGTAGAACATCTTTTGCAACCTGAAGTTCCTTTGTTTACCAGGGATTCCCAGGAATCATGAAAACATGCTTGGCAAATGCTTAGCACTAGATCACAGGAAACGGGCAATTTTAAAACCACACTGGATACAACGGATCTTCCCTCCAACATTTAATTGGTGCACGGCACTTCGTAATAACTGAAATGGGATTTGCCCTTTTCATACACATTCGATTATTTCCAGAACCCCTGAACTTGTTCCGAAGTGAGCTACTGACTAGCCCAAAGAACTTTACCTCCATCACTGGAAAGGAAAGGAACACAGGAGAGATGGAAATGCTTTCCAATGCTCCTGAAACTCAGATGCTGCAACGGCTTTTGAAGTCTTACCTGCAGCTTCTCCATCACTGCCCCCTCCAGCCGACGCTCCACGTCTGAGATGAGCTCTCTCACCAGCTGGGTCTGCTGGGTCAGCTCCTTGTCAGACTCTGCCAGGCTATTCAGAATCCGTTCCTCCTCTTTAGTCAGTTTCTCCAGGTGCCTGTTCTCCTCAGCGTCCAGGGTGACTCTCAGTTGTTTAAACACCGTCTGGACATTTTCTATCTCCCACTGTATTTGATTCTACAGGGGGCAGAAAGAGAGAGGCACTCAGTCACTTGAGTTTGAAAGCCTGAAAAAGAACTATTTTCACCAGGGAGTTCTCAGGGGAAGGCAAGTAGAAAGGAGAAGTTCTTAGGGAAGCATACTTCTCTTGTGATTTCCTCCCTGCCATTAAAATCAAGGACCTTAAGTCAACATCACCCAGGCTCACCCTGACCCAAATGGGATGCCTGGGTGTGGCTTAGTTTCCAGGACACCCACACCTCCCCGCTTTACTCCGCACTCCACTTGTGAACTCCCTGCCAAAGGTGACCACTGAAGTCAGAATCACGGCCTGTTGTCAATATCTTCTCCCCAGTCAGTCTGAAAAACCAGCAGTCACGTTGGACGGCATCCACTGGCCAGGGTCCCCAGCCTCACTCAGTGTGAACAGCTCCCCCCAACCAGCTGCACTCATTAGTGACAGCCACTCTCCTGCCTGCCCTCCCACAAGGGAAAGCAGGGATGAGACTCATCAGATGACTCCTGAGAACAAAGAAGAAGGGATCTCCTTCCCAAAATCCCGCCAGATTCTGGCTAACACCCTTAGAATTGTTTTCTCCTGCCTTCCAGGAAGTTCTTTCTTCTTCGATGTCAGCTTTCAACTTCTCCAACTCTTTCTCATCCTTCATCAGCTTCTTCAGCACTTTGTGGAGCTTCTCCTAGGAGAGAGAAATCAGGCCAGAATGAAACTACGAGTTTCTCAGCACCTGGATAGCGGATAACTGTGGATGAATCTGGTTGATGTCACCAGAAACCTGAGTTTACCAACACTGAGCAAGTGAATGTCTTCTTTGTCTCTAAGTAATTCTGTGAGTAATAAAATCACTGTCTCCTTCACCAAGTTTAGACTGATTCTTTCTGTCCTGGAAGACAAACTCGATTCTACATCCAGTAAAGAGCTTGGCTTTGAACCCACATCATTCATTCTGCTGAAATAGGGAATCAGGTCTGCTCTTGCGCATCAGCTCTCCATCCTTCTAGTAGAAGGTAGAGTGATTTTTACTTTGATCTAGGAACTCTTCCTCTAGGCTTATTCTTTGTTTCACTGGAGTGTACAAGTACCTACTTTAGGCTGCACAAGATAAGCAAAAATCGGCCAGAAATCACAGACCTCCATTTTATGGTAGCAAAGTAATTAAACTATATTGGGAAGTGGAAATTTCCTACCAGGTATTGTTTTCTACTCTCTCTTGCCACAACCTTGATCTCTTACCTCATACTCTTGTGCAGCCTCCTCCACGAGAGAAATGTCGTGACCACGGTGCTCCTGAGAACGTTCACAAAGCCAGCAAATGACCTTCCCATCGTCCTTACAGAACAGCAGGAGTTTCTCGCCATGGCGTTCACAGTGATCTGCCTCCGGGAACAGTGTCAACCCGCTGAGCATCTCCACTATGCTGGCCACCTGGCGATTGGGCCTCAGGCTTTCAAACTGGAAAGTGACTCGGCACACAGGGCAGGTGCTCACTCCTTGCTCTTGTACCGTGGACTCACAGTTTGCAGTGATGCACAGTTTGCAGAAACTGTGGCCACAGTCGGTGCTCACAGGTTCCACCATGAGCTCCAGGCAGATGGGGCAGGTCACCTCCTCCTTCACATTGACCAGGACTGAGGAAGCCATAGAAGCTGTTTCCCTGCTCCTGTCTGTCCTGACTCCTGAGCTTCCTCCTGTTCTGGACCCTGATGTTTGGGAAGATTAAAATGCGGCAGAGTCAGAGGGTAGGAAGGGACTGAATGAATACTGCTTAGGCCATAATCAAGTAGACATCAAGAACAAAATATCTAAAAGTCAACAATGAAAAAGGAATGAAAGAAAGAAGAAAAAATGCCTGCTGACACAATACTAATTATGCCATCATAATTTCCGAAACTTTATTCACAGCTCCTATCATGTGATAACAGATATTACACATAGAATGACTGTTATGTTCCCTTCTTTTACTGGCCAGAAGGATATATGGAGTCTTTTTATACTGAAATTCTTGTATAATCGGCATTTTTCTGTCTCCACCAAAATTGCATCCTTATTTTTAAAAGCACCAAAGTGTTAATTTCAGAGGACACTAACTTTGATATCGATTTGGTCTCAACCTTATACTTCCTGTACAAGGCATCTTCTCAGACAGAGCTGCTCTAACTACCTCATCCAAACAGTTCCGTGGCTTGCTATTCATGTGCAGTTATTTCTTTTTCATACCACTAAATAAAACTAATCTTTTCATTAGATGTAAGAAGATGAAATGACTGCCAAAGACAATACACTGAGCCAGGGGTGGTGGCGCACGCCTGTAATCCCAGTACTTGGGAGGTTGAGTCAGGAGGATGGCTGTGAGTTCGAGACCAGCCTGGGCTACATAGTGAGTTCCAGTTCAGTCTCAACTACATAGTGAGACCCTGTCTCAAAATACAAAACAAAACAAAAACAAAAACAAAAAAAACAAAGACAACACAGTCGCACCTAGGTTCATCAACTTGATTTTTCTCCACAATTGTGGTTGCAACCTGAGTCCGATGAGAACTAAATCCAATTCAGTGCTTAGGTTCCATGTTGAGCTTATGGGAAAATCAGATTTATTTCTCATCCAGTTTAGTTTTCAGCCAGAATTGTGAAAAGAGTTGAGCTTGTGAACCAGGATAACACTCTGTCTTTGTTACTTTCAGCTGGAATTAACTTAACCCACTCAGCCCTCCTCCACAAGTCTTTACTCCATCACACAGGGTTATTCACAACAGTAGAGGCAGCTAGCCAGGCATAACTAATACTCAGAACCACATGGGTGGAGAAGCACACTTCCGACTGCTAGTTGGTTCTGGAGAATCATGTTTATAAATGATAGGATTTTATGGTGGCCTTGAAATTTACCAGGGACATGGAAATGAGCCTCTGGTATATGTGCCTCTGTATACTAGGGAGGGAGATGACATAAGCATACTTTCAGATTCACACATGTCAGAGACCTGAAACACATAATCCCAGAGAAAATGGACGTCAGCTTTAAAAGAGGAGCCCCCGAAAGCTAGATGTGACCACCTGGCAAATGATCAATGGTGATGGATTATGTGCTAGCAGCTAGACTACAATCTAAAAACAAAGATGATGCCAAAGAGATATCAAACATGTTTCCAAAGATCACGATGGTCTTGACTTTCAACTTGAAAATCACAGGAATACAATTATCAGAAAGATAAGATGTGACAAACCCTACCAAAGAAATGTACTGTAGGGCTGGGGATTTAGTTCAGTGGTTCTGCCACCTGCCTTGCAAATGCAAGGACCTGAGTTCAATCCTCAGTACCAAAAAAAGAAACAAATGTACTGTAGTTGCAAAATTAATGTTGGGGAAAAAGTGTTATTCTGGATTTCCAACCTAAAAGATAAGGGTTTAAGTAAAGCCTAAAAATATGAAGGATATATGGGATGAAAAATAGAAATGTGTTAGGGAAAAGAAATGACATGTATAAGCAGGCTGTTCACAGAGACAAAGGATCCTCAGTGATTTTGTTTATTTGTTTGTTTTTTGTTTTGAGACAGGGTCTCACTATGAAGCTGAGATTGACCTAGAAGTCCCTATGTAGCCCAGGCTGGTCTGGAATTTACAGCGATCCACCTGCCTCAGCTGCTCAAGTGCTGGGATTACAGGTGTGCACCACCACTCCCAGCAATCGTCATTGATTTTGAAAATGTCAACATGGCTACCGTGTGAAGAGCTGCTAGGTTATGGTGCCACATAATCCTACAGGGAAGAGAAAACGTTACACCTCTCAAGCGATGCAACCCTTAAGGACTCTTCCTGAAGAATAAGGAGAAATTATCCGTGTCAGTAATCACAAAAAGTATCCTACCTACCTCGCAAACACAGCCACCTGTAGAGTGAAACACATTAGTACACTGCAAAGCCCACCACTGTTGGTTTACGAGGATCCCTCTTGCTCTGGCCCTGCTGTTTAGAGGACTCCTGCAGGACAGTATTCAGGGGCGGTCAGCCAAGGAAAACTTGGCCAGCATAGGCCAGGAAGGAGGAAGGGCTGGGGTGGGTGGCAGGCAGGCTGGACCAGGTGCTGTCCCTCTGGGAGAGAGGGAGCCTTCCCTTCTTTAAACCCCACTCTTTCCAGGGTTCAGGATCTATGGCAGCAGGAAGCCTGCAAGTCCGACCTTTCCCCACCCCCACAGAGGCTTCCAAACAAGGAAGTTAAGGCACCCAAACAAATGCAGCTTTTTCTTCTAAAGTCTTCCGAGCTCTACCCACCACAGATTGTTTAACACACCTTTGGACACCTCTGGATATCCTCTATCCTCTTTCAGTATTTTTGCTGTACTATTGTTTTTTTGCTACCCAGATAAGATTTTTAAATTGCAATTATTAACATCTTAAGTGTACAAATTCGTGATTTGAAAGTTCTATTAGTGCTTTTTTTTTTTGTTTTTGGTACTGAGGATCCAATTCGGGTCCTTGCGCTTGCGAGGCAGGCTCTGGAAACACTGAGCTAAATCCCTGGGCCCAGTGCATGTTTTTAGCACTTTATGATTACCCTCATTGTGCTGAGTTGGTACCTGAGCAAAACATCTGAATTGTTTCCTGGATCTCCTTTCCCAGAGCTCCCCTTCCCTCGCATCCTCCACAGATTAGTGCTGCACTGAGACACTGACAGAAACGCACTTATCATCTTTTTTTTATCAGCTTTAATTGATCTTATTGGTACATTTTAGGGATACAGTACAGCTACATTGATTGTTGGGATGTTGTACCTTTGCATGACAGGTCTTGGTTCTCATTTTTTCCCCTTGTCCCTGCCCTCCCTTCACCCCCTCCTCCCCTCCCCATCTACAAACACTTTATTTCCATCTTCTCATTATCTCACATTTTTTTCTTTTCCCGTATTACCCTTCCCCTACCTGTCCCACCTTCCCTACACCTTTAGCCCCTTTCTTCCCATTTCACGATGTCAGTTATCTCATTAGGATCTTCTGTATTATTGCAGTTTATTCACACCAGAGAGACTATTCGGTATTTACACATGTGTGACTTACTTATTTCACTTAGGAGTATATCTTCAATCTGTATCCATTTTCCTATGAACCATGTTTATAGCGGCACAGGTTGTAATAGCTAAAACTTGGAAACAGCCCCTTTGCCCATCAGTTGGAAACTGGATAAAGGAGATGTGGTTTTTTCTATAAAATGGAATATTACTCAGCCATAAAGAACCAGAAAACAGATTCATTCAACACACTTACCCTGCTGTGTATCCCAGCGCTCACCCTCTCTGCCCTCCTCTCTTCCGCCTCCCTGCCATCCCCTGCCCTCCAAGCCCTTTTTCTCACAGGTGTCAGAAATTGTTCTCATTTTACTTTTTCTGACCGATTTCATACTAACCCTCCACAGTGTTAAAAGTTCGAAGAGGTGGCCCTTCAGGGAAGTCTTTCCACGGGCTGCTCCCGCTTCTGGTCTCTCACCTGGGTTTTGCCTTTGGGCGGCTCCTAGGACTCAAGGAGAAGGGTGAGCACGGTGCATGCCGCGCTGCGTTTCCTGTGAGTGGGGTTTGTCCCTCAGAAGCAATCCTGTGTAATGTACCAGGATGTTCTAAGGCATTCTGGAGTCCAAGGGTGGCCGTTCTGGCAGGAGCATTGCGTGCAGGGAAGACAGATCTGTGTCCAGAGAGCCCATTCCGCCCCCTGGAACGTTTCTCTCCACCTGTGAGCATGTCGGCGGAGACCGCGCAGAGAACGGTGTTACAGTTCGCACGTGGGGAGAGTCTCAGCTGCTGGCGCAGTGGACACCTGAGAGCAGCTGTAGCCCTCTGGGCTGCAGTGACTGGAAGGCCAAGCTTCTGGGCTGATGCCTAACCTCCGTGGCTTACACCGCTCCCACTTTGTTCACGAGTCCTTTCAGCAACGACAGAGGTGGCTGGGCGAAGAGATTCCCATTGCTATCCGCAGCACTGGCTGTCCTTTCCCTTTTCTTACTGAAATCACCCTGTGCAAGATCACAAATATTTTCACACTTTCCGTGCCTTCAGAGAGGTCTGTGTACTCACTTCCTGCCTGACTCTCTGTCTCCCGCTTTCCAGTCATGCCCCTTGCCATTCCTCGACCAGATATCTACTCAAAATGTTGGTCACAGCGCCTGAGTTGGTCCACAGTCATGCATATGGACATTTCCTCTCTGTGTTGGTCCACAGTCATGCATATGGACATTTCCTTTTTAAAATCAATTTTATTGGTACATTTAAGGCATACAATATAATGACGGTCATCATTGAAAATGTGCACCTTTACATAACCCATTTAGTTCTTATTTATTCCCCATTCCCCTGCCCTCCCTTCAAGCCCTACACCCCTCCCAGTTTTTTCCAAACAATATTAACAAGATGATGCAGTGCCCACTGAGAGGGTCTGATCGTCATAGGAGTTCTATAGATGTCTACTTTCATGTGGTTCTATGCATGATACACAGAACCATCTGTAAGTATGGCCAATGTTTTCCTCTAGTTATTATAGAAAACTTCCCATGAAGCTATAGTCTTAGGCTGGGAAAGAGAAAATATGTATCAGAAAACCTGGTGGTGGGAAGTTGGGCCAATTTTTCATGGTACTTACAAGTGGCTTTAGTACCTGCTAAGGCTTGATAATATATATATATATATAACTTTCTGGTTTGAGGAGTCAGATAATGTCTAGTTTACTATGGACATCTAGTGGGACATCATAACTTGTGACTCACTGTTACGTGTTTAGTCTCTACTAAGTCCCAGTACAAAGCGAAAAGATGTTTCTTAAAAAGAGAGTTTATTAACCACAGAGGATGACCCCTTTCAGGTCTTGTCACAGACTGCAAACAACTCATGTGCCACTGACGTGAGAGGTACGTTTCTCCCCAGTGAATATCTTCCCTTTTATAGTACACATCCTGCAAGATCGAAAATTTAATTTGTTCTGTAATTCAGCCACTTACTGAATGAGATTCTGGGTTTTGCTTTCAGCCGTCACAGTTACAGTAAATAAAGATCTCTTTTAAGGCTGGCAAAAAACCTCTCTGGATGTTTGTGTAGGACTTGAGCTGACAAGCTCTACTCCCCATCACACACACTTTGACGCAAAGTTAGGAACAAGCATTCATATCACTATACTTTTGGTTTGACAAAAATTTTCAGAGTTACATATCTAGTCAATCAGAATCAGGTCCTTTGTGTTTAATTATAAGACTCTAGCGAATATATATATATGGATTAGTTCCATATATATATATTAGTTCCAGAACATGCCATGGAACATTAGTGCTCTCTTTAAAAAATTAATTATTGAGATAAAGTTGATGTATAAGAGCCAATATATACTTAATGTATGCCATTTAATAAATGTGGAGATCAGCAGTGCTGATCTCATGTGGCTCAGTGGGAGAAAACCTGAATACCATAAGCAAGGCCCTGGGTTCAATCCCCAGCCTGTCAAAAAAAAAAGGTGGCTCACACCTGTAATCCCAGCTCTCTGGAGGCTGAGGCAGGAGGATCACTGTGAGTTCGAGATCAGCCTGGGCTACATAGTGAGTTCCAGGTCAGTCTCAACTACATAGAGAGACCCTGTCTCAAAAAAAAAAAAAAAAAAAAAAGGTGGAGATAAATCTATACCCATAAGTCCATCATCAAAGTCAGTGATATAAATGTATCCATCACCTCCATAAGTTTCCTCCTGTGCATCTTCTATTTCTGTGCCTCTCTCTGCCATTTTCTGCTTATAAGAGCACTTAAGATCTAACCCCTTAAGAAATTTAAAGTATGCCGTACAGCCAGTGCTTTCTTTACTACCCCACATATAATTATCAGTGCCTTTGAATATAATAAGATTAGATAATTTCAGCAACCTTAGAATTAATATAGAAAATATTTAATGTTGAAATTCCGTTCCTCTAGAACTAATTTTGGTACTAAAATCTGAATTGCTCAGCACTCTTCCAAGAAACAGAAATAATAGGTGCTGTGTGTGTGTAAGAAATCAACAGAAAGACATGCATGTTTTGTGCACACACAAAAGATGATGGAGAATGAGATTTATTTTAAGATTTGGCTAATACAGCAGTAAAGGCTGACAAATCCAGGACCAGCAGGCTAAAGATCCAGGGAAGAGTTGATGTGGTAACTAAAGTTTGAAAACAAATTTGGTTAAATTCTCTACCTCTCTCTTTTGAAGAGCTGGTGTCTGGCTATTGTCCAGGCTGGTCTACAATCCTTAGCTCAAGCAATTTTCTTGCTTCAGCCTACTACAGGCACTTGATACCACACCCAGCTATTTCTACCCAGCAAAAAAAGGCCCAATAGGCGAGGCAGGGAGCCCTGAAAAGTCCAGGACTGAAACTATGGGAATGAAGTCAGCGGTTCAGTGGAGACTCCAGGGAGAGCCAGGGCAGGGACATGGATTTTCAGTGAAGGAAAGCTGAAAGTGTAGGTAGCCAGCCCTAGAGAGAAGCTGTGTGGGATGACCAAACCTTTGGAACTGTTTCTGGAACCACCAGTCCCATATGCCAGATAAGGCACACAGGACTGCATGTGTGCTCTGATGGATTTTGACCTTACTTTGCTCGGATTCTGCTCCTCCCTTTTGGAATGGAAATGTTTACTCTATTCTATTGTACCTGGAGTTATGTAATATTCATGATTTTCATAGAGGTTCACAGTTAAGTGTTGGCCTTATATCTCAGAAAATCTCTTGACTTGGAGTGTTAAAAATGCTGGGACTGCCAAGACTTTGAGGAAAGGGTTATTCTACTTTTGTTTATATACATGATGATTTGATTATGTTAGGAGTTCTTTTCCTTGTTTGTAGATTATAGCTTCAGGAGAAGTGTTTGAGTATGAATTGGATAAGGAACAGGATGTGGTGGTTTGGGTGAAGAGTCAACCTGACTGGCCTGAAGGGTTGGTGGTGCACACTTCTACGTGTGCCCTCGTGGGTCATGGCTGTGTGGCCTTGGAGTTCATGCCTGGTCCCTTTGCCTGTTCTTCTCTGATACCATTTCCCTCCTCTGATTCCTGGTTGCCATAAACAAAGCACGTTTGGACTGGTTTCCTTCCCACCATTATGTTAATGCCTTCAAGGGTTATACCATGGACTGAATTTGCTCAAACTGTAAGCAAAGACCACCTTCTCACTCCTTAGACTGTGGGTGTTGTGTATTGTGTCTTAGTGTCCTGGAATAACTAATGGCCAATTTGGAATGCCCAGCTGAACTGAGTCAACCTGGTTCTGGGTGTGAAAGACCCACTTGAGGGGGAAAGGGAGGAGACATTCAAGGGTGGGTGGGGTTGGAAGGGCTTGATTGGCTTTGGGAGAGGAAGGAAGAGGAGGCAGCTGTCCTAGGAAGGTATAGCTGCATCAGGTTTATGGAAACTGCTAGACAGGTTGCTCATGGTGCATAAAGAAGCAGTTGCCCAGAAGAGGTCGAACTGCATGGAGCTGGCCTGACGCCCCCACTGCTGTGCCCCGACTTGGGCAGCAGACCACGTTATCTGTTCCTTATCCTAGTTGTTGAAAACTTCAAAGTTTGAAATATTGTGCCAGGACTCTGATGACCTCACTAACACTCAGTTGTGACCAGCAGCTTCAGCAAGAACTCCCCGCTTTCTGCTCACCTTCCCAGCCTTGGCTAAGAGTCACCAACCAGTGTGGGGACTGCACGAAATGGACCTGTATGATATAGACTGTCATCAAGGGAAGTCCCTCCCCTGGGTCTCTTGGTTTCTGTACCCTCTGTGAGCTTCCTTTGGTCAACAAGTCATCAACCCCCCAAAAAAGAAAATATTGTGCTGATGTTATTTGAGTTCCTGTAAATACTACAAAATACTGAAATTAAATTTCTATATATTGCTCAATACTATGAACACATGTAGTGATAATCCTTCAATCAATATTTATTAATGAAAGTAATTATATTTAGAATTTTAAGCAATGCTTTCTTCTGGTCAGACAGAAAATATAGTAAATTCTGAAGCTATAGCTGTGAATTCAGTAAAATAGATAATAAGTCCATTTTTTAAAACATGATTTATTAGCATGTTTCCATGCTATATTTTATATTATCACCATGAAGAGGCTTATGGTAGTAATTTACTTATTTAGAAGACATTGATTATTATAGTTTAAGACAGCATTAAATTACACAATACCAACTTCGAATATATGGAGCTCATAGTAAACATTTCTTTCAGAAGAAGAGGCTGGATTTCAAAGCTCCAAAATTCTCTACCGTCTCAGACTATAGTAAAAGCCTTGGATGTATCTATCAAGAATGTTTTTTGTTCCCCAGTGGGGGGGTCTTGTAGATCACACTACTAAGAAAGCAGGATCCTACATGCAGTTTATCGAGCATGGTGATAGTTGTTCTAGTATGGGACAGTAGTCATTCAACAAGTTTAAGCACCCTAAAATAATCATTTCCTTTTTTAAATTTTATTGGTACATTTAAGGTGTACAATATGACATTCATCATTGGTCACTTGCACCTTTATATAATCCATCTTGGTTATTTTTTCTCCATTCCCCTGCCCTCCTTTTAACGCCTCCCTTCCTCCCTATCTACACTTTGTTCCTATTTTTTCATTTTCTCATATTAATTCCCTTCCCTTCTTTCTTTTCCCCTACCCCTCCCTCTTCTCCTTCTCCTTTGCACCTTTTATTCATATTTCACATTATATACCTTTTAGTCCTTAAAATACATAATTTCCTTAAGAGTCATATCACAGAGATATATGCACACCCATGTTTATAGCGGCACAGTTTATAATAGCTAAAACTTGGAAACAGCCCAATTGCCCATCAGTTGGAGACTGGATAAAGATGTGTTTTTTCTATAAAATGGAATATTACTCAGCTATAAAGAATGAGAAATGAGAGTCATTCATAGGAAAATGGATGCATATTGAGGCCATACATGTAAGTGAAATAAATAAGACACGTATGTAAATACCAAATAGTTTCTCTGGTGTGAAAAACTAAAAGTGTAAATAAGATCCAAATTGTATAACTGATAATGTGGAATAGGAAGAAAAGGGCTAAAGGTGAAGGGGAAATGGGAAGGGTTGGGGAAAGGAAATAAGGGACAAGAAAAAATATGAGAAAAGGAAAAAATGGAAACAAAGTCTTTGTAAATAGGAGAGGTTGGAAAGGATGGAGAGGTCGGGGCTATGGGGAAAAAATGAGAACCAAGACCTGTCATGTAAAGGTACAAGATCCCAATGATGAATGTAACTGTACTGTATCCCTAAAAAGGACCAATAAACTCAGTAAGATAAAAATGCATAATTTCTTAAGAACTAAGCAAGTCTTTTTTTTTAAGAATTGATAAAGATGGAAAAAATAAGTTTTCAGCTCCTTAAATCTTTTCTGTCTCAAGTGAAGATTGACCAGAGAAATTTATAGACCCTGAATCTACAGTTGACATCAAGTATATTTGGCTCTGTGGAGAGAATGATGCTGGGACTAGAAGGTCAGGAAAAGCCCTGTGAATTCATCCCGATTTGGCAGTGACTGAAAATAGAGGACTCTGACCTTATGCTTTCTATGGAAAAAGTTTCAGAAAGCCCTATAGCAGCCAGGGATTTAGGTCAGTGGTTTTGCCGCCCGCCTTGCAAGCACAAGGGCCCGAGTTCCATCCCCAGTACCAAAAAAAAAAAAAAAA